>NW_027140664.1:3281005-3592011 GCF_036365525.1 Heterodontus francisci
GAGAGGGCTTTCCCCTGATGGTTTAATATACACGGGACATGTTAGCAGGTAAACAGTATAAGTGAGGAGAGGGCTTTCCCCTGATGGTTTAATATACACGGGACATGTTAGCAGGTGAACAGTGTAAGTGAGGAGAGTGTGTTCCCCTGATGGTTTAATATACACGGGACATGTTACCAGGTGAACAGTATAAGTGAGGAGAGTGTGTTCCCCTGATGGTTTAATATACACAGGACATGTTACCAGGGGAACAGTAGAAGTGACGAGAGGGCTTTCCCCTGATGGTTTAATATACAAGGGACATGGTAGCAGGTGAACAGTATAAGTGAGGAGAATGTATTCCCCTGATGGTTTAATATACACGGGACATGTTACCAGGTGAACAGTGTAAGTGAGGAGAGTGTGTTCCCCTGATGGTTTAATATACACAGGACATGTTACCAGGGGAACAGTATAAGTGAGGAGAATGTATTCCCCTGATGGTTTAATATACAAGGGACATGGTAGCAGGTGAACAGTATATGTGAAGAGAGTGTGTTCCCCAGATGGTTTAATATACACGGGACATGTTACCAGGTGAACAGTATAAGTGAGGAGAGTGTGTTCCCCTGATTGTTTAATACTCACGGGAGATGTTACCAGGTGAGCTGTATAAGTGAGGAGAGTGTGTTCCCCTGATGGTTTAACACGCACGGGACGTGTCACCAGGTGAAGATGAGAAGTGAGGAGAATGTGTTCCCCTGTTTGTTTATTACACACGGGACATGTTACCAGGTGAACAGTATATGTGAAGAGAGTGTGTTCCCCTGATGGTTTAATATACATGGGACATGTTACCAGGTGAACAGTATAAGTGAGGAGAGTGTGTTCCCCTGATGGTTCAATATACACAGGACATGTTACCAGGTGAAAAGTATAAGTCAGGAGAGTGTGTTCCCCTGATTGTTTAATATACACAGGACATGTTACCAGGCGAACAGTAGAAGTGAGGAGAGTGTGTTCCCCTGATGGTCTAATATACACGGGACATGTTACCAGGTGAACAGTATATGTGAAGAGAGTGTGTTCCCCTGATGGTATAATATACACGGGACATGTTACCAGCTGAACAGCATAAGTGAGGAGAGGGCTTTCCCCTGATGGTTTAATATACACGGGACATGTTAGCAGGTGAACAGTGTAAGTGAGGAGAGTGTGTTCCCCTGATGGTTTAATATACACGGGACATGTTACCAGGTGAACAGTATAAGTGAGGAGAGTGTGTTCCCCTGATGGTTTAATATACACAGGACATGTTACCAGGGGAACAGTAGAAGTGACGAGAGGGCTTTCCCCTGATGGTTTAATATACAAGGGACATGGTAGCAGGTGAACAGTATAAGTGAGGAGAATGTATTCCCCTGATGGTTTAATATACACGGGACATGTTACCAGGTGAACAGTGTAAGTGAGGAG
Source organism: Heterodontus francisci (assembly GCF_036365525.1). Taxonomy (NCBI): domain Eukaryota; kingdom Metazoa; phylum Chordata; class Chondrichthyes; order Heterodontiformes; family Heterodontidae; genus Heterodontus; species Heterodontus francisci. The sequence goes on from NW_027140664.1 coordinate 3,282,461, forward strand.
AGTGTGTTCCCCTGATGGTTTAATATACACAGGACATGTTACCAGGGGAACAGTATAAGTGAGGAGAATGTATTCCCCTGATGGTTTAATATACACGGGACATGTTCCCAGGTGAACAGTATATGTGAAGAGAGTGTGTTCCCCTGATGGTTTAATATACATGGGACAAGTTACCATGTGAACAGTATAAGTGAAGAGAGCCTTTTCCCCTGATTGCTTAATATACGTGGGACATGTTACAAGGTGACGAGTTTAAGTGAGGAGAGTGTGTTCCCCACATGGTTTAATATACACGGGACATGTCACCAGGTGAACAGTATAAGTGAGGAGAGTGTGTTCCCCTGATTGTTTAATATACACGGGACATGTTACCAGGTGAACAGTATAAGTGAGGAGAGTGTGTTCCCCACATGGTTTAATATACACGGGACATGTCACCAGGTGAACAGTATAAGTGAGGAGAGTGTGTTCCCCTGATGGTTTAATATACACGGGACTTATTACCAGGTGAACAGAATAGGTGAGGAGAGTGTGTTCCCCTGATGGTTTAATAATCACGGGACATGTTACCAGGTGAACAGTATAAGTGATGAGACTGTATTCCCCTTATGGTTCAATATACACGGGACATGTTAGCAGGTGAACAGCATAAGTGAGGAGAATGTGTTCCCCTGATGGTTTAACTTGCACGGGACATGTTACCAGGTCAACAGTATAAGTGAGGAGAGTGTGTTCCCCTGATGGTTTAATACACCCGGGACATGTCACCAGGTGAACAGTATAAGTGAGGAGAGTGTGTTCCCATGATGGTTTAACAGGCAGGGGACATGTTACCAGGTGAACAGTAGAAGTGAGGAGAGTGTGTTCCCCTGATGGTTTAATACACCAGGGACATGTCACCAGGTGAACAGTATAAGTGAGGAGAGTGTGTTTGCAATGATGGTTTAAGATACACGGGACATGTTACCAGGTGAACAGTATAAGTGAAGAGAGTGTGTTCCCCTGATTGTTTCATACACACGGGACATGTTGCCAGGTGAAGAGTATAAGTGAAGAGAGTGTGTTCCCCTGATGGTTTAATACACACGGGACATGTTACCAGGTAAACAGTGTAAGTGAGGAGAGTGAGTTCCCCTGATGGTTTAATACAAACAGGACATGTTACCAGGTGAACAGTGTAGGAGAGGAGAGTGAGTTCCCCTGATTGTTTAATATACCCGGGACATGTCATCAGGTGAACAGTATAAGTGAGGAGAGTGTGTTCCCCTGATGGTTTAATATACACGGGACATGTTACCAGGTGAACAGTATAAGTGAGGAGAGTGTGTTCCCCTGATGGTTTAATATACACGGGACATGTTACCAGGTGAACATTATAAGTGAAGAGAGTGTGTTCCCCTGATGGTATAATATACACGGGACATGTTAGTAGGTGAACAGTATAAGTGAGGAGAGTGTGTTCCCCTGATGGATTAATATACACGGGACTTGTTACCAGGTGAACAGTATAGGTGAGGAGAGTGATTTCCCCTGATGGTTTAATACATACGGGACATGTTACCAGGTGAACATTATAAGTGAAGAGAGTGTGTTCCCCTGATGGTATAATATACACGGGACATGTTAGTAGGTGAACAGTATAAGTGAGGAGAGTGTGTTCCCCTGATGGTTTAATATACACGGGACATGTTAGCAGGTGAACAGTATAAGTGAGGAGAATGTATTCCCCTGATGGTTTAATATACACGGGGCATGTTACCAGGTGAACAGTATAAGTGAGGAGAATGTGTTTCCCTGATGGTTTAATATACACGGGACATGATACCAGGTGAAAAGTATAAGTGAGGAGAATGTGTTCCCCTGATGGTTTAATATACACGGGACTTATTACCAGGTGAACAGTATAAGTGAGGAGAGTGTGTTCCCCTGATGGTTTAATATACACGGGACATGTTAGCAGGTGAACAGTATAAGTGAGGAGAGTGCTTTCCCCTGATGGTTTAATATACACGGGACATGTTAGCAGGTGAACAGTATAAGTGAGGAGAATGTGTTCCCCTCATGGTTTAATATACACGGGACATGTTACCAGGTCAACAGTATAAGTGAGGAGAGTGTGTTCCCCACATGGTTTAATATACACGGGACATGTCACCAGGTGAACAGTATAAGTGAGGAGAGTGTGTTCCCCTGATGGTTTAATATACACGGGACATGTTACCAGGTGAACAGTATAAGTGATGAGACTGTATTCCCCTGATGGTTCAATATACACGGGACATGTTAGCAGGTGAACAGTATAAGTGAGGAGAATGTGTTCCCCTCATGGTTTAATATACACGGGACATGTTAGCAGGTGAACAGTATAAGTGAGGAGAATGTGTTCCCCTCATGGTTTAATATACACGGGACATGTTAGCAGGTGAACAGTATCAGTGAGGAGAGTGTGTTCCCCTGATGGTTCAATATACACGGGACATGTTAGCAGGTGAACATTATAAGTGAGGAGAGTGTGTTCCCCTGATGGTTTAATACACCCGGGACATGTCACCAGGTGAACAGTATAAGTGAGGAGAGTGTGTTCCCATGATGGTTTAACAGGCAGGGGACATGTTACCAGGTGAACAGTAGAAGTGAGGAGAGTGTGTTCCCCTGATTGTATCATACACACGGGCCATGTTGCCAGGTGAAGAGTATAAGTGAAGAGAGTGTGTTCCCCTGATGGTTTAATACACACGGGACATGTTACCAGGTAAACATTGTAAGTGAGGAGAGTGAGTTCCCCTGATGGTTTAATACAAACAGGACATGTTACCAGGTGAACAGTGTAAGAGAGGAGAGTGAGTTCCCCTGATTGTTTAATATACACGGGACATGTTACCAGGTGAACAGTATAAGTGAGGAGAGTGTGTTCCCCTGATGGTATAATATACACGGGACATGTTACCAGGTGAACAGTGTAAGTGAGGAGAGTGTGTTCCCCTGATGGTATAATATACACGGGACATGTCATCAGGTGAACAGTATCAGTGAGGAGAGTGTGTTCCCATGATGATTTAATATACACGGGACATGTTACCAGGTGAACAGTATAGGTGAGGAGAGTGATTTCCCCTGATGGTTTAATACACACGGGACATGTTACCAGGTGAACATTATAAGTGAGGAGAGTGCTTTCCTCTGATGTTTTAATATACACGGGACATGTTACCAGGTGAACAGTATAAGTGAGGACAGTGTGTTCCCCTGATTGTTTAATACACACGGGACATGTTACCAGGTGAACAGTATAAGTGAGGAGAGGGCTTTCCCCTGATGGTTTAATATACACGGGACATGTTAGCAGGTAAACAGTATAAGTGAGGAGAGGGCTTTCCCCTGATGGTTTAATATACACGGGACTTGTTAGCAGGTGAACAGTGTAAGTGAGGAGAGTGTGTTCCCCTGATGGTTTAATATACACGGGACATGTTACCAGGTGAACAGTATAAGTGAGGAGAGTGTGTTCCCCTGATGGTTTAATATACACAGGACATGTTACCAGGGGAACAGTAGAAGTGACGAGAGGGCTTTCCCCTGATGGTTTAATATACACGGGACATGTTACCAGGTGAACAGTGTAAGTGAGGAGAGTGTGTTCCCCTGATGGTTTAATATACACAGGACATGTTACCAGGGGAACAGTATAAGTGAGGAGAATGTATTCCCCTGATGGTTTAATATACACGGGACATGTTCCCAGGTGAACAGTATATGTGAAGAGAGTGTGTTCCCCTGATGGTTTAATATACATGGGACAAGTTACCATGTGAACAGTATAAGTGAAGAGAGCCTTTTCCCCTGATTGCTTAATATACGTGGGACATGTTACAAGGTGACGAGTTTAAGTGAGGAGAGTGTGTTCCCCTCATTGTTTAATATATACGGGACATGTTATCAGGTGAACAGTATAAGTGAGGAGAATGTGTTCCCCTGATGGTTTAATACACACGGGACATGTTACCAGGTGAACAGTATAAGTGAGGAGAGTTTGTTCCCCTGATTGTTAAATATACACGGGACATGTTACCAGGTGAACAGTATAAGTGAGGAGAGTGTGTTCCCCACATGGTTTAATATACACGGGACATGTCACCAGGTGAACAGTATAAGTGAGGAGAGTGTGTTCCCCTGATGGTTTAATATACACGGGACTTATTACCAGGTGAACAGAATAAGTGAGGAGAGTGTGTTCCCCTGATGGTTTAATATACACGGGACATGTTACCAGGTGAACAGTATAAGTGATGAGACTGTATTCCCCTGATGGTTCAATATACACGGGACATGTTACCAGGTGAACAGTATAAGTGATGAGACTGTATTCCCCTTATGGTTCAATATACACGGGACATGTTAGCAGGTGAACAGCATAAGTGAGGAGAATGTGTTCCCCTGATGGTTTAACTTGCACGGGACATGTTACCAGGTCAACAGTATAAGTGAGGAGAGTGTGTTCCCCTGATGGTTTAATACACCCGGGACATGTCACCAGGTGAACAGTATCAGTGAGGAGAGTGTGTTCCCATGATGGTTTAACAGGCAGGGGACATGTTACCAGGTGAACAGTAGAAGTGAGGAGAGTGTGTTCCCCTGATGGTTTAATACACCAGGGACATGTCACCAGGTGAACAGTATAAGTGAGGAGAGTGTGTTCCCATGATGGTTTAAGATACACGGGACATGTTACCAGGTGAACAGTATAAGTGAAGAGAGTGTGTTCCCCTGATTGTTTCATACACACGGGACATGTTGCCAGGTGAAGAGTATAAGTGAAGAGAGTGTGTTCCCCTGATGGTTTAATACACACGGGACATGTTACCAGGTAAACAGTGTAAGTGAGGAGAGTGAGTTCCCCTGATGGTTTAATACAAACAGGACATGTTACCAGGTGAACAGTGTAGGAGAGGAGAGTGAGTTCCCCTGATTGTTTAATATACCCGGGACATGTCATCAGGTGAACAGTATAAGTGAGGAGAGTGAGTTCCCCTGATTGTTTAATATACCCGGGACATGTTACCAGGTGAACAGTATAAGTGAGGAGAGTGTGTTCCCCTGATGGTTTAATATACACGGGACATGTTACCAGGTGAACAGTATAAGTGAGGAGAGTGTGTTCCCCTGATGGTATAATATACACGGGACATGTCATCAGGTGAACAGTATCAGTGAGGAGAGTGTGTTCCCATGATGGTTTAATATACACGGGACATGTTACCAGGTGAACAGTATAGGTGAGGAGAGTGATTTCCCCTGATGGTTTAATACACACGGGACATGTCATCAGGTGAACAGTATCAGTGAGGAGAGTGTGTTCCCCTGATGGTTTAATATACACGGGACATGTTACCAGGTGAACAGTATCGGTGAGGAGAGTGATTTCCCCTGATGGTTTAATACACACGGGACATGTTACCAGGTGAACATTATAAGTGAGGAGAGTGTGTTCCCCTGATGGTTTAATATACACGGGACATGTTACCAGGTGAACAGTATAAGTGAGGAGAGTGTGTTCCCCTGATGGTTCAATATACACGGGACATGTTACCAGGTGAACAGTATAAGTGAGGAGAGTGTGTTCCCCTGATGGTATAATATACACGGGACATGTTACCAGCTGAACAGCATAAGTGAGGAGAGGGCTATCCCCTGATCGTTTAATATACACGGGACATGTTGGCAGGTGAACATTATAAGTGAAGAGAGTGTGTTCCCCTGATGGTATAATATACACGGGACATGTTAGTAGGTGAACAGTATAAGTGAGGAGAGTGTGTTCCCCTGATGGTTTAATATACACGGGACATGTTAGCAGGTGAACAGTATAAGTGAGGACAGTGTGTCCCCCTGATTGTTTAATACTCACGGGACATGTTACCAGGTGAGCAGTATAATTGTGGAGAGTGTGTTCCCCTGATTGTTTAATACACACGGGACATGTTACCAGGTGAATAGTATAAGTGACGAGAATGTGTTCCTCTGATGGTTTAATACACACGGGACATGTTACCAGGTGAACAGTATAAGTGAGGAGAGTGTGTTCCCCTGATGGTTTAATATACACGGGACATGTTACCAGGTGAACAGTATAAGTGAGGAGAGTGTGTTCCCCTGATGGTTCAATATACACGGGACATGTTACCAGGTGAACAGTATAAGTGAGGAGAGTGTGTTCCCCTGATGGTATAATATACACGGGACATGTTACCAGCTGAACAGCATAAGTGAGGAGAGGGCTATCCCCTGATCGTTTAATATACACGGGACATGTTGGCAGGTGAACATTATAAGTGAAGAGAGTGTGTTCACCTGATGGTATAATATACACGGGACATGTTAGTAGGTGAACAGTATAAGTGAGGAGAGTGTGTTCCCCTGATGGTTTAATATACACGGGACATGTTAGCAGGTGAACAGTATAAGTGAGGAGAATGTATTCCCCTGATGGTTTAATATACACGGGGCATGTTACCAGGTGAACAGTATAAGTGAGGAGAATGTGTTTCCCTGATGGTTTAATATACACGGGACATGATACCAGGTAAAAAGTATAAGTGAGGAGAATGTGTTCCCCTGATGGTTTAATATACACGGGACCTATTACCAGGTGAACAGAATAAGTGAGGAGAGGGCTTTCCCCTGATGGTTTAATATACACGGGACTTGTTAGCAGGTGAACAGTGTAAGTGAGGAGAGGGTGTTCCCCTGATGGTTTAATATACACGGGACATGTTACCAGGTGAACAGTATAAGTGAGGAGAGTGTGTTCCCCTGATGGTTTAATATACACAGGACATGTTACCAGGGGAACAGTAGAAGTGACGAGAGGGCTTTCCCCTGATGGTTTAATATACACGGGACATGTTACCAGGTGAACAGTGTAAGTGAGGAGAGTGTGTTCCCCTGATGGTTTAATATACACAGGACATGTTACCAGGGGAACAGTATAAGTGAGGAGAATGTATTCCCCTGATGGTTTAATATACACGGGACATGTTCCCAGGTGAACAGTATATGTGAAGAGAGTGTGTTCCCCTGATGGTTTAATATACATGGGACAAGTTACCATGTGAACAGTATAAGTGAAGAGAGCCTTTTCCCCTGATTGCTTAATATACGTGGGACATGTTACAAGGTGACGAGTTTAAGTGAGGAGAGTGTGTTCCCCTCATTGTTTAATATATACGGGACATGTTATCAGGTGAACAGTATAAGTGAGGAGAATGTGTTCCCCTGATGGTTTAATACACACGGGACATGTTACCAGGTGAACAGTATAAGTGAGGAGAGTTTGTTCCCCTGATTGTTAAATATACACGGGACATGTTACCAGGTGAACAGTATAAGTGAGGAGAGTGTGTTCCCCACATGGTTTAATATACACGGGACATGTCACCAGGTGAACAGTATAAGTGAGGAGAGTGTGTTCCCCTGATGGTTTAATATACACGGGACTTATTACCAGGTGAACAGAATAAGTGAGGAGAGTGTGTTCCCCTGATGGTAAAATATACACGGGACATGTTACCAGGTGAACAGTATAAGTGATGAGACTGTATTCCCCTGATGGTTCAATATACACGGGACATGTTACCAGGTGAACAGTATAAGTGATGAGACTGTATTCCCCTTATGGTTCAATATACACGGGACATGTTAGCAGGTGAACAGCATAAGTGAGGAGAATGTGTTCCCCTGATGGTTTAACTTGCACGGGACATGTTACCAGGTCAACAGTATAAGTGAGGAGAGTGTGTTCCCCTGATGGTTTAATACACCCGGGACATGTCACCAGGTGAACAGTATAAGTGAGGAGAGTGTGTTCCCATGATGGTTTAACAGGCAGGGGACATGTTACCAGGTGAACAGTAGAAGTGAGGAGAGTGTGTTCCCCTGATGGTTTAATACACCAGGGACATGTCACCAGGTGAACAGTATAAGTGAGGAGAGTGTGTTCCCATGATGGTTTAAGATACACGGGACATGTTACCAGGTGAACAGTATAAGTGAAGAGAGTGTGTTCCCCTGATTGTTTCATACACACGGGACATGTTGCCAGGTGAAGAGTATAAGTGAAGAGAGTGTGTTCCCCTGATGGTTTAATACACACGGGACATGTTACCAGGTAAACAGTGTAAGTGAGGAGAGTGAGTTCCCCTGATGGTTTAATACAAACAGGACATGTTACCAGGTGAACAGTGTAGGAGAGGAGAGTGAGTTCCCCTGATTGTTTAATATACCCGGGACATGTCATCAGGTGAACAGTATAAGTGAGGCGAGTGTGTTCCCCTGATGGTTTAATATACACGGGACATGTTACCAGGTGAACAGTATAAGTGAGGAGAGTGTGTTCCCCTGATGGTATAATATACACGGGACATGTCATCAGGTGAACAGTATCAGTGAGGAGAGTGTGTTCCCATGATGGTTTAATATACACGGGACATGTTACCAGGTGAACAGTATAGGTGAGGAGAGTGATTTCCCCTGATGGTTTAATACACACGGGACATGTTACCAGGTGAACATTATAAGTGAGGAGAGTGTGTTCCCCTGATGGTTTAATATACACGGGACATGTTACCAGGTGAACAGTATAAGTGAGGAGAGTGTGTTCCCCTGATGGTTCAATATACACGGGACATGTTACCAGGTGAACAGTATAAGTGAGGAGAGTGTGTTCCCCTGATGGTATAATATACACGGGACATGTTACCAGCTGAACAGCATAAGTGAGGAGAGGGCTATCCCCTGATCGTTTAATATACACGGGACATGTTGGCAGGTGAACATTATAAGTGAAGAGAGTGTGTTCCCCTGATGGTATAATATACACGGGACATGTTAGTAGGTGAACAGTATAAGTGAGGAGAGTGTGTTCCCCTGATGGTTTAATATACACGGGACATGTTAGCAGGTGAACAGTATAAGTGAGGACAGTGTGTCCCCCTGATTGTTTAATACTCACGGGACATGTTACCAGGTGAGCAGTATAATTGTGGAGAGTGTGTTCCCCTGATTGTTTAATACACACGGGACATGTTACCAGGTGAATAGTATAAGTGACGAGAGTGTGTTCCTCTGATGGTTTAATACACACGGGACATGTTACCAGGTGAACAGTATAAGTGAGGAGAGTGTGTTCCCCTGATGGTTTAATATACACGGGACATGTTACCAGGTGAACAGTATAAGTGAGGAGAGTGTGTTCCCCTGATGGTTCAATATACACGGGACATGTTACCAGGTGAACAGTATAAGTGAGGAGAGTGTGTTCCCCTGATGGTATAATATACACGGGACATGTTACCAGCTGAACAGCATAAGTGAGGAGAGGGCTATCCCCTGATCGTTTAATATACACGGGACATGTTGGCAGGTGAACATTATAAGTGAAGAGAGTGTGTTCCCCTGATGGTATAATATACACGGGACATGTTAGTAGGTGAACAGTATAAGTGAGGAGAGTGTGTTCCCCTGATGGTTTAATATACACGGGACATGTTAGCAGGTGAACAGTATAAGAGAGGAGAATGTATTCCCCTGATGGTTTAATATACACGGGGCATGTTACCAGGTGAACAGTATAAGTGAGGAGAATGTGTTTCCCTGATGGTTTAATATACACGGGACATGATACCAGGTAAAAAGTATAAGTGAGGAGAATGTGTTCCCCTGATGGTTTAATATACACGGGACCTATTACCAGGTGAACAGAATAAGTGAGGAGAGGGCTTTCCCCTGATGGTTTAATATACACGGGACATGTTACCAGGTGAACAGTATAAGTGATGAGACTGTATTCCCCTGATGGTTCAATATACACTGGACATGTTAGCAGGTGAACAGTATAAGTGAGGAGAATGTGTTCCCCTCATGGTTTAATATACATGGGACATGTTACCAGGTGAATAGTATAAGTGAGGAGAGTCGTTCCCTTGATGATTTAACATGCACGGGACATGTTACCAGGTCAACAGTATAAGTGAGGAGAGTGTGTTCCCCACATGGTTTAATATACACGGGACATGTCACCAGGTGAACAGTATAAGTGAGGAGAGTGTGTTCCCCTGATGGTTTAATATACACGGGACTTATTACCAGGTGAACAGAATAAGTGAGGAGAGTGTGTTCCCCTGATGGTTTAATATACACGGGACATGTTACCAGGTGAACAGTATAAGTGATGAGACTGTATTCCCCTGATGGTTCAATATACACGGGACATGTTAGCAGGTGAACAGTATAAGTGAGGAGAATGTGTTCCCCTCATGGTTTAATATACACGGGACATGTTAGCAGGTGAACAGTATAAGTGAGGAGAATGTGTTCCCCTGATGGTTTAATATACACGGGACATGTTACCAGGTGAACAGTATAAGTGATGAGACTGTAGTCCCCTGATGGTTCAATATACACGGGACATGTTAGCAGGTGAACAGTATAAGTGAGGAGAATGTGTTCCCCTGATGGTTTAATATACACGGGACATGTTAGCAGGTGAACAGTATCAGTGAGGAGAGTGTGTTCCCCTGATGGTTCAATATACACGGGACATGTTAGCAGGTGAACAGTATAAGTGAGGAGAGTGTGTTCCCCTGATGGTTTATTACACCCGGGACATGTCACCAGGTGAACAGTATAAGTGAGGAGAGTGTGTTCCCATGATGGTTTAAAAGGCAGGGGACATGTTACCAGGTGAACAGTAGAGGTGAGGAGAGTGTGTTCCCCTGATGGTTTAAGATACACGGGACATGTTACCAGGTGAACAGTATAAGTGAAGAGAGTGTGTTCCCTTGATTGTTTCATACACACGGGCCATGTTGCCAGGTGAAGAGTATAAGTGAAGAGAGTGTGTTCCCCTGATGGTTTAATACACACGGGACATGTTACCAGGTAAACAGTGTAAGTGAGGAGAGTGAGTTCCCCTGATGGTTTAATACAAACAGGACATGTTACCAGGTGAACAGTGTAAGAGAGGAGAGTGAGTTCCCCTGATTGTTTAATATACCCGGGACATGTCATCAGGTGAACAGTATAAGTGAGGAGAGTGTGTTCACCTGATGGTTTAATATACACGGGACATTTTACCAGGTGAACAGTATAAGTGAGGAGAGTGTGTTCCCCTGATGGTATAATATACACGGGACATGTCATCAGGTGAACAGTATCAGTGAGGAGAGTGTGTTCCCATGATGGTTTAATATACACGGGACATGTTACCAGGTGAACAGTATAGGTGAGGAGAGTGATTTCCCCTGATGGTTTAATACACACGGGACATGTTACCAGGTGAACATTATAAGTGAGGAGAGTGCTTTCCCCTGATGTTTTAATATACACGGGACATGTTACCAGGTGAACAGTATAAGTGAGGACAGTGTGTCCCCCTGATTGTTTAATACTCACGGGACATGTTACCAGGTGAGCAGTATAATTGTGGAGAGTGTGTTCCCCTGATTGTTTAATACACACGGGACATGTTACCAGGTGAATAGTATAAGTGACGAGAGTGTGTTCCTCTGATGGTTTAATACACACGGGACATGTTACCAGGTGAACAGTATAAGTGAGGAGAGTGTGTTCCCCTGATGGTTTAATATACACGGGACATGTTACCAGATGAACAGTAATAGTGAGGAGAGTGTGTTCCCCTGATGGTTTAATATACACGGGACATGTCACCAGCTGAACAGTATAAGTGAGGAGAGGGCTTTCCCCTGATGGTTTAATATACAAGGGACATGTTACCAGGTGAACAGTACAAGTGAGGAGAATGTGTTCCCCTGATGGTTTGATATACAGGGGACATGTTACCAGGTGAACAGTATAAGTGAGGATATTGTATTCCCCAGATGGTTCAATATAGACGGGACATGTTAGCTGGTGAACAGCATAAGTGAGGAGAATGCATTCCCCTGATGGTTTTATATACAGGGGACATGTTACCAGGTGAACAGTATAAGTGAGGAGAGTGTGTTCCCCTGAAGGTTTAATATACACGGGACATGTTACAACGTGAACAGTATAAGTGAAGAGAGTGTGTTCCCCTGATTGTTTAATACACACGGGACATGTTGCCAGGTGAAGAGTATAAGTGAAGAGAGTGTGTTCCCCTGAAGGTTTAATACACACGGGACATGTTACCAGGTAAACAGTGTAACTGAGGAGAGTGAGTTCCCCTGATGGTTTAATACAAACAGGACATGTTAACAGGTGAACAGTGTAAGTGAGGAGAGTGAGTTCCCCTGATTGTTTAATATACACGGGACATGTTAGCAGGTGAACAGTATAAGTGAGGATAATGTATCCCCCTGATGGTTTAATATACACGGGACATGTTACCAGGTGAACAGTATAAGTGAGGAGAATGTATTCCCCTGACGATTTAATATACACGGGACATGTTACCAGGTGAACAGTATAAGTGAGGAGAGTGTGTTCCCCTGATGGTTTAATATACACAGGACATGTTACCAGGTGAAGAGTCTCAGTGAAGAGAGTGTGTTCCCCTGATGGTTTAATACACAGCGGACATGTTACCAGGTAAACAGTGTAAGTGAGGAGAGTGAGTTCCCCTGATTGTTTAATATACACGGGACATGTTAGCAGGTGAACAGTATAAGTGAGGAGAATGTATTCCCCTGATGGTTTAATATACACGGGACATGTTAGCAGGTGAACAGTATAAGTGAGGAGAGTGTGTTCCCCTGATGGTTTAACACGCACGGGACGTGTCACCAGGTGAAGAGTAGAAGTGAGGAGAATGTGTTCCCCTGATGGTCTAATATACATGGGACATGTTACCAGGTGAACAGTATAAGTGAGGAGAGTGTGTTCCCCTGATGGTTTAATATAAACGGGACATGTTAGCAGGTGAACAGTATAAGTGAGGAGAATGTATTCCCCTGATGGTTTAATATACACGGGGCATGTTACCAGGTGAACAGTATAAGTGAGGAGAATGTGTTTCCCTGATGGTTTAATATACACGGGACATGATACCAGGTGAAAAGTATAAGTGAGGAGAATGTGTTCCCCTGATGGTTTAATATACACGGGACTTATTACCAGGTGAACAGAATAAGTGAGGAGAGGGCTTTCCCCTTATGGTTTAATATACACGGGACATGTTACCAGGTGAACAGTATAAGTGATGAGACTGTATTCCCCTGATGGTTCAATATACACTGGACATGTTAGCAGGTGAACAGTATAAGTGAGGAGAATGTGTTCCCCTCATGGTTTAATATACATGGGACATGTTACCAGGTGAATAGTATAAGTGAGGAGAGTCGTTCCCTTGATGATTTAACATGCACGGGACATGTTACCAGGTCAACAGTATAAGTGAGGAGAGTGTGTTCCCCACATGGTTTAATATACACGGGACATGTCACCAGGTGAACAGTATAAGTGAGGAGAGTGTGTTCCCCTGATGGTTTAATATACACGGGACTTATTACCAGGTGAACAGAATAAGTGAGGAGAGTGTGTTCCCCTGATGGTTTAATATACACGGGACATGTTACCAGGTGAACAGTATAAGTGATGAGACTGTATTCCCCTGATGGTTCAATATACACGGGACATGTTAGCAGGTGAACAGTATAAGTGAGGAGAATGTGTTCCCCTCATGGTTTAATATACACAGGACATGTTAGCAGGTGAACAGTATAAGTGAGGAGAGTGTGTTCCCCTGATGGTTTAATACACCCGGGACATGTCACCAGGTGAACAGTATAAGTGAGGAGAGTGTGTTCCCATGATGGTTTAACAGGCAGGGGACATGTTACCAGGTGAACAGTAGAAGTGAGGAGAGTGTGTTCCCCTGATGGTTTAAGATACACGGGACATGTTACCAGGTGAACAGTATAAGTGAAGAGAGTGTGTTCCCCTGATTGTTTCATACACACGGGCCATGTTGCCAGGTGAAGAGTATAAGTGAAGAGAGTGTGTTCCCCTGATGATTTAATACACACGGGACATGTTACCAGGTAAACAGTGTAAGTGAGGAGAGTGAGTTCCCCTGATGGTTTAATACAAACAGGACATGTTACCAGGTGAACAGTGTAAGAGAGGAGAGTGAGTTCCCCTGATTGTTTAATATACCCTGGACATGTCATCAGGTGAACAGTATAAGTGAGGAGAGTGTGTTCCCCTGATGGTTTAATATACACGGGACATGTTACCAGGGGAACAGTATAAGTGAGGAGAATGTGTTCCCCTGTTGGTATAATATACACGGGACATGTCATCAGGTGAACAGTATAAGTGAGGAGAGTGTGTTCCCATGATGGTTTAATATACACGGGACATGTTACCAGGTGAACAGTATAGGTGAGGAGAGTGATTTCCCCTGATGGTTTAATATACACAGGACATGTTACCAGTGAACATTATAAGTGAGGAGAGTGCTTTCCCCTGATGTTTTAATATACATGGGACATGTTACCAGGTGAACAGTATAAGTGAGGACAGTGTGTCCCCCTGATTGTTTAATACTCACGGGACATGTTACCAGGTGAATAGTATAAGTGACGAGAGTGTGTTCCCCTGTTGGTTTAATACACACGTTACATGTTACCAGGTGAACAGTATAAGTGAGGAGAGTGTGTTCCCCTGATGGTTTAATATACACGGGACATGTTACCAGGTGAACAGTATAAGTGAGGAGAGTGTGTTCCCCTGATGGTTCAATATACACGGGACATGTTACCAGGTGAACAGTATAATTGAGGAGAGTGTGTTCCCCTGATTGTTTAATACACACGGGACATGTTACCAGGTGAATAGTATAAGTGACGAGAGTGTGTTCCCCTGATGGTTTAATACACACGTTACATGTTACCAGGTGAACAGTATAAGTGAGGAGAGTGTGTTCCCCTGATGGTTTAATATACACGGGACATGTTACCAGGTGAACAGTATAAGTGAGGAGAGTGTGTTCCCCTGATGGTTCAATATACACGGGACATGTTACCAGGTGAACAGTATAAGTGAGGAGAGTGTGTTCCCCTGATGGTTCAATATGCACGGGACATGTTACCAGCTGAACAGCATAAGTGAGGAGAGGGCTATCCCCTGATCGTTTAATATACACGGGACATGTTGGCAGGTGAACAGTATAAGTGAAGAGAGTGTGTTCCCCTGATGGTATAATATACACGGGACATGTTAGTAGGTGAACAGTATAAGTGAGGAGAGTGTGTTCCCCTGATGGTTTAATATACACGGGACATGTTAGCAGGTGAACAGTATAAGTGAGGAGAATGTATTCCCCTGATGGTTTAATATACACGGGGCATGGTACCAGGTGAACAGTATAAGTGAGGAGAATGTGTTTCCCTGATGGTTTAATATACACGGGACTTATTACCAGGTGAACAGAATAAGTGAGGAGAGGGCTTTCCCCTGATGGTTTAATATACACGGGACATGTTACCAGGTGAACAGTGTAAGTGAGGAGAGTGTGTTCCCCTGATGGTTTAATATACACGGGACATGTTACCAGGTGAACAGTATAAGTGATGAGACTGTATTCCCCTCATGGTTCAATATACACTGGACATGTTAGCAGGTGAACAGTAAAAGTGAGTAGAATGTGTTCCCCTCATGGTTTAATATACATGGGACATGTTACCAGGTCAACAGTATAAGTGAGGAGAGTGTGTTCCCATGATGGTTTAACAGGCAGGGGACATGTTACCAGGTGAACAGTGTAAGTGAGGAGAGTGTGATCCAATGATTGTTTAATACTGACGGGACGTGTCACCAGCTGAACAGTATAAGTGAGGAGAGTGTGTTCCCATGATGGTTTAACAGGCAGGGGACATGTTACCAGGTGAACAGTAGAAGTGAGGAGAGTGTGTTCCCCTGATGGTTTAATATACTCGGGACATGTTAGCAGGTGAACACTATATGTGAGGAGAGTGTGTTCCCCTGATGGTTTAATATACACGGGACATGTTAGCAGGTGAACAGTATATGTGAGGAGAGTGTGTTCCCCTGATGGTTTAATATATACGGGACATGTTAGCAGGTGAACACTATAAGTGAGGAGAATGTATTCCCCTGATGGTTTAATATACACGGGACATGTTAGCAGGTGAACAGTATAAGTGAGGAGAGTGTGTTCCCCTGATGGTTTAATATACACTGGACATGTTAGCAGGTGAACAGGATAAGTGAGGAGAGAGTGTTCCCATGATGGTTTAACAGGCAGGGGACATGTTACCAGGTGAAGAGTATAAGTGAAGAGAGTGTGTTCCCCTGATGGTTTAATATACACGGGACATGTTACCAGGTGAACAGTATAAGTGAAGCGAGTGTGTTCCCCTGATTGTTTAATACAAACGGGACATGTTGCCAGGTGAAGAGTATAAGTGAAGAGAGTGTGTTCCCATGATGGGTTAATACACACGGGACATGTTACCAGGTAAACAGTGTAAGTGAGGAGAGTGTGTTCCCCTGATGGTTTAATATACACAGGACATGATACCAGGTGAACAGTATAAGTGAGGAGAGTGAGTTCCCCTGATTGTTTAATATACCCGGGACATGTCATCAGGTGAACAGTATAAGTGAGGAGAGTGTGTTCCCCTGATGGTTTAATATACACGGGACATGTTACCAGGTGAACAGTATAAGTGAGTAGAGTGTGTTCCCCTGATGTTTTAATATACACGGGACATGTTACCAGGTGAACAGTATAAGTGAGGACAGTGTGTTCCCCTGATGGTATAATATACACGGGACATGTTACCAGCTGAACAGTATAAGTGAGGAGAGGGCTTTCCCCTGATGGTTTAATATACAAGGGACATGTTACCAGGTGAACAGTATAAGTGAGGAGAATGTGTTCCCCTGATGCTATAATATACATGGGACATGTTAGTAGGTGAACAGTATAAGTGAGGAGAATGTATTCCCCTAATGGTTTAAAGTACACGGGACATGTTACCAGGTGAACAGTATAAGTGAGGAGAGTGTGTTCCCCTGATGGTTTAATATACACGGGACATGTTACCAGGTGAACAGTATAAGTGAGGAGAGTGTGTTCCCCTGATGGTATAATATACACGGGACATGTTACCAGCTGAACAACATAAGTGAGGAGAGGGCTATCCCCTGATCGTTTAATATACACGGGGCATGTTGGCAGGTGAACAGTATAAGTGAAGAGAGTGTGTTCCCCTGATGCTATAATATACATGGCACATGTTAGTAGGTGAACAGTATAAGTGAGGAGAGTGTGTTCCCCTGATGGTTTAATATACACGGGACATGTTAGTAGGTGAACAGTATAAGTGAGGAGAGTGTGTTCCCCTGACGGTTTAATATACACGGGACATGTTAGCAGGTGAACAGTATAAGTGAGGAGAATGTATTCCCCTGATGGTTTAATATACACGGGACATGTTACCAGGTGAACAGTATAAGTGAGGAGACTGTGTTCCCCTGATGGTTTAATATACACAGGACATGTTACCAGGTGAACATTATAAGTGAGGAGAATGTGTTTCCCTGATGGTTTAATATACAGGGGACATGATACCAGGTGAAAAGTATAAGTGAGGAGAATGTGTTCCCCTGATGGTTTAATATACACGGGACATGATACCAGGTGAAAAGTATAAGTCAGGAGAGTGTGTCCCCCTGATTGTTTAATACTCACGGGACATGTTACCAGGTGAACAGTATAAGAGAGGAGAGTGTGTTCCGCTGATGGTTTAATATACCCAGGACATGTTAGCAGGTGAACAGTATAAATGAGGAGAGTGTGTTGCCCTGATGATTTAATATACACGAGACATGTTAGCAGGTGAACAGTATAAGTCAGGAGAGTGTGTTCCCCTCATTGTTTAATATACATGGGAAATGTTCGCAGGTGAACAGTATCAGTGAGGAGAATGTGTTCCCCTGATGGTTTAATATACACGGGACATGTTACCAGGTGAACAGTCTAAGTGAGGAGAGTGTGTTCCCCTGATGGTTTAACACGCACGGGACGTGTCACCAGGTGAAGAGTAGAAGTGAGGAGAGTGTCTACCCCTGATGGTCTAATATACACGGGACATGTTACCAGGTGAAAAGTATATGTGAAGAGAGTGTGTTCCCCTGATGGTTTAATATACATGGGACATGTTACCAGGTGAACAGTATAAGTGAAGAGAGCCTGTTCTCCTGATTGTTAAATATACACGGGACATGTTACCAGGTGAACAGTATAAGTGAGGAGAGTGTGTTCCCCAGATGGTTTAATATACACGGGACATGTTACCAGGTGAACAGTATAAGTGAGGAGAGTGTGTTCCCCTGATGGTTTAATATACACGGGACTTATTACCAGGTGAACAGAATAAGTGAGGAGAGGGCTTTCCCCTGATGGGTTAATATACACGGGACATGTTACCAGGTGAACAGTATAAGTGAGGAGAATGTGTTTCCCTGATGGTTTAATACACACGGGACATGTTACCAGGTGAACAGTATAAGTGAGGAGAGTGTGTTCCCCTGATGGTTTAATATAAACGGGACATGTCATCAGGTGAACAGTATAAGTGAGGAGAGTGTGTTCCCCTGATGGTTTAATATACACGGGACATGTTACCAGGTGAACAGTATAAGTGAGTAGAGTGTGTTCCCCTGATGTTTTAATATACACGGGACATGTTACCAGGTGAACAGTATAAGTGAGGACAGTGTGTTCCCCTGATGGTTCAATATACACGGGACATGTTAGCTGGTGAACAGTATAAGTGAGGAGAATGTATTCCCCTAATGGTTTAAAGTACACGGGACATGTTACCAGGTGAACAGTATAAGTGAGGAGAGTGTGTTCCCCTGATGGTTTAATATACACGGGACATGTTACCAGGTGAACAGTATAAGAGAGGAGAGTGTGTTCCCCTGATGGTATAATATACAGGGACATGTTACCAGCTGAACAACATAAGTGAGGAGAGGGCTATCCCCTGATCGTTTAATATATACGGGACATGTTACCAGGTGAACAGTATAAGTGAGGATACTGTATTCCCCTGATGGTTCAATATACACGGGACATGTTAGCTGGTGAACAGTATAAGTGAGGAGAATGTATTCCCCTAATGGTTTAAAGTACACGGGACATGTTACCAGGTGAACAGTATAAGTGAAGAGAGTGTGTTCCCCTGATGGTATAATATACATGGGACATGTTAGTAGGTGAACAGTATAAGTGAGGAGAGTGTGTTCCCCTGATGGTTTAATATACACGGGACATGTTAGTAGGTGAACAGTATAAGTGAGGAGAGTGTGTTCCCCTGACGGTTTAATATACACGGGACATGTTAGCAGGTGAACAGTATAAGTGAGGAGAATGTATTCCCCTGATGGTTTAATATACACGGGACATGTTACCAGGTGAACAGTATAAGTGAGGAGACTGTGTTCCCCTGATGGTTTAATATACACAGGACATGTTACCAGGTGAACATTATAAGTGAGGAGAATGTGTTTCCCTGATGGTTTAATATACAGGGGACATGATACCAGGTGAAAAGTATAAGTGAGGAGAATGTGTTCCCCTGATGGTTTAATATACACGGGACATGATACCAGGTGAAAAGTATAAGTCAGGAGAGTGTGTCCCCCTGATTGTTTAATACTCACGGGACATGTTACCAGGTGAGCAGTATAAGTGAGGAGAGTGTGTTCCCCTGATGGTTTAACACGCACGGGACATGTTACCAGGTGAACAGTATAAGAGAGGAGAGTGTGTTCCGCTGTTGGTTTAATATACCCAGGACATGTTAGCAGGTGAACAGTATAAATGAGGAGAGTGTGTTGCCCTGATGATTTAATATACACGAGACATGTTACCAGGTGAACAGTATAAGTCAGGAGAGTGTGTTCCCCTCATTGTTTAATATACATGGGAAATGTTAGCAGTTGAACAGTATCAGTGAGGAGAATGTGTTCCGCTGATGGTTTAATATACCCAGGACATGTTAGCAGGTGAACAGTATAAATGAGGAGAGTGTGTTGCCCTGATGGTTTAATATACACGGGACATGTTACCAGGTGAACAGTCTAAGTGAGGAGAGTGTGTTCCCCTGATGGTTTAACACGCACGGGACGTGTCACCAGGTGAAGAGTAGAAGTGAGGAGAGTGTCTTCCCCTGATGGTCTAATATACACGGGACATGTTACCAGGTGAAATGTATATGTGAAGAGAGTGTGTTCCCCTGATGGTTTAATATACATGGGACATGTTACCAGGTGAACAGTATAAGTGAAGAGAGCCTGTTCCCCTGATTGCTTAATATACGTGGAACATGTTACAAGGTGACGAGTATAAGTGAGGAGAGTGTGTTCCCCTCATTGTTTAATATACATGGCACATGTTAGCAGGTGAACAGTATCAGTGAGGAGAATGTGTTCCCCTGATGGTTTAATATACACGGGACATGTTACCAGGTGAACAGTATAAGTGAGGAGAGTGTGTTCCCCTGATTGTTAAATATACACGGGACATGTTACCAGGTGAACAGTATAAGTGAGGAGAGTGTGTTCCCGAGATGGTTTAATATACACGGGACATGTTACCAGGTGAACAGTATAAGTGAGGAGAATGTGTTCCCCTGATGGTTTAATATACACGGGACTTATTACCAGGTGAACAGAATAAGTGAGGAGAGGGCTTTCCCCTGATGGTTTAATATACACGGGACATGTTACCAGGTGAACAGTATAAGTGAGGAGAATGTGTTTCCCTGATGGTTTAATATACACAGGACATGTTACCAGGTGAACAGTATAAGTGAGGAGAGTGTGTTCCCCTGATGGTTTAATATAAACGGGACATGTTGGAAGGTGAACAGTATAAGTGAGGAGAGTGTGTTCCCCTGATGGTTTAATATACCCAGGACATGTTAGCAGGTGAACAGTATAAATGAGGAGAGTGTGTTGCCCTGATGGTTTAATATACACGGGACATGTTACCAGGTGAACAGTATAAGTGAGGAGAGTGTGTTCCCCTGATTGTTAAATATACACGGGACATGTTACCAGGTGAACAGTATAAGTGAGGAGAGTGTGTTCCCCAGATGGTTTAATATACACGGGACATGTTACCAGGTGAACAGTATAAGTGAGGAGAGTGTGTTCCCCTGATGGTTTAACACGCACGGGACGTGTCACCAGGTGAACAGTATAAGTGAGGAGAGTGTGTTCCCCTGATGGTTTAATATACACGGGACTTATTACCAGGTGAACAGAATAAGTGAGGAGAGGGCTTTCCCCTGATGGTTTAATATACACGGGACATGTTACCAGGTGAACAGTATAAGTGAGGAGAATGTGTTTCCCTGATGGTTTAATATACACAGGACATGTTACCAGGTGAACAGTATAAGTGAGGAGAGTGTGTTCCCCTGATGGTTTAATATACACGGGACATGTTACCAGGTGAACAGTATAAGTGAGGAGAGTGTGTTCCCCTGATGGTTTAATATAAACGGGACATGTTGGCAGGTGAACAGTATAAGTGAGGAGAGTGTGTTCCCCTGATGGTTTAATATAAACGGGACATGTTGGCAGGTGAACAGTATAAGTGAGGAGAGTGTGTTCCCCTGATGGTTTAATATACACGGGACATGTTAGCAGGTGAACACTATAAGTGAGGAGAATGTATTCCCCTGATGGTTTAATATACACGGGACATGTTAGCAGGTGAACAGTATAAGTGAGGAGAGTGTGTTCCCCTGATGGTTTAATATACACGGGACATGTTTGCAGGTGAACAGTATAAGTGAGGAGAATGTATTCCCCTGATGGTTTAATATACACGGGACATGTTACCAGGTGAACAGTATAAGTGAGGAGACTGTATTCCCCTGATGGTTTAATATACACGGAACCTGTTACCAGGTGAACAGTATAAGTGAGGAGAATGTGTTCCCCTGATGGTTTAATATACACGGGACATGTTACCAGGTGAAAAGTATAAGTTAGGAGAGTGTATTCCCCTGATTGTTTAATACTCACGGGACATGTTACCAGGTGAACAGTGTAAGTGAGGAGAGTGTGTTCCCCTGATGGTTTAATAAACACGGGACATGTTACCAGGTGAACAGTATAAGTGATGAGAGTAGTTCCCTTGATGGTTTAACATGCACGGGACATGTTACCAGGTCAACAGTATCAGTGAGGAGAGTGTGTTCCCCTGATGGTTTAATACACCCGGGACATGTTACCAGGTGAACAGTGTAAGTGAGGAGAGTGTGATCCAATGATTGTTTAATACTGACGGGACGTGTCATCAGCTGAACAGTATAAGTGAGGAGAGTGTGTTCCCATGATGGTTTAACAGGCAGGGGACATGTTACCAGGTGAACAGTAGAAGTGAGGAGAGTGTGTTCCCCTGATGGTTTCATATACACGGGACATGTTAGCAGGTGAACAGTATATGTGAGGAGAGTGTGTTCCCCTGATGGTTTAATATACACGGGACATGTTACCAGGTGAACAGTATAAGTGAGGAGAATGTATTCCCCTGATGGTTTAATATACACGGGACATGTTAGCAGGTGAACAGTGTAAGTGAGGAGAGTGTGTTCCCCTGATGGTTTAATATACACTGGACATGTTAGCAGGTGAACAGGATAAGTGAGGAGAGAGTGTTCCCATGATGGTTTAACAGGCAGGGGACATGTTAGCAGGTGAACAGTATAAGTGAGGAGAGTGTGTTCCCCTGATGGTTTAATATACACGGGACATGTTACCAGGTGAACAGTATAAGTGAAGAGAGTGTGTTCCCCTGATTGTTTAATACACCCGGGACATGTTACCAGGTGAACAGTGTAAGTGAGGAGAGTGTGATCCAATGATTGTTTAATACTGACGGGACGTGTCATCAGCTGAACAGTATAAGTGAGGAGAGTGTGTTCCCATGATGGTTTAACAGGCAGGGGACATGTTACCAGGTGAACAGTATAAGTGAAGAGAGTGTGTTCCCCTGATTGTTTAATACACACGGGACATGTTGCCAGGTGATGAGTATAAGTGATGAGAGTGTGTTCCCCTGATGGTTTAATACACACGGGACATGTTACCAGGTAAACAGTGTAAGTGAGGAGAGTGAGTTCCCTTGATGGTTTAATACAAACAGGACATGTCAACAGGTGAACAGTATAAGTGAGGAGAGTGTGTTCCCCTGATGGTTTAATATACACAGGACATGATACCAGGTGAACAGTAGAAGTGAGGAGAGTGAGTTCCCCTGATTGTTTAATATACCCGGGACATGTCATCAGGTGAACAGTATAAGTGAGGAGAGTGTGTTCCCCTGATGGTTTAATATACACGGGACATGTTACCAGGTGAACAGTATAAGTGAGGAGAGTGTGTTCCCCTGATGTTTTAATATACACGGGACATGTTACCAGGTGAACAGTATAAGTGAGGACAGTGTGTTCCCCTGATGGTATAATATACACGGGACATGTTACCAGCTGAACAGTATAAGTGAGGAGAGGGCTTTCCCCTGATGGTTTAATATACAAGGGACATGTTACCAGGTGAACAGTATAAGTGAGGAGAATGTTTTCCCCTGATGGTTTAATATACACGGGACATGATACCAGGTGAACAGTAGAAGTGAGGATACTGTATTCCATTGATGGTTCAATATACACGGGACATGTTCGCTGGTGAACAGTATAAGTGTGGAGAATGTTTTCCCCTGATGGTTTAATATACACGGGACATGATACCAGGTGAACAGTAGAAGTGAGGATACTGTATTCCATTGATGGTTCAATATACACGGGACATGTTCGCTGGTGAACAGTATAAGTGAGGAGAATGTATTCCCCTGATGGTTTAATACTCACGGGACATGTTACCAGGTGAGCAGTATAAGTGAGGAGAGTGTGTTCCCCTGATGGGTAAATACAAACAGGACATGTCAACAGGTGAACAGTATAAGTGAGGAGAGTGTGTTCCCCTGATGGGTAAATACAAACAGGACATGTTACCAGGTGAACAGTGTAAGTGAGGAGAGTGAGTTCCCCTGATGGGTAAATACAAACAGGACATGTCAACAGGTGAACAGTATAAGTGAGGAGAGTGTGTTCCCCTGATGGTTTAATATACACAGGACATGATACCAGGTGAACAGTAGAAGTGAGGAGAGTGAGTTCCCCTGATTGTTTAATATACCCGGGACATGTCATCAGGTGAACAGTATAAGTGAGGAGAGTGTGTTCCCCTGATGGTTTAATATACACGGGACATGTTACCAGGTGAACAGTATAAGTGAGGAGAGTGTGTTCCCCTGATGTTTTAATATACACGGGACATGTTACCAGGTGAACAGTATAAGTGAGGACAGTGTGTTCCCCTGATGGTATAATATACACGGGACATGTTACCAGCTGAACAGTATAAGTGAGGAGAGGGCTTTCCCCTGATGGTTTAATATACAAGGGACATGTTACCAGGTGAACAGTATAAGTGAGGAGAATGTTTTCCCCTGATGGTTTAATATACACGGGACATGATACCAGGTGAACAGTAGAAGTGAGGATACTGTATTCCATTGATGGTTCAATATACACGGGACATGTTCGCTGGTGAACAGTATAAGTGTGGAGAATGTTTTCCCCTGATGGTTTAATATACACGGGACATGATACCAGGTGAACAGTAGAAGTGAGGATACTGTATTCCATTGATGGTTCAATATACACGGGACATGTTCGCTGGTGAACAGTATAAGTGAGGAGAATGTATTCCCCTGATGGTTTAATACTCACGGGACATGTTACCAGGTGAGCAGTATAAGTGAGGAGAGTGTGTTCCCCTGATGGTTTAACACGCACGGGACATGTTACCAGGTGAACAGTATAAGAGAGGAGAGTGTGTTCCGCTGATGGTTTAATATACCCAGGACATGTTAGCAGGTGAACAGTATAAATGAGGAGAGTGTGTTGCCCTGATGATTTAATATACACGAGACATGTTACCAGGTGAACAGTATAAGTCAGGAGAGTGTGTTCCCCTCATTGTTTAATATACATGGGAAATGTTAGCAGGTGAACAGTATCAGTGAGGAGAATGTGTTCCGCTGATGGTTTAATATACCCAGGACATGTTAGCAGGTGAACAGTATAAATGAGGAGAGTGTGTTGCCCTGATGGTTTAATATACACGGGAC
Source organism: Heterodontus francisci (assembly GCF_036365525.1). Taxonomy (NCBI): domain Eukaryota; kingdom Metazoa; phylum Chordata; class Chondrichthyes; order Heterodontiformes; family Heterodontidae; genus Heterodontus; species Heterodontus francisci. Next base: position 3,307,704 of record NW_027140664.1, read on the forward strand.
ATGTTACCAGGTGAACAGTCTAAGTGAGGAGAGTGTGTTCCCCTGATGGTTTAACACGCACGGGACGTGTCACCAGGTGAAGAGTAGAAGTGAGGAGAGTGTCTTCCCCTGATGGTCTAATATACACGGGACATGTTACCAGGTGAAATGTATATGTGAAGAGAGTGTGTTCCCCTGATGGTTTAATATACATGGGACATGTTACCAGGTGAACAGTATAAGTGAAGAGAGCCTGTTCCCCTGATTGCTTAATATACGTGGAACATGTTACAAGGTGACGAGTATAAGTGAGGAGAGTGTGTTCCCCTCATTGTTTAATATACATGGCACATGTTAGCAGGTGAACAGTATCAGTGAGGAGAATGTGTTCCCCTGATGGTTTAATATACACGGGACATGTTACCAGGTGAACAGTATAAGTGAGGAGAGTGTGTTCCCCTGATTGTTAAATATACACGGGACATGTTACCAGGTGAACAGTATAAGTGAGGAGAGTGTGTTCCCCAGATGGTTTAATATACACGGGACATGTTACCAGGTGAACAGTATAAGTGAGGAGAGTGTGTTCCCCTGATGGTTTAATATACACGGGACTTATTACCAGGTGAACAGAATAAGTGAGGAGAGGGCTTTCCCCTGATGGTTTAATATACACGGGACATGTTACCAGGTGAACAGTATAAGTGAGGAGAATGTGTTTCCCTGATGGTTTAATATACACAGGACATGTTACCAGGTGAACAGTATAAGTGAGGAGAGTGTGTTCCCCTGATGGTTTAATATACACGGGACATGTTACCAGGTGAACAGTATAAGTGAGGAGAGTGTGTTCCCCTGATGGTTTAATATAAACGGGACATGTTGGCAGGTGAACAGTATAAGTGAGGAGAGTGTGTTCCCCTGATGGTTTAATATAAACGGGACATGTTGGCAGGTGAACAGTATAAGTGAGGAGAGTGTGTTCCCCTGATGGTTTAATATAAACGGGACATGTTACCAGGTGAACAGTATAAGTGAGGAGAGTGTGTTCCCCTGATGGTTTAATATACACGGGACATGTTAGCAGGTGAACACTATAAGTGAGGAGAATGTATTCCCCTGATGGTTTAATATACACGGGACATGTTAGCAGGTGAACAGTATAAGTGAGGAGAGTGTGTTCCCCTGATGGTTTAATATACACGGGACATGTTTGCAGGTGAACAGTATAAGTGAGGAGAATGTATTCCCCTGATGGTTTAATATACACGGGACATGTTACCAGGTGAACAGTATAAGTGAGGAGACTGTATTCCCCTGATGGTTTAATATACACGGAACCTGTTACCAGGTGAACAGTATAAGTGAGGAGAATGTGTTCCCCTGATGGTTTAATATACACGGGACATGTTACCAGGTGAAAAGTATAAGTTAGGAGAGTGTATTCCCCTGATTGTTTAATACTCACGGGACATGTTACCAGGTGAACAGTGTAAGTGAGGAGAGTGTGTTCCCCTGATGGTTTAATATACACGGGACATGTTACCAGGTGAACAGTATAAGTGATGAGAGTAGTTCCCTTGATGGTTTAACATGCACGGGACATGTTACCAGGTCAACAGTATCAGTGAGGAGAGTGTGTTCCCCTGATGGTTTAATACACCCGGGACATGTTACCAGGTGAACATTGTAAGTGAGGAGAGTGTGATCCAATGATTGTTTAATACTGACGGGACGTGTCATCAGCTGAACAGTATAAGTGAGGAGAGTGTGTTCCCATGATGGTTTAACAGGCAGGGGACATGTTACCAGGTGAACAGTAGAAGTGAGGAGAGTGTGTTGCCCTGATGGTTTCATATACACGGGACATGTTAGCAGGTGAACAGTATAAGTGAGGAGAATGTATTCCCCTGATGGTTTAATATACACGGGACATGTTAGCAGGTGAACAGTATAAGTGAGGAGAGTGTGTTCCCCTGATGGTTTAATATACACTGGACATGTTAGCAGGTGAACAGGATAAGTGAGGAGAGAGTGTTCCCATGATGGTTTAACAGGCAGGGGACATGTTAGCAGGTGAACAGTATAAGTGAGGAGAGTGTGTTCCCCTGATGGTTTAATATACACGGGACATGTTACCAGGTGAACAGTATAAGTGAAGAGAGTGTGTTCCCCTGATTGTTTAATACACCCGGGACATGTTACCAGGTGAAAAGTGTAAGTGAGGAGAGTGTGATCCAATGATTGTTTAATACTGAGGGACGTGTCATCAGCTGAACAGTATAAGTGAGGAGAGTGTGTTCCCATGATGGTTTAACAGGCAGGGGACATGTTACCAGGTGAACAGTATAAGTGAAGAGAGTGTGTTCCCCTGATTGTTTAATACACCCGGGACATGTTACCAGGTGAAAAGTGTAAGTGAGGAGAGTGTGATCCAATGATTGTTTAATACTGAGGGACGTGTCATCAGCTGAACAGTATAAGTGAGGAGAGTGTGTTCCCATGATGGTTTAACAGGCAGGGGACATGTTACCAGGTGAACAGTATAAGTGATGAGAGTGTGTTCCCCTGATGGTTTAATACACACGGGACATGTTACCAGGTAAACAGTGTAAGTGAGGAGAGTGAGTTCCCTTGATGGTTTAATACAAACAGGGCATGTTACCAGGTGAACAGTGTAAGTGAGGAGAGTGAGTTCCCCTGATGGGTAAATACAAACAGGACATGTCAACAGGTGAACAGTATAAGTGAGGAGAGTGTGTTCCCCTGATGGTTTAATATACACAGGACATGATACCAGGTGAACAGTAGAAGTGAGGAGAGTGAGTTCCCCTGATTGTTTAATATACCCGGGACATGTCATCAGGTGAACAGTATAAGTGAGGAGAGTGTGTTCCCCTGATGGTTTAATATACACGGGACATGTTACCAGGTGAACAGTATAAGTGAGGAGAGTGTGTTCCCCTGATGTTTTAATATACACGGGACATGTTACCAGGTGAACAGTATAAGTGAGGACAGTGTGTTCCCCTGATGGTATAATATACACGGGACATGTTACCAGCTGAACAGTATAAGTGAGGAGAGGGCTTTCCCCTGATGGTTTAATATACAAGGGACATGTTACCAGGTGAACAGTATAAGTGAGGAGAATGTTTTCCCCTGATGGTTTAATATACACGGGACATGATACCAGGTGAACAGTAGAAGTGAGGATACTGTATTCCATTGATGGTTCAATATACACGGGACATGTTCGCTGGTGAACAGTATAAGTGAGGAGAATGTTTTCCCCTGATGGTTTAATATACACGGGACATGATACCAGGTGAACAGTAGAAGTGAGGATACTGTATTCCATTGATGGTTCAATATACACGGGACATGTTCGCTGGTGAACAGTATAAGTGAGGAGAATGTATTCCCCTGATGGTTTAATACTCACGGGACATGTTACCAGGTGAGCAGTATAAGTGAGGAGAGTGTGTTCCCCTGATGGTTTAACACGCACGGGACATGTTACCAGGTGAACAGTATAAGAGAGGAGAGTGTGTTCCGCTGATGGTTTAATATACCCAGGACATGTTAGCAGGTGAACAGTATAAATGAGGAGAGTGTGTTGCCCTGATGATTTAATATACACGAGACATGTTACCAGGTGAACAGTATAAGTCAGGAGAGTGTGTTCCCCTCATTGTTTAATATACATGGGAAATGTTAGCAGGTGAACAGTATCAGTGAGGAGAATGTGTTCCGCTGATGGTTTAATATACCCAGGACATGTTAGCAGGTGAACAGTATAAATGAGGAGAGTGTGTTGCCCTGATGGTTTAATATACACGGGACATGTTACCAGGTGAACAGTCTAAGTGAGGAGAGTGTGTTCCCCTGATGGTTTAACACGCACGGGACGTGTCACCAGGTGAAGAGTAGAAGTGAGGATAGTGTCTTCCCCTGATGGTCTAATATACACGGGACATGTTACCAGGTGAAATGTATATGTGAAGAGAGTGTGTTCCCCTGATGGTTTAATATACATGGGACAAATTACCAGGTGAACAGTATAAGTGAAGAGAGCCTGTTCCCCTGATTGCTTAATATACGTGGAACATGTTACAAGGTGACGAGTATAAGTGAGGAGAGTGTGTTCCCCTCATTGTTTAATATACATGGCACATGTTAGCAGGTGAACAGTATCAGTGAGGAGAATGTGTTCCCCTGATGGTTTAATATACACGGGACATGTTACCAGGTGAACAGTATAAGTGAGGAGAGTGTGTTCCCCTGATTGTTAAATATACACGGGACATGTTACCAGGTGAACAGTATAAGTGAGGAGAGTGTATTCCCGAGATGGTTTAATATACACGGGACATGTTACCAGGTGAACAGTATAAGTGAGGAGAGTGTGTTCCCCTGATGGTTTAATATACACGGGACTTATTACCAGGTGAACAGAATAAGTGAGGAGAGGGCTTTCCCCTGATGGTTTAATATACACGGGACATGTTACCAGGTGAACAGTATAAGTGAGGAGAATGTGTTTCCCTGATGGTTTAATATACACAGGACATGTTACCAGGTGAACAGTATAAGTGAGGAGAGTGTGTTCCCCTGATGGTTTAATATAAACGGGACATGTTGGCAGGTGAACAGTATAAGTGAGGAGAGTGTGTTCCCCTGACGGTTTAATATACCCAGGACATGTTAGCAGGTGAACAGTATAAATGAGGAGAGTGTGTTGCCCTGATGGTTTAATATACACGGGACATGTTACCAGGTGAACAGTCTAAGTGAGGAGAGTGTGTTCCCCTGATGGTTTAACACGCACGGGACGTGTCACCAGGTGAAGAGTAGAAGTGAGGAGAGTGTCTTCCCCTGATGGTCTAATATACACGGGACATGTTACCAGGTGAAATGTATATGTGAAGAGAGTGTGTTCCCCTGATGGTTTAATATACATGGGACATGTTACCAGGTGAACAGTATAAGTGAAGAGAGCCTGTTCCCCTGATTGCTTAATATACGTGGAACATGTTACAAGGTGACGAGTATAAGTGAGGAGAGTGTGTTCCCCTCATTGTTTAATATATATGGCACATGTAAGCAGGTGAACAGTATCAGTGAGGAGAATGTGTTCTCCTGATGGTTTAATATACACGGGACATGTTACCAGGTGAACAGTATAAGTGAGGAGAGTGTGTTCCCCTGATTGTTAAATATACACGGGACATGTTACCAGGTGAACAGTATAAGTGAGGAGAGTGTGTTCCCCAGATGGTTTAATATACACGGGACATGTTACCAGGTGATCAGTATAAGTGAGGAGAGTGTGTTCCCCTGATGGTTTAATATACACGGGACTTATTACCAGGTGAACAGAATAAGTGAGGAGAGGGCTTTCCCCTGATGGATTAATATACACGGGACATGTTACCAGGTGAACAGTATAAGTGAGGAGAATGTGTTTCCCTGATGGTTTAATATACACAGGACATGTTACCAGGTGAACAGTATAAGTGAGGAGAGTGTGTTCCCCTGATGGTTTAATATACACGGGACATGTTACCAGGTGAACAGTATAAGTGAGGAGAGTGTGTTCCCCTGATGGTTTAATATAAACGGGACATGTTGGCAGGTGAACAGTATAAGTGAGGAGAGTGTGTTCCCCTGATGGTTTAATATAAACGGGACATGTTGGCAGGTGAACAGTATAAGTGAGGAGAGTGTGTTCCCCTGATGGTTTAATATACACGGGACATGTTAGCAGGTGAACACTATAAGTGAGGAGAATGTATTCCCCTGATGGTTTAATATACACGGGACATGTTAGCAGGTGAACAGTATAAGTGAGGAGAGTGTGTTCCCCTGATGGTTTAATATACACGGGACATGTTTGCAGGTGAACAGTATAAGTGAGGAGAATGTATTCCCCTGATGGTTTAATATACACGGGACATGTTACCAGGTGAACAGTATAAGTGAGGAGACTGTATTCCCCTGATGGTTTAATATACACGGAACCTGTTACCAGGTGAACAGTATAAGTGAGGAGAATGTGTTCCCCTGATGGTTTAATATACACGGGACATGTTACCAGGTGAAAAGTATAAGTTAGGAGAGTGTATTCCCCTGATTGTTTAATACTCACGGGACATGTTACCAGGTGAACAGTGTAAGTGAGGAGAGTCTGTTCCCCTGATGGTTTAATATACACGGGACATGTTACCAGGTGAACAGTATAAGTGTTGAGAGTAGTTCCCTTGATGGTTTAACATGCACGGGACATGTTACCAGGTCAACAGTATCAGTGAGGAGAGTGTGTTCCCCTGATGGTTTAATACACCCGGGACATGTTACCAGGTGAACAGTGTAAGTGAGGAGAGTGTGATCCAATGATTGTTTAATACTGACGGGACATGTCATCAGCTGAACAGTATAAGTGAGGAGAGTGTGTTCCCATGATGGTTTAACAGGCAGGGGACATGTTACCAGGTGAACAGTAGAAGTGAGGAGAGTGTGTTCCCCTGATGGTTTCATATACACGGGACATGTTAGCAGGTGAACAGTATATGTGAGGAGATTGTGTTCCCCTGATGGTTTAATATACACGGGACATGTTACCAGGTGAACAGTATAAGTGAGGAGAATGTATTCCCCTGATGGTTTAATATACACGGGACATGTTAGCAGGTGAACAGTATAAGTGAGGAGAGTGTGTTCCCCTGATGGTTTAATATACACTGGACATGTTAGCAGGTGAACAGGATAAGTGAGGAGAGAGTGTTCCCATGATGGTTTAACAGGCAGGGGACATGTTAGCAGGTGAACAGTATAAGTGAGGAGAGTGTGTTCCCCTGATGGTTTAATAGACACGGGACATGTTACCAGGTGAACAGTATAAGTGAAGAGAGTGTGTTCCCCTGATTGTTTAATACACCCGGGACATGTTACCAGGTGAACAGTGTAAGTGAGGAGAGTGTGATCCAATGATTGTTTAATACTGACGGGACGTGTCATCAGCTGAACAGTATAAGTGAGGAGAGAGTGTTCCCATGATGGTTTAACAGGCAGGGGACATGTTACCAGGTGAACAGTATAAGTGAGGAGAGTGTGTTCCCATGATGGTTTAACAGGCAGGGGACATGTTACCAGGTGAACAGTATAAGTGAAGAGAGTGTGTTCCCCTGATTGTTTAATACACACGGGACATGTTGCCAGGTGATGAGTATAAGTGATGAGAGTGTGTTCCCCTGATGGTTTAATACACACGGGACATGTTACCAGGTAAACAGTGTAAGTGAGGAGAGTGAGTTCCCTTGATGGTTTAATACAAACAGGACATGTTACCAGGTGAACAGTGTAAGTGAGGAGAGTGAGTTCCCCTGATGGGTAAATACAAACAGGACATGTCAACAGGTGAACAGTATAAGTGAGGAGAGTGTGTTCCCCTGATGGTTTAATATACACAGGACATGATACCAGGTGAACAGTAGAAGTGAGGAGAGTGAGTTCCCCTGATTGTTTAATATACCCGGGACATGTCATCAGGTGAACAGTATAAGTGAGGAGAGTGTGTTCCCCTGATGGTTTAATATACACGGGACATGTTACCAGGTGAACAGTATAAGTGAGGAGAGTGTGTTCCCCTGATGTTTTAATATACACGGGACATGTTACCAGGTGAACAGTATAAGTGAGGACAGTGTGTTCCCCTGATGGTATAATATACACGGGACATGTTACCAGCTGAACAGTATAAGTGAGGAGAGGGCTTTCCCCTGATGGTTTAATATACAAGGGACATGTTACCAGGTGAACAGTATAAGTGAGGAGAATGTTTTCCCCTGATGGTTTAATATACACGGGACATGATACCAGGTGAACAGTAGAAGTGAGGATACTGTATTCCATTGATGGTTCAATATACACGGGACATGTCGCTGGTGAACAGTATAAGTGAGGAGAATGTATTCCCCTGATGGTTTAATATACACGGGACATGTTACCAGGTGAACAGTATAAGTGAGGAGAGTGTGTTCCCCTGATGGTTTAATATACACGGGACATGTTACCAGGTGAACAGTATAAGTGAGGAGAGTGTGTTCCCCTGATGGTATAATATACACGGGACATGTTACCAGCTGAACAGCATAAGTGAGGAGAGGGCTATCCCCTGATCGTTTAATATACACGGGACATGTTGGCAGGGGAACAGTATAAGTGAAGAGAGTGTGTTCCCCTGATGGGATAATATACACGGGACAATTTATTCGGTGAATCAGTATAAGTGAGGAGAGTGTGTTCCCCTGACGGTTTAATATACACGGGACATGTTAGCAGGTGAACAGTATAAGTGAGGAGAATGTATTCCCCTGATGGTTTAATATACACAGGACATGTTACCAGGTGAACAGTATAAGTGAGGAGACTGTGTTCCCCTGATTGTTTAATATACACAGGACATGTTACCAGGTGAACAGTATAAGTGAGGAGAGTGTGTTCCCCTGATGGTTTAATATACACGGGACATGTTACCAGGTGAACAGTGTAAGTGAGGAGAGTGTGTTCCCCTGATGGTTTAACACGCACGGGACGTGTCACCAGGTGAAGAGTAGAAGTGAGGATAGTGTCTTCCCCTGATGGTCTAATATACACGGGACATGTTACCAGGTGAACAGTATATGTGAAGAGAGTGTGTTCCCCTGATGGTTTAATATACAGGGGACATGTTACCAGGTGAACAGTATAAGTGAAGAGAGCCTGTTCCCCTGATTGCTTAATATATGTGGAACATGTTACAAGGTGACGAGTGTAAGTGAGGAGAGTGTGTTCCCCTCATTGTTTAATATACATGGCACATGTTAGCAGGTGAACAGTATCAGTGAGGAGAATGTGTTCCCCTGATGGTTTAATATACACGGGACATGTTACCAGGTGAACAGTATAAGTGAGGAGAGTGTGTTCCCCAGATGGTTTAATATACACGGGACATGTTACCAGGTGAAGAGTATAAGTGAGGAGAGTGTGTTCCCCTGATGGTTTAATATACACGGGACTTATTACCAGGTGAACAGAATAAGTGAGGAGAGGGCTTTCCCCTGATGGTTTAATATACACGGGACATGTTACCAGGTGAACAGTATAAGTGAGGAGAGTGTGTTCCCCTGATGGTTTAATAAACACGGGACATGTTACCAGGTGAACAGTATAAGTGAGGGGAGTGTGTTCCCCTGATGGTTTAATATACACGGGACATGTTACCAGGTGAACAGTATAAGTGAGGAGAGTGTGTTCCCCTGATGGTTTAATATACATGGGACATGTTACCAGGTGATCAGTATAAGTGATGAGACTGTATTCCCCTGATGGTTCAATATACACGAGACATGTTACCAGGTGAACAGTATAAGTGAGGAGAGTAGTTCCCCTGATGGTTTAACATGCACGGGACTTGTTACCAGGTCAACAGTATAAGTGAGGAGAGTGTGTTCCCATGATGGTTTAACAGGCAGGAGACATGTTACCAGGTGAACAGTAGAAGTGAGGAGAGTGTGTTCCCCTGATGGTTTAATATAAACGGGACATGTTAGCAGGTGAACAGAATAAGTGAGGAGAGTGTGTTCCCCTGATGGTTAAATATACATTGGACATGTTACCAGGTGAACAGTATAAGTGAAGAGAGCCTGTTCCCCTGATTGCTTAATATACGTGGGACATGTTACAAGGTGACGAGTATATTTGAGGAGAGTGTGTTCCCCTCATTGTTTAATATACACGGGACATGTTAGCAGCTCAACAGTATAAGTGAGGAGAGTGTGTTCCCCTGATTGTTAAATATACACGGGACATGTTACCAGATGAACAGTATAAGTGAAGAGAGTGTGTTCCCCAGATGGTTTAATATACACGGGACATGTTACCATGTGATCAGTATAAGTGAGTAGAGTGTGTTCCCCTGATGCTTTAATATACACGGGACCTATTACCAGGTGAACAGAATAAGTGAGGAGAGGGCTTTCCCCTAATGGTTTAATATACACGGGATATGTTACCAGGTGAACAGTATAAGTGAGGAGAGTGTGTTCCCCTGATGGTTTAATATACACGGGACATGTTACCAGGTGAACAGTATAAGTGATGAGACTGTATTCCCCTGATGGTTCAATATACACGTGACATGTTAGCGGGTGAACAGTATAAGTGAGGAGAATGTGTTCCCCTGATGGTTTAATATACACGGGACATGTTACCAGGTGAACAGTATAAGTGAGGAGAGTGTGTTCCCCAGATGGTTTAATATACACGGGACATGTTACCAGGTGAAGAGTATAAGTGAGGAGAGTGTGTTCCCCTGATGGTTTAATATACACGGGACTTATTACCAGGTGAACAGAATAAGTGAGGAGAGGGCTTTCCCCTGATGGTTTAATATACACGGGACATGTTACCAGGTGAACAGTATAAGTGAGGAGAGTGTGTTCCCCTGATGGTTTAATAAACACGGGACATGTTACCAGGTGAACAGTATAAGTGAGGGGAGTGTGTTCCCCTGATGGTTTAATATACACGGGACATGTTACCAGGTGAACAGTATAAGTGAGGAGAGTGTGTTCCCCTGATGGTTTAATATACATGGGACATGTTACCAGGTGAACAGTATAAGTGATGAGACTGTATTCCCCTGATGGTTCAATATACACGAGACATGTTACCAGGTGAACAGTATAAGTGAGGAGAGTAGTTCCCCTGATGGTTTAACATGCACGGGACATGTTACCAGGTGAACAGTAGAAGTGAGGAGAGTGTGTTCCCCTGATGGTTTAATATAAACGGGACATGTTAGCAGGTGAACAGTATAAGTGAGGAGAAAGTGTTCCCCTGATGGTTTAATATACACGGGACATGTTAGCAGGTCAACATTAGAAGTGAGGAGAGTGTGTTCCCCTGATGGTTTAATATACACGGGACATGTTTGCAGGTGAACAGTATAAGTGAGGAGAATGTATTCCCCTGATGGTTTAATATACACGGGACATGTTACCAGGTGAACAGTATAAGTGTGGAGACTGTGTTCCCCTGATGGTTTAATACACACGGAACATGTTACCAGGTGAACAGTATAAGTGAGGAGAATGTGTTCCCCTGATGGTTTAGTATACACGGGACATGTTACCAGGTGAAAAGTAAAAGTTAGGAGAGTGTGTTCCCCTGATGGTCTAATATACACGGGACATGTTACCAGGTGAACATTATATGTGAAGAGAGTGTGTTCCCCTGATGGTTAAATATACATTGGACATGTTACCAGGTGAACAGTATAAGTGAAGAGAGCCTGTTCCACTGATTGCTTAATATACGTGGGACATGTTACAAGGTGACGAGTATATTTGAGGAGAGTGTGTTCCCCTCATTGTTTAATATACACGGGACATGTTAGCAGCTCAACAGTATCAGTGAGGAGAATGTGTACCCTGATGGTTTAATACACCCTGGACATGTTACCAGGTGAACAGTATAAGTGAGGAGAGTGTGTTCCCATGTTGTTTTATCAGGCAGGGGACATGTTACCAGGTGAACAGTAGAAGTGAGGAGATGTGTTCCCCTGATGTTTTAATATACACGGGACATGTTACCAGGAGAACAGTATAAGTGAAGAGAGTGTGTTCCCCTGATTGTTTAATACACACGCGACATGTTGCCAGGTGAAGAGTATAAGTGAAGAGAGTGTGTTCCCCTGATGGTTTAATACACACGGGACATGTTACCAGGTAAACAGTGTAAGTGAGGAGAGTGAGTTCCCCTGATGGTTTAATACAAACAGGACATGTTACCAGGTGAACAGTGTAAGTGAGGAGAGTGAGTTCCCCTGATGGTTTAAACAAACAGGACATGTCAACAGGTGAACAGTATAAGTGAGGAGAGTGAGTTCCCCTGATGGTTTAATATACCCGGGACATGTCACCAGGTGAACAGTATAAGTGAGGAGAGTGTGTTCCCCTGATGGTATAATACACACGGGACATGTTACCTGGTGAACAGTATAAGTGAGGAGAGTGCTTTCCCCTGATGGTTTAATATACACGGGACATGTTACCAGGTGAACAGTATAAGTGAGGACAGTGTGTTCCCCTGATGGTATAATATACACGGGACATGTTACCAGCTGAACAGTATAAGTGAGGAGAGGGCTTTCCCCTGATGGTTTAATATACACGGGACATGTTGCCAGGTGAAGAGTATAAGTGAAGAGAGTGTGTTCCCCTGATGGTTTAATACACACGGGACATGTTACCAGGTAAACAGTGTAAGTGAGGAGAGTGTGCTCCACTGATAGTTTAATATACACGGGACATGTTCCCAGGTGAACAGTGTAAGTGAGGAGACTGTATTCCCCTCATGGTTCATTATACACGGGACATGTTAGCAGGTGAACAGTACAAGTGAGGAGAATGTGTTCCCCTGATGGTTTAATATACACGGGACATGTTCTCAGGTGAACAGTGTAAGTGAGGAGACTGTATTCCCCTCATGGTTCAATATACACGGGACATGTTAGCAGGTGAACAGGATAAGTGAGGAGAGTGTGTTCCCCTGATGGTTTAATATACACGGGACATGTTACCAGGTGATCAGTATAAGTGAAGAGAGTGTGTTCCCCAGATGGTTTAATATACACGGGACATGTTACCATGTGATCAGTATAAGTGAGTAGAGTGTGTTCCCCTGATGCTTTAATATACACGGGACCTATTACCAGGTGAACAGAATAAGTGAGGAGAGGGCTTTCCCCTAATGGTTTAATATACACGGGATATGTTACCAGGTGAACAGTATAAGTGAGGAGAGTGTGTTCCCATGATGGTTTAACAGGCAGGGGACATGTTACCAGGTGAACAGTAGAAGTGAGGAGAGTGTGTTGCCCTGATGGTTTCATATACACGGGACATGTTAGCAGGTGAACAGTATAAGTGAGGAGAATGTATTCCCCTGATGGTTTAATATACACGGGACATGTTAGCAGGTGAACAGTATAAGTGAGGAGAGTGTGTTCCCCTGATGGTTTAATATACACTGGACATGTTAGCAGGTGAACAGGATAAGTGAGGAGAGAGTGTTCCCATGATGGTTTAACAGGCAGGGGACATGTTAGCAGGTGAACAGTATAAGTGAGGAGAGTGTGTTCCCCTGATGGTTTAATATACACGGGACATGTTACCAGGTGAACAGTATAAGTGAAGAGAGTGTGTTCCCCTGATTGTTTAATACACCCGGGACATGTTACCAGGTGAAAAGTGTAAGTGAGGAGAGTGTGATCCAATGATTGTTTAATACTGAGGGACGTGTCATCAGCTGAACAGTATAAGTGAGGAGAGTGTGTTCCCATGATGGTTTAACAGGCAGGGGACATGTTACCAGGTGAACAGTATAAGTGAAGAGAGTGTGTTCCCCTGATTGTTTAATACACCCGGGACATGTTACCAGGTGAAAAGTGTAAGTGAGGAGAGTGTGATCCAATGATTGTTTAATACTGAGGGACGTGTCATCAGCTGAACAGTATAAGTGAGGAGAGTGTGTTCCCATGATGGTTTAACAGGCAGGGGACATGTTACCAGGTGAACAGTATAAGTGATGAGAGTGTGTTCCCCTGATGGTTTAATACACACGGGACATGTTACCAGGTAAACAGTGTAAGTGAGGAGAGTGAGTTCCCTTGATGGTTTAATACAAACAGGGCATGTTACCAGGTGAACAGTGTAAGTGAGGAGAGTGAGTTCCCTTGATGGTTTAATACAAACAGGGCATGTTACCAGGTGAACAGTGTAAGTGAGGAGAGTGAGTTCCCCTGATGGGTAAATACAAACAGGACATGTCAACAGGTGAACAGTATAAGTGAGGAGAGTGTGTTCCCCTGATGGTTTAATATACACAGGACATGATACCAGGTGAACAGTAGAAGTGAGGAGAGTGAGTTCCCCTGATTGTTTAATATACCCGGGACATGTCATCAGGTGAACAGTATAAGTGAGGAGAGTGTGTTCCCCTGATGGTTTAATATACACGGGACATGTTACCAGGTGAACAGTATAAGTGAGGAGAGTGTGTTCCCCTGATGTTTTAATATACACGGGACATGTTACCAGGTGAACAGTATAAGTGAGGACAGTGTGTTCCCCTGATGGTATAATATACACGGGACATGTTACCAGCTGAACAGTATAAGTGAGGAGAGGGCTTTCCCCTGATGGTTTAATATACAAGGGACATGTTACCAGGTGAACAGTATAAGTGAGGAGAATGTTTTCCCCTGATGGTTTAATATACACGGGACATGATACCAGGTGAACAGTAGAAGTGAGGATACTGTATTCCATTGATGGTTCAATATACACGGGACATGTTCGCTGGTGAACAGTATAAGTGAGGAGAATGTTTTCCCCTGATGGTTTAATATACACGGGACATGATACCAGGTGAACAGTAGAAGTGAGGATACTGTATTCCATTGATGGTTCAATATACACGGGACATGTTCGCTGGTGAACAGTATAAGTGAGGAGAATGTATTCCCCTGATGGTTTAATACTCACGGGACATGTTACCAGGTGAGCAGTATAAGTGAGGAGAGTGTGTTCCCCTGATGGTTTAACACGCACGGGACATGTTACCAGGTGAACAGTATAAGAGAGGAGAGTGTGTTCCGCTGATGGTTTAATATACCCAGGACATGTTAGCAGGTGAACAGTATAAATGAGGAGAGTGTGTTGCCCTGATGATTTAATATACACGAGACATGTTACCAGGTGAACAGTATAAGTCAGGAGAGTGTGTTCCCCTCATTGTTTAATATACATGGGAAATGTTAGCAGGTGAACAGTATCAGTGAGGAGAATGTGTTCCGCTGATGGTTTAATATACCCAGGACATGTTAGCAGGTGAACAGTATAAATGAGGAGAGTGTGTTGCCCTGATGGTTTAATATACACGGGACATGTTACCAGGTGAACAGTCTAAGTGAGGAGAGTGTGTTCCCCTGATGGTTTAACACGCACGGGACGTGTCACCAGGTGAAGAGTAGAAGTGAGGATAGTGTCTTCCCCTGATGGTCTAATATACACGGGACATGTTACCAGGTGAAATGTATATGTGAAGAGAGTGTGTTCCCCTGATGGTTTAATATACATGGGACAAATTACCAGGTGAACAGTATAAGTGAAGAGAGCCTGTTCCCCTGATTGCTTAATATACGTGGAACATGTTACAAGGTGACGAGTATAAGTGAGGAGAGTGTGTTCCCCTCATTGTTTAATATACATGGCACATGTTAGCAGGTGAACAGTATCAGTGAGGAGAATGTGTTCCCCTGATGGTTTAATATACACGGGACATGTTACCAGGTGAACAGTATAAGTGAGGAGAGTGTGTTCCCCTGATTGTTAAATATACACGGGACATGTTACCAGGTGAACAGTATAAGTGAGGAGAGTGTATTCCCGAGATGGTTTAATATACACGGGACATGTTACCAGGTGAACAGTATAAGTGAGGAGAGTGTGTTCCCCTGATGGTTTAATATACACGGGACTTATTACCAGGTGAACAGAATAAGTGAGGAGAGGGCTTTCCCCTGATGGTTTAATATACACGGGACATGTTACCAGGTGAACAGTATAAGTGAGGAGAATGTGTTTCCCTGATGGTTTAATATACACAGGACATGTTACCAGGTGAACAGTATAAGTGAGGAGAGTGTGTTCCCCTGATGGTTTAATATAAACGGGACATGTTGGCAGGTGAACAGTATAAGTGAGGAGAGTGTGTTCCCCTGACGGTTTAATATACCCAGGACATGTTAGCAGGTGAACAGTATAAATGAGGAGAGTGTGTTGCCCTGATGGTTTAATATACACGGGACATGTTACCAGGTGAACAGTCTAAGTGAGGAGAGTGTGTTCCCCTGATGGTTTAACACGCACGGGACGTGTCACCAGGTGAAGAGTAGAAGTGAGGAGAGTGTCTTCCCCTGATGGTCTAATATACACGGGACATGTTACCAGGTGAAATGTATATGTGAAGAGAGTGTGTTCCCCTGATGGTTTAATATACATGGGACATGTTACCAGGTGAACAGTATAAGTGAAGAGAGCCTGTTCCCCTGATTGCTTAATATACGTGGAACATGTTACAAGGTGACGAGTATAAGTGAGGAGAGTGTGTTCCCCTCATTGTTTAATATATATGGCACATGTAAGCAGGTGAACAGTATCAGTGAGGAGAATGTGTTCTCCTGATGGTTTAATATACACGGGACATGTTACCAGGTGAACAGTATAAGTGAGGAGAGTGTGTTCCCCTGATTGTTAAATATACACGGGACATGTTACCAGGTGAACAGTATAAGTGAGGAGAGTGTGTTCCCCAGATGGTTTAATATACACGGGACATGTTACCAGGTGATCAGTATAAGTGAGGAGAGTGTGTTCCCCTGATGGTTTAATATACACGGGACTTATTACCAGGTGAACAGAATAAGTGAGGAGAGGGCTTTCCCCTGATGGATTAATATACACGGGACATGTTACCAGGTGAACAGTATAAGTGAGGAGAATGTGTTTCCCTGATGGTTTAATATACACAGGACATGTTACCAGGTGAACAGTATAAGTGAGGAGAGTGTGTTCCCCTGATGGTTTAATATACACGGGACATGTTACCAGGTGAACAGTATAAGTGAGGAGAGTGTGTTCCCCTGATGGTTTAATATAAACGGGACATGTTGGCAGGTGAACAGTATAAGTGAGGAGAGTGTGTTCCCCTGATGGTTTAATATAAACGGGACATGTTGGCAGGTGAACAGTATAAGTGAGGAGAGTGTGTTCCCCTGATGGTTTAATATACACGGGACATGTTAGCAGGTGAACAGTATAAGTGAGGACAGTGTGTTCCCCTGATGGTTTAATATACACGGGACATGTTAGCAGGTGAACAGTATAAGTGAGGAGAGTGTGTTCCCCTGATGGTTTAATATACACGGGACATGTTTGCAGGTGAACAGTATAAGTGAGGAGAATGTATTCCCCTGATGGTTTAATATACACGGGACATGTTACCAGGTGAACAGTATAAGTGAGGAGACTGTATTCCCCTGATGGTTTAATATACACGGAACCTGTTACCAGGTGAACAGTATAAGTGAGGAGAATGTGTTCCCCTGATGGTTTAATATACACGGGACATGTTACCAGGTGAAAAGTATAAGTTAGGAGAGTGTATTCCCCTGATTGTTTAATACTCACGGGACATGTTACCAGGTGAACAGTGTAAGTGAGGAGAGTCTGTTCCCCTGATGGTTTAATATACACGGGACATGTTACCAGGTGAACAGTATAAGTGTTGAGAGTAGTTCCCTTGATGGTTTAACATGCACGGGACATGTTACCAGGTCAACAGTATCAGTGAGGAGAGTGTGTTCCCCTGATGGTTTAATACACCCGGGACATGTTACCAGGTGAACAGTGTAAGTGAGGAGAGTGTGATCCAATGATTGTTTAATACTGACGGGACATGTCATCAGCTGAACAGTATAAGTGAGGAGAGTGTGTTCCCATGATGGTTTAACAGGCAGGGGACATGTTACCAGGTGAACAGTAGAAGTGAGGAGAGTGTGTTCCCCTGATGGTTTCATATACACGGGACATGTTAGCAGGTGAACAGTATATGTGAGGAGATTGTGTTCCCCTGATGGTTTAATATACACGGGACATGTTACCAGGTGAACAGTATAAGTGAGGAGAATGTATTCCCCTGATGGTTTAATATACACGGGACATGTTAGCAGGTGAACAGTATAAGTGAGGAGAGTGTGTTCCCCTGATGGTTTAATATACACTGGACATGTTAGCAGGTGAACAGGATAAGTGAGGAGAGAGTGTTCCCATGATGGTTTAACAGGCAGGGGACATGTTAGCAGGTGAACAGTATAAGTGAGGAGAGTGTGTTCCCCTGATGGTTTAATAGACACGGGACATGTTACCAGGTGAACAGTATAAGTGAAGAGAGTGTGTTCCCCTGATTGTTTAATACACCCGGGACATGTTACCAGGTGAACAGTGTAAGTGAGGAGAGTGTGATCCAATGATTGTTTAATACTGACGGGACGTGTCATCAGCTGAACAGTATAAGTGAGGAGAGAGTGTTCCCATGATGGTTTAACAGGCAGGGGACATGTTACCAGGTGAACAGTATAAGTGAGGAGAGTGTGTTCCCATGATGGTTTAACAGGCAGGGGACATGTTACCAGGTGAACAGTATAAGTGAAGAGAGTGTGTTCCCCTGATTGTTTAATACACACGGGACATGTTGCCAGGTGATGAGTATAAGTGATGAGAGTGTGTTCCCCTGATGGTTTAATACACACGGGACATGTTACCAGGTAAACAGTGTAAGTGAGGAGAGTGAGTTCCCTTGATGGTTTAATACAAACAGGACATGTTACCAGGTGAACAGTGTAAGTGAGGAGAGTGAGTTCCCCTGATGGGTAAATACAAACAGGACATGTCAACAGGTGAACAGTATAAGTGAGGAGAGTGTGTTCCCCTGATGGTTTAATATACACAGGACATGATACCAGGTGAACAGTAGAAGTGAGGAGAGTGAGTTCCCCTGATTGTTTAATATACCCGGGACATGTCATCAGGTGAACAGTATAAGTGAGGAGAGTGTGTTCCCCTGATGGTTTAATATACACGGGACATGTTACCAGGTGAACAGTATAAGTGAGGAGAGTGTGTTCCCCTGATGTTTTAATATACACGGGACATGTTACCAGGTGAACAGTATAAGTGAGGACAGTGTGTTCCCCTGATGGTATAATATACACGGGACATGTTACCAGCTGAACAGTATAAGTGAGGAGAGGGCTTTCCCCTGATGGTTTAATATACAAGGGACATGTTACCAGGTGAACAGTATAAGTGAGGAGAATGTTTTCCCCTGATGGTTTAATATACACGGGACATGATACCAGGTGAACAGTAGAAGTGAGGATACTGTATTCCATTGATGGTTCAATATACACGGGACATGTCGCTGGTGAACAGTATAAGTGAGGAGAATGTATTCCCCTGATGGTTTAATATACACGGGACATGTTACCAGGTGAACAGTATAAGTGAGGAGAGTGTGTTCCCCTGATGGTTTAATATACACGGGACATGTTACCAGGTGAACAGTATAAGTGAGGAGAGTGTGTTCCCCTGATGGTATAATATACACGGGACATGTTACCAGCTGAACAGCATAAGTGAGGAGAGGGCTATCCCCTGATCGTTTAATATACACGGGACATGTTGGCAGGGGAACAGTATAAGTGAAGAGAGTGTGTTCCCCTGATGGGATAATATACACGGGACAATTTATTCGGTGAATCAGTATAAGTGAGGAGAGTGTGTTCCCCTGACGGTTTAATATACACGGGACATGTTAGCAGGTGAACAGTATAAGTGAGGAGAATGTATTCCCCTGATGGTTTAATATACACAGGACATGTTACCAGGTGAACAGTATAAGTGAGGAGACTGTGTTCCCCTGATTGTTTAATATACACAGGACATGTTACCAGGTGAACAGTATAAGTGAGGAGAGTGTGTTCCCCTGATGGTTTAATATACACGGGACATGTTACCAGGTGAACAGTGTAAGTGAGGAGAGTGTGTTCCCCTGATGGTTTAACACGCACGGGACGTGTCACCAGGTGAAGAGTAGAAGTGAGGATAGTGTCTTCCCCTGATGGTCTAATATACACGGGACATGTTACCAGGTGAACAGTATATGTGAAGAGAGTGTGTTCCCCTGATGGTTTAATATACAGGGGACATGTTACCAGGTGAACAGTATAAGTGAAGAGAGCCTGTTCCCCTGATTGCTTAATATATGTGGAACATGTTACAAGGTGACGAGTGTAAGTGAGGAGAGTGTGTTCCCCTCATTGTTTAATATACATGGCACATGTTAGCAGGTGAACAGTATCAGTGAGGAGAATGTGTTCCCCTGATGGTTTAATATACACGGGACATGTTACCAGGTGAACAGTATAAGTGAGGAGAGTGTGTTCCCCAGATGGTTTAATATACACGGGACATGTTACCAGGTGAAGAGTATAAGTGAGGAGAGTGTGTTCCCCTGATGGTTTAATATACACGGGACTTATTACCAGGTGAACAGAATAAGTGAGGAGAGGGCTTTCCCCTGATGGTTTAATATACACGGGACATGTTACCAGGTGAACAGTATAAGTGAGGAGAGTGTGTTCCCCTGATGGTTTAATAAACACGGGACATGTTACCAGGTGAACAGTATAAGTGAGGGGAGTGTGTTCCCCTGATGGTTTAATATACACGGGACATGTTACCAGGTGAACAGTATAAGTGAGGAGAGTGTGTTCCCCTGATGGTTTAATATACATGGGACATGTTACCAGGTGATCAGTATAAGTGATGAGACTGTATTCCCCTGATGGTTCAATATACACGAGACATGTTACCAGGTGAACAGTATAAGTGAGGAGAGTAGTTCCCCTGATGGTTTAACATGCACGGGACTTGTTACCAGGTCAACAGTATAAGTGAGGAGAGTGTGTTCCCATGATGGTTTAACAGGCAGGAGACATGTTACCAGGTGAACAGTAGAAGTGAGGAGAGTGTGTTCCCCTGATGGTTTAATATAAACGGGACATGTTAGCAGGTGAACAGAATAAGTGAGGAGAGTGTGTTCCCCTGATGGTTAAATATACACGGGACATGTTAGCAGGTGAACACTATAAGTGAGGAGAATGTATTCCCCTGATGGTTTAATATACACGGGACGTGTCACCAGGTGAAGAGTAGAAATGAGGAGAGTGTGTTCCCCTGATGGTCTAATATACACGGGACATGTTACCAGGTGAACATTATATGTGAAGAGAGTGTGTTCCCCTGATGGTTAAATATACATTGGACATGTTACCAGGTGAACAGTATAAGTGAAGAGAGCCTGTTCCCCTGATTGCTTAATATACGTGGGACATGTTACAAGGTGACGAGTATATTTGAGGAGAGTGTGTTCCCCTCATTGTTTAATATACACGGGACATGTTAGCAGCTCAACAGTATAAGTGAGGAGAGTGTGTTCCCCTGATTGTTAAATATACACGGGACATGTTACCAGATGAACAGTATAAGTGAAGAGAGTGTGTTCCCCAGATGGTTTAATATACACGGGACATGTTACCATGTGATCAGTATAAGTGAGTAGAGTGTGTTCCCCTGATGCTTTAATATACACGGGACCTATTACCAGGTGAACAGAATAAGTGAGGAGAGGGCTTTCCCCTAATGGTTTAATATACACGGGATATGTTACCAGGTGAACAGTATAAGTGAGGAGAGTGTGTTCCCCTGATGGTTTAATATACACGGGACATGTTACCAGGTGAACAGTATAAGTGATGAGACTGTATTCCCCTGATGGTTCAATATACACGTGACATGTTAGCGGGTGAACAGTATAAGTGAGGAGAATGTGTTCCCCTGATGGTTTAATATACACGGGACATGTTACCAGGTGAACAGTATAAGTGAGGAGAGTGTGTTCCCCAGATGGTTTAATATACACGGGACATGTTACCAGGTGAAGAGTATAAGTGAGGAGAGTGTGTTCCCCTGATGGTTTAATATACACGGGACTTATTACCAGGTGAACAGAATAAGTGAGGAGAGGGCTTTCCCCTGATGGTTTAATATACACGGGACATGTTACCAGGTGAACAGTATAAGTGAGGAGAGTGTGTTCCCCTGATGGTTTAATAAACACGGGACATGTTACCAGGTGAACAGTATAAGTGAGGGGAGTGTGTTCCCCTGATGGTTTAATATACACGGGACATGTTACCAGGTGAACAGTATAAGTGAGGAGAGTGTGTTCCCCTGATGGTTTAATATACATGGGACATGTTACCAGGTGAACAGTATAAGTGATGAGACTGTATTCCCCTGATGGTTCAATATACACGAGACATGTTACCAGGTGAACAGTATAAGTGAGGAGAGTAGTTCCCCTGATGGTTTAACATGCACGGGACATGTTACCAGGTGAACAGTAGAAGTGAGGAGAGTGTGTTCCCCTGATGGTTTAATATAAACGGGACATGTTAGCAGGTGAACAGTATAAGTGAGGAGAAAGTGTTCCCCTGATGGTTTAATATACACGGGACATGTTAGCAGGTCAACATTAGAAGTGAGGAGAGTGTGTTCCCCTGATGGTTTAATATACACGGGACATGTTTGCAGGTGAACAGTATAAGTGAGGAGAATGTATTCCCCTGATGGTTTAATATACACGGGACATGTTACCAGGTGAACAGTATAAGTGTGGAGACTGTGTTCCCCTGATGGTTTAATACACACGGAACATGTTACCAGGTGAACAGTATAAGTGAGGAGAATGTGTTCCCCTGATGGTTTAGTATACACGGGACATGTTACCAGGTGAAAAGTAAAAGTTAGGAGAGTGTGTTCCCCTGATGGTCTAATATACACGGGACATGTTACCAGGTGAACATTATATGTGAAGAGAGTGTGTTCCCCTGATGGTTAAATATACATTGGACATGTTACCAGGTGAACAGTATAAGTGAAGAGAGCCTGTTCCACTGATTGCTTAATATACGTGGGACATGTTACAAGGTGACGAGTATATTTGAGGAGAGTGTGTTCCCCTCATTGTTTAATATACACGGGACATGTTAGCAGCTCAACAGTATCAGTGAGGAGAATGTGTACCCTGATGGTTTAATACACCCTGGACATGTTACCAGGTGAACAGTATAAGTGAGGAGAGTGTGTTCCCATGTTGTTTTATCAGGCAGGGGACATGTTACCAGGTGAACAGTAGAAGTGAGGAGATGTGTTCCCCTGATGTTTTAATATACACGGGACATGTTACCAGGAGAACAGTATAAGTGAAGAGAGTGTGTTCCCCTGATTGTTTAATACACACGCGACATGTTGCCAGGTGAAGAGTATAAGTGAAGAGAGTGTGTTCCCCTGATGGTTTAATACACACGGGACATGTTACCAGGTAAACAGTGTAAGTGAGGAGAGTGAGTTCCCCTGATGGTTTAATACAAACAGGACATGTTACCAGGTGAACAGTGTAAGTGAGGAGAGTGAGTTCCCCTGATGGTTTAAACAAACAGGACATGTCAACAGGTGAACAGTATAAGTGAGGAGAGTGAGTTCCCCTGATGGTTTAATATACCCGGGACATGTCACCAGGTGAACAGTATAAGTGAGGAGAGTGTGTTCCCCTGATGGTATAATACACACGGGACATGTTACCTGGTGAACAGTATAAGTGAGGAGAGTGCTTTCCCCTGATGGTTTAATATACACGGGACATGTTACCAGGTGAACAGTATAAGTGAGGACAGTGTGTTCCCCTGATGGTATAATATACACGGGACATGTTACCAGCTGAACAGTATAAGTGAGGAGAGGGCTTTCCCCTGATGGTTTAATATACACGGGACATGTTGCCAGGTGAAGAGTATAAGTGAAGAGAGTGTGTTCCCCTGATGGTTTAATACACACGGGACATGTTACCAGGTAAACAGTGTAAGTGAGGAGAGTGTGCTCCACTGATAGTTTAATATACACGGGACATGTTCCCAGGTGAACAGTGTAAGTGAGGAGACTGTATTCCCCTCATGGTTCATTATACACGGGACATGTTAGCAGGTGAACAGTACAAGTGAGGAGAATGTGTTCCCCTGATGGTTTAATATACACGGGACATGTTCTCAGGTGAACAGTGTAAGTGAGGAGACTGTATTCCCCTCATGGTTCAATATACACGGGACATGTTAGCAGGTGAACAGGATAAGTGAGGAGAGTGTGTTCCCCTGATGGTTTAATATACACGGGACATGTTACCAGGTGATCAGTATAAGTGAAGAGAGTGTGTTCCCCAGATGGTTTAATATACACGGGACATGTTACCATGTGATCAGTATAAGTGAGTAGAGTGTGTTCCCCTGATGCTTTAATATACACGGGACCTATTACCAGGTGAACAGAATAAGTGAGGAGAGGGCTTTCCCCTAATGGTTTAATATACACGGGATATGTTACCAGGTGAACAGTATAAGTGAGGAGAGTGTGTTCCCCTGATGGTTTAATATACACGGGACATGTTACCAGGTGAACAGTATAAGTGATGAGACTGTATTCCCCTGATGGTTCAATATACACGTGACATGTTAGCGGGTGAACAGTATAAGTGAGGAGAATGTGTTCCCCTGATGGTTTAATATACACGGGACATGTTACCAGGTGAACAGTATAAGTGAGGAGAGTGTGTTCCCCAGATGGTTTAATATACACGGGACATGTTACCAGGTGAAGAGTATAAGTGAGGAGAGTGTGTTCCCCTGATGGTTTAATATACACGGGACTTATTACCAGGTGAACAGAATAAGTGAGGAGAGGGCTTTCCCCTGATGGTTTAATATACACGGGACATGTTACCAGGTGAACAGTATAAGTGAGGAGAGTGTGTTCCCCTGATGGTTTAATAAACACGGGACATGTTACCAGGTGAACAGTATAAGTGAGGGGAGTGTGTTCCCCTGATGGTTTAATATACACGGGACATGTTACCAGGTGAACAGTATAAGTGAGGAGAGTGTGTTCCCCTGATGGTTTAATATACATGGGACATGTTACCAGGTGAACAGTATAAGTGATGAGACTGTATTCCCCTGATGGTTCAATATACACGAGACATGTTACCAGGTGAACAGTATAAGTGAGGAGAGTAGTTCCCCTGATGGTTTAACATGCACGGGACATGTTACCAGGTGAACAGTAGAAGTGAGGAGAGTGTGTTCCCCTGATGGTTTAATATAAACGGGACATGTTAGCAGGTGAACAGTATAAGTGAGGAGAAAGTGTTCCCCTGATGGTTTAATATACACGGGACATGTTAGCAGGTCAACATTAGAAGTGAGGAGAGTGTGTTCCCCTGATGGTTTAATATACACGGGACATGTTTGCAGGTGAACAGTATAAGTGAGGAGAATGTATTCCCCTGATGGTTTAATATACACGGGACATGTTACCAGGTGAACAGTATAAGTGTGGAGACTGTGTTCCCCTGATGGTTTAATACACACGGAACATGTTACCAGGTGAACAGTATAAGTGAGGAGAATGTGTTCCCCTGATGGTTTAGTATACACGGGACATGTTACCAGGTGAAAAGTAAAAGTTAGGAGAGTGTGTTCCCCTGATGGTCTAATATACACGGGACATGTTACCAGGTGAACATTATATGTGAAGAGAGTGTGTTCCCCTGATGGTTAAATATACATTGGACATGTTACCAGGTGAACAGTATAAGTGAAGAGAGCCTGTTCCACTGATTGCTTAATATACGTGGGACATGTTACAAGGTGACGAGTATATTTGAGGAGAGTGTGTTCCCCTCATTGTTTAATATACACGGGACATGTTAGCAGCTCAACAGTATCAGTGAGGAGAATGTGTACCCTGATGGTTTAATACACCCTGGACATGTTACCAGGTGAACAGTATAAGTGAGGAGAGTGTGTTCCCATGTTGTTTTATCAGGCAGGGGACATGTTACCAGGTGAACAGTAGAAGTGAGGAGATGTGTTCCCCTGATGTTTTAATATACACGGGACATGTTACCAGGAGAACAGTATAAGTGAAGAGAGTGTGTTCCCCTGATTGTTTAATACACACGCGACATGTTGCCAGGTGAAGAGTATAAGTGAAGAGAGTGTGTTCCCCTGATGGTTTAATACACACGGGACATGTTACCAGGTAAACAGTGTAAGTGAGGAGAGTGAGTTCCCCTGATGGTTTAATACAAACAGGACATGTTACCAGGTGAACAGTGTAAGTGAGGAGAGTGAGTTCCCCTGATGGTTTAAACAAACAGGACATGTCAACAGGTGAACAGTATAAGTGAGGAGAGTGAGTTCCCCTGATGGTTTAATATACCCGGGACATGTCACCAGGTGAACAGTATAAGTGAGGAGAGTGTGTTCCCCTGATGGTATAATACACACGGGACATGTTACCTGGTGAACAGTATAAGTGAGGAGAGTGCTTTCCCCTGATGGTTTAATATACACGGGACATGTTACCAGGTGAACAGTATAAGTGAGGACAGTGTGTTCCCCTGATGGTATAATATACACGGGACATGTTACCAGCTGAACAGTATAAGTGAGGAGAGGGCTTTCCCCTGATGGTTTAATATACACGGGACATGTTGCCAGGTGAAGAGTATAAGTGAAGAGAGTGTGTTCCCCTGATGGTTTAATACACACGGGACATGTTACCAGGTAAACAGTGTAAGTGAGGAGAGTGTGCTCCACTGATAGTTTAATATACACGGGAAATGTTCCCAGGTGAACAGTGTAAGTGAGGAGACTGTATTCCCCTCATGGTTCATTATACACGGGACATGTTAGCAGGTGAACAGTACAAGTGAGGAGAATGTGTTCCCCTGATGGTTTAATATACACGGGACATGTTCTCAGGTGAACAGTGTAAGTGAGGAGACTGTATTCCCCTCATGGTTCAATATACACGGGACATGTTAGCAGGTGAACAGGATAAGTGAGGAGAGTGTGTTCCCCTGATGGTTTAATATACACGGGACATGTTACCAGGTGATCAGTATAAGTGAGGAGAGTGTGTTCCCCTGATGGTTTAATATACACGGGACATGTTGCCAGGTGAAGAGTGTAAGTGTGGAGAGTGAGTTCCCCTGATGGTTTAACAGGCAGTGGACATGTTACCAGGTGAACAGTAGAAGTGAGGACAGTGTGTTCCCCTGATGGTTCAATATACACGGGACATGTTACCAGGTAAACAGTGTAAGTGAGGAGAGTGAGTTCCCCTGATGGTTTAATACAAACAGGACATGTTACCAGGTTAACAGTGTAAGTGAGGAGAGTGAGTTCCCCTGATGGTTTAATACAAACAGGACATGTCAACAGGTCAACAGTATAAGTGAGGAGAGTCTGTTCCCCTGTTGGTTTAATATACACAGGACATGTCACCAGGTCAACAGTATAAGTGAGGAGAGAGTGTTCCCCTGATGGTTTAACACGCACGGGACATGTTACCAGGTGAACAGTATAAGTGAGGAGAGTGTGTTCCCCTCATGGTTTAACACGCACGGGACATGTTACCAGGTGAACAGTATAAGTGAGGAGAGAGTGTTCCCCTGATGGTTTAACACGCACGGGACATGTTACCAGGTGAACAGTATAAGTGAGGAGAGTGTGTTCCCCTGATGGTTTAACACGCACGGGACATGTAACCAGGTGAACAGTATAAGTGAGGAGAGTGTGTTCCCCTGATGGTTTAATATACACAATACATGATACCAGGTGAACAGTATAAGTGAGGCGAGAGCATTCCCCTCATGGTTTAACACGCACGGGAAATGTTACCAGGTGAACATTATAAGTGAGGAGAGTGTGTTCCCCTGATTGTTTAATACACACAGGACATGTTACCAGGTGAACAGTATAAGTGAGGAGAGTGTGTTCCCCTGATGGTTTAATATACACAGGACATGTTACCAGGTGAACAGTATAAGTGAGGAGAGTGTGTTCCCCGGATGGTTTAATATACACGGGACATGATACCAGGTGAACAGTATAAGTGAGGAGAATGTGTTCCCCTGATGTTTTAACACGCACGGGACATGATACCAGGTGAACAGTATAAGTGAGGAGAGTGTGTTCCCCTGATGGTTTAATATACACAGGACATGAAACCAGGTGAACAGTATAAGTGAGGAGAGTGTGTTCCCCTGATGGTTTAACACGCACGGGACATGTTACCAGGTGAACAGTATAAGTGAGGAGAGTGTGTTCCCCTGATGGTTTAATATACATGGGACATGTTGCCAGGTGAACAGTAGAAGTGAGGAGAGTGTGTTCCCCTGATGGTTTAATATACACGGGACATGTCAAGAGATGAACAGTATAAGTGAGGAGAGTGAGTTCCCCTGATTGTCTAATACACACATGACATGCTACCAGGTGAACAGTATAAGTGAAAAGAGAGCGTTCCCCTGATGGTTTAATATACACGGGACATGTTACCAGGTGAACAGTAGAAGTGAGGAGAGTGAGTTCCCCTGATTGTTTAATACACACCGGACATTTAACCAAGTGAACAGTATAAGTGAGGAGAGTGTGTTCCCCTGATTGTTTAATACGCACTGGACATGTTACCAGGTGAACAGTATAAGTGAGGAGAATGTGTTCCGCTGATGGTTTAATATACACGGGACATGTTACCAGGTGAAAAGTATAAGTCAGGAGAGTGTGTTCCCCTGATTGTTTAATACTCACGGGACATGTTACCAGGTGAGCAGTATAAGTGAGGAGAGTGTGTTCCCCTGATGGTTTAACACGCACGGGACGTGTCACCAGGTGAAGAGTAGAAGTGAGGAGAGTGTGTTCCCCTGATGGTCTAATATACACGGGACATGTTACCAGGTGAACAGTATATGTGAAGACAGTGTGTTCCCCTGATGGTTTAATATACATGGGACATGTTACCAGGTGAACAGTATAAGAGAAGAGAGCCTTTTCTCCTGATTGCTTAATATACGTGGGACATGTTACAAGGTGACGAGTATAAGTGAGGAGAGTGTGTTCCCCTCATTGTTTAATATACCCGGGACATGTTAGCAGGTGAACAGTATCAGTGAGGAGAATGTGTTCCCCTGATGGTTTAATATACACGGGACATGTTACCAGGTGAACAGAATAAGTGAGGAGAGTGTGTTCCCCTGATTGTTTAAAATACACGGGACATGTTACCAGGTGAAAAGTATAAGTGAGGAGAGTGTGTTCCCCAGATGGTTTAATATACACGGGACATGTTACCAGGTGAACAGTATAAGTGAGGAGAGTGTGTTCCCCTGTTGGTTTAATATACACGGGACATGTTACCATGTGAACAGTATAAGTGATGAGACTGTATTCCCCTGATGCTTCAATATACACGGGACATGTTAGCAGGTGAACATTATAAGTGAGGAGAATGTGTTCCCCTCATGGTTTTATATACATGGGACATGTTACCAGGTGAACAGTATAAGTGAGGAGAGTGTGTTCCCATGATGATTTAACATGCACGGGACATGTTACCAGGTCAACAGTATAAGTGAGGAGAGTGTGTTCCCCTGATGGTTTAATACACCCTGGACATGTTACCAGGTGAACAGCATAAGTGAGGAGAGTGTGATCCAATGATTGTTTAACACGCACGGGACATGTTTCTACGTGACCAGTATAAGTGAGGAGAGTGTGTTCCCCTGATGGTTTAATATACACAGGGCATGATACCAGGTGAACAGCATAAGTGAGGAGTATGTGTTTCCCTAATTGTTTAATATACACGGGACATGTTACCAGGTGAACAGTATATGTGAAGAGAGTGTGTTCCCCTGATGGTTTAATATACATGGGCCATGTTACCAGGTGAACAGTAGAAATGAAGAGTGTGTGTTCCCCTGATTGTTTAATACGCACGGGACATGTTACCAGGTGAACAGTTTAATTGAGTAGAGTGTGTTCCCCTGATGGTTTAATACGCACGGGACATGTTACCAGGTGAACAGTATAAGTGAGGAGAGTGAGTTCCCCTGCTGGTTTAATACAAACAGGACATGTCACCAGGTGAACAGTATAAGTGAGGAGAGAGTGTTCCCCTCATGGTTTAACACGCATGGGACATGATACCAGGTGAACAGTATAAGTGAGGAGAGTGTGTTCCCCTGATGGTTTAATACACACGGGACATGTCACCAGGTGAACAGTATAAGTGAGGAGAGTGAGGTCCCCTGATTGTTTAATACACCCGGGACATGTCATCAGGTGAACAGTATAAGTGAGGAGAGTGTGTTCCCCTGATGGTTTAATATACACGGGACATGTTACCAGGTGAACAGTATAAGTGAGGAGAGTGTGTTCCCCTGATGGTTTAATATACACAGGACATGTTACCAGGTGAACCGTATAAGTGAGGAGAGTGTGTTCCCCTGATTGTTTAATACACACGGGACATGTCACCAGGTGAACAGTATAAGTGAGGAGAGTGTGTTCCCCTGATGGTTTAATACACACGGGACATGTTACCAGGTGAACAGTATAAGTGAGGAGATTGTGTTCCCCTGATTGTTTAATATACACAGGACATGATACCAGGTGAACAGTATAAGTGAGGAGAGAGTGTTCCCCTCATGGTTTCACACGCACGGGAAATGTTACCAGGTGAACAGTATAAGTGAGGGGAGTGTGTTCCCGTGATGGTTTAATATACACAGGACATGATACCAGGTGAACAGTATAAGTGAGGAGAGAGTGTTCCCCTGATGGTTTAATATACACAGGACATGATACCAGGTGAACAGTATAAGTGAGGAGAGAGTGTTCCCCTGATGGTTTAATATACACAGGACATGATACCAGGTGAACAGTTTAAGTGAGGAGAGTGTGTTCCCCTGATGGTTTAATATACACAGGACATGATACCAGGTGAACAGTATAAGTGAGGAGAGAGTGTTCCCCTCATTGTTTAACACGCACGGGAAATGTTACCAGGTGAACAGTATAAGTGAGGAGAGTGTGTTCCCCTGATGGTTTAACACGCACGGGACATGTTACCAGGTGAACAGTATAAGTGAGGAGAGTGTGTTCCCCTGATGGTTTAATATACACAGGACATGTTACCAGGTGAACAGTATAAGTGAGGAGAGTGTGTTCCCCTGATGGTTTAATATACACAGGACATGATACCAGGTGAACAGTATAAGTGAGGAGAGTGTGTTCCCCTGATGGTTTAACACGCACGGGACATGTTACCAGGTGAACAGTATAAGTGAGGAGACTGTGTTCCCCTGATGGTTTAATATATGCGGGACATGTTACCAGGTGAACAGTAGATGTGAGGAGAGTGTGTTCCCCTGATGTTTTAATATACACGGGACATGTCAACAGATGAACAGTATAAGTGAGGAGAGTGAGTTCCCCTGATTGTTTAATACACACAGGACATGCTACCAGGTGAACAGTATAAATGATAAGAGAGTGTTCCCCTGATGGTTTAATATGCACGGGACATGTTACCAGGTGAACAGTATAAGTCAGGGGAGTGACTTCCCCTGATTGTTTAATACACACGGGACATTTAACCAAGTGAACAGTATAAGTGAGGAGAGTGTGTTCCCCTGATTCTTTAATACGCACTGGACATGTTACCAGGTGAACAGTATAAGTGAGGAGAGTGTGTTCCCCTGATGGTTTAATATACACGGGACATGATACCAGGTGAACAGTATAAGTGAGGAGAACGTGTTCCCCTGATGTTTTAATATGCACGGGACATGTTACCAGGTGAAAAGTATAAGTGAGGAGAGTGTGTTCCCCTGATTGTTTAATTCTCACGGGAAATGTTACCAGGTGAGCAGTATAAGAGAGGACAGTGTGTTCCCCTGATGGTTTAACACGCACGGGACATGTTACCAGGTGAACAGTATAAGTGAGGAGAGTGTGTTCCCCTGATTGTTTAACACGCACGGGACATGTTACCAGGTGAACAGCATAAGTGAGGAGAATGTGTTTCCCTGATGGTTTAATATACACGGGACATGTCACCAGGTGAACAGTATAAGTGAGGAGAGTGTGTTCCCCTGATTGTTTATCACGCACGGGACATGTTACCAGGTGAACAGCATAAGTGAGGAGAATGTGTTTCCCTGATGGTTTAATATACATGGGCCATGTTACCAGGTGAACAGTAGAAATGAAGAGTGCGTGTTCCCCTTATTGTTTAATATACATGGGACATGTTACCATGTGAACAGTTTAATTGAGGAGAGTGTGTTCCCCTGATGGTTTAATACGCACGGGACATGTTACCAGGTGAACAGTATAAGTGAGGAGAGTGAGTTCCCCTGATGGTTTAATATACACAGGACATGTTACCAGGTGAACAGTATATGTGAGGAGAGTGTGTTCCCCTCATGGTTTATCACGCATGGGACATGTTACCAGGTGAACAGTAAAAGTGAGGAGAGTGTGTACCCCTGATGGTTTAATATACACAGGACAGATACCAGGTGAACAGTATAAGTGAGTAGAGTGAGTTCCCCTGATTGTTTAATATACCCGGGACATGTCATCAGGTGAACAGTAGAAGTGAGGAGAGTGAGTTCCCCTGATGCTTTAATACAGTCAGGACATGTCAACAGATGAACAGGATAAGTGAGGAGAATGTGTTCCCCTGATGGATTAATACTGACGGGACATGTCACCATGTGACCAGTTTAAGGGTGGAGAGTGTGTTCCCCTGATGGTTTAATACTGACGGGACATTTCCCCAGGTGAACAGTAGAAGTGATGAGAGTGGGTTCCCCTCATGGTTTAATACACACAGGACATGTCTACAGGTGAACAGTATAAGTGAGGAGAGTGTGTTCCCCTGGTTGTTTAATACACATGGGACATGTTACCAGGTGAACAGCATAATTGTTGAGAGTGAGTTCCCCTGATGCTTCAATACACACAGGACATGTCAACAGGTGAACAGTATAAGTGAGGAGAGTGTGTTCCCCAGGTTGTTTAATACACACAGGACATGTTACCAGGTGAACAGTATAAGTGAAGAGAGTGTGTTCCCCTGATGGTTTGATACACACGGGACATTTCCCCAGGTGAACAGTATAAGTGAGGAGAGTGTGTTCCCCTGATGGTTTAATATGCACGGGACATGTTACCAGGTGAACAGTATAAGTGAGGAGAATGTGTTCCCCTGATGGTTTAATATGCACGGGACATGTTACCAGGTGAAAAGTATAAGAGAGGAGAGTGTGTTCCCCTGATGGTTTAACAAGCACGGGACGTGTCACCAGGTGAAGAGTAGAAGTGAGGAGAGTGTGTTCCCCTGATGGTCTAATATACACGTGACATGTTACCAGGTGAACAGTATATGTGAAGAGAGTGTGTTCCCCTGATTGTTTAATACGCAATGGACATGTTACCAGGTGAACAGCATAAGTGAGGAGAGAGTGTTCCCCTGATTGTTTAATACGCAATGGACATGTTAACAGGTGAACAGTATAAGTGAGGAGAGTGTGTTCCCCTGATGGTTTAATACGCACGGGACATGTCACCAGGTGAACAGTATAAGTGAGGAGCGTGTGTTCCCCTGATGGTTTAATATACATGGGACATGATACCAGGTGAACAGTATAAGTGAGGAGAGTGTGTTCCCCTGATGGTTTAATACGCACGGGACATGTCACCAGGTGAACAGTATAAGTGAGGAGCGTGTGTTCCCCTGATGGTTTAATATACATGGGACATGATACCAGGTGAACAGTATAAGTGAGGAGAGTGTGTTCCCCTGATGGTTTAATACGCACGGGACATGTTACCATGTGAACAGTATAAGTGAGGAGAGTGTTTTCCCCTGATGGTTTAATATACACGGGACATGTTACCAGGTGAACAGTATAAGTGAGGAGAGTGTGTTCCCCTGATGGTTTGATACTGTCGGGACATGTTACCAGGTGAACAGTATAAGTGAGGTGAGTGTGTTCCCCTGATGGTTTAATACGCACGGGACATGTTATCAGGTGAACAGTATAAGTGAGGATAGTGTTTTCCCCTGATGGTTTAATATACACGGGACATGTTACCAGGTGAACAGTATAAGTGAGGAGAGTGTGTTCCCCTGATGGTTTGATACTGTCGGGACATGTTACCAGGTGAACAGTATAAGTGAGGAGAGTGTGTTCCCCTGATGGTTTGATACTGTCGGGACATGTTACCAGGTGAACAGTATAAGTGAGGAGAGTGTGTTCCCTTGATGGTTTAAAACACACGAGATGTCAACAGGTAAACAGTATAAGTGAGGAGAGTGTGTTCCCCTGATCGTTTAATACTGACGGGACATTTCCCCAGGTGAACAGTATAAGTGAGGAGAGTGTGTTCCCCTGATGGTTTAATATACACAGGACATGATACCAGGAGAACAGCATAAGTGAGGAGAATGTGTTTCCCTGATGGTTTAATATACACAGGACATGTTACCAGGTGAAATGTATAAGTGAGGAGAGTGTGTTCCCCTGATTGTTTAATACTGACGGGACATTTCCCCAGGTGAACAGTATAAGTGAGGAGAGTGTGTTCCCCTGATGGTTTAATATACACGGGACATGATACCAGGTGAACTGTATAAGTGAGGAGAATGTGTTCCCCTGATGGTTTAAAATACACGGGACATGTTACCAGGTGAACAGTATAAGTGAGGAGAGTGTGTTCCCCTGATGGTTTAATATACATGGGACATGTTACCAGGTGAACAGTAGAAGTGAAGAGAGTGTGTTCCCCTGATTGTTTAATATACATGGGACATGTTACCATGTAAACAGTATAAGTGAGGAGAGTGTGTTCCCCTGATGGTTTAATATACATGGGACATGTTACCAGGTGAACAGTGTAAGTGAGGAGAGTGTGTTCCACAGATGGTTTAATACTGACGGGACATGTTACCAGATGAACAGTATAAGTGAGGAGAGTGTGTTCCCCTGATGGTTTAATATACACGGGACATGTTCCCAGGTGAACAGTATAAGTGAGGAGAGTGCTTTGCCCTGATGGTTTAATATACACGGGACATGTTACCAGGTGAACAGGATAAGTGAGGAGAGTGTGTTCCCCAGATTGTTTAATGCTGACGGGACATGTCACCATGTGAACAGAATAAGTGAGGTGAGTGTGTTCCACAGATGGTTTAATACTGACGGGACATGTTAACAGATGAACAGTATAAGTGAGGAGAGTGTGTTCCCCTGATGGTATAATATACACGGGACATGTTACCAGGTGAACAGTATAAGTGAGGAGAAGGCTTTCCCCTGATGGTTTAATATACACGGGACATGATACCAGGTGAACAGTATAAGTGAGGAGAGAGTGTTCCCCTGATGGTTTAATATACATGGGACATGTTACCAGGTGAACAGTATAAGTGAAGAGAGTGTGTTCCCCAGATTGTTTAATGCTGACGGGACATGTTACCAGATGAACAGTATAAGTGAGGAGAGTGTGTTCCCCTGATGGTTTAATATACACGGGACATGTTCCCAGGTGAACAGTATAAGTGAGGCGAGTGCTTTGCCCTGATGGTTTAATATACACGGGACATGTTACCAGGTGAACAGGATAAGTGAGGAGAGTGTGTTCCCCAGATTGTTTAATGCTGACGGGACATGTCACCATGTGAACAGAATAAGTGAGGAGAGTGTGTTCCCCTGATGGTTTAATACACACAGGGCATGTCAACAGGTAAACAGTATAAGTGAGGAGAGTGTGTTCCCCTGATTGTTTAATACTGACGGGACATGTCACCATGTGAACAGTTTAAGGGAGGAGAGTGTGTTCCCCTGATGGTTTAATACGCACGGGACATGTCAACAGGTGAACAGTATAAGTGAGGAGAGTGTGTTCCCCTAATGGTTTAATACTGTCGGGACATTTCCCCAGGTGAACAGTATAAGTGATGAGAGTGTGTTCCCCTGATGGTTTAATACACACTGGATATGTTACCAGGTGAACAGTATAAGAGAGGAGAGTGTGTTCTCCTCATGGTTTAATACACACAGGACATGTCAACAGGTGAACAGTATAAGTGAGGAGAGTGTGTTCCCCTAATGGTTTAATACTGTCGGGACATTTCCCCAGGTGAACAGTATAAGTGAAGAGAGTGAGTTCCCCTGATTGTTTTATACACACGGGACATGTTACCAGGTGAACATTATAAGTGAGGAGAGAGTGTTCCCTTGATTGTTTAACACACACGGGACATGTTACCAGGTGAACAGTATAAGTGAGGAGAGTGTGTTCCCCTGATGGTTTAATATACACAGGACATGTTACCAGGTGAACAGTATAAGTGAGGAGAGTGTGTTCCCCTGATGGTTTAATATACACAGGACATGATACCAGGTGAACAGTATAAGTGAGGAGAGTGTGTTCCCCTGATGGTTTAATAGTGACGGGACATGTCACCATGTGACCAGTTTAATGCAGGAGAGTGTGTTCCCCTGATGGTTTAATACGCACGGGACATGTTACCAGGTCAACAGTATATGTGAGGAGAGTGTGTTCCCCTGATTGTTTAATACACACAGGACATGTTACCAGGTGAACAGGATAAGTGAGGAGAGTGTGTTCCCCTGATTGTTTAATATACACGGGACATGTCACCATGTGACCAGTTTAAGGGAGGAGAGTGTGTTCCCCTGATGGTTTAACACGCACGGGACATGTTACCAGGTGAACAGTATAAGTGAGGAGAGTGAGTTCCCCTGATGCTTTAATACACACAGGACATGTCAACAGGTGAACAGTATAAGTGAGGAGAGTGAGTTCCCCTGATTGTTTAATACGCACGGGACATGTAACCAACTGAACAGTATATGTGAGGAGAGTGTGTTCCCCTGATGGTTTAATACTGACGGGACATTTCTCCAGGTGAACAGTATAAGAGAGGAGAGTGTGTTCCCCTCATGGTTTAATACACACAGGACATGTCTACAGGTGAACAGTATAAGTGAAGAGAGGGAGTTCCCCTGATTGTTTAATACGCACGGGACATGTTGCCAGGTGAACAGTATAAGTGATGAGAGAGTGTTCCCCTGATTGTTTAACACGCACGGCACATGTTACCAGGTGAACAGTATAAGTGAGGAGAGTATGTTTCCCTGATGGTTTAATATACACAGGAGATGATACCAGGTGAACAGCATAAGTGAGGAGAATGTGTTCCCCTGATTGTTTAATATACACGGGACATGTTACCAGGTGAAAAGTATATGTGAAGAGAGTGTGTTCCCCTGATGGTTTAATATACACGGGACATGTTACCAGGTGAACAGTATATGTGAAGAGAGTGTGTTGCCCTGATTGTTTAATATACATGGGACATGTTACCAGGTGAACAGTATAAGTGAGGAGAGTGAGTTCCTCTGATGCTTTAATGCACACAGGACATGTCAACAGGTGAACAGTATAAGTGAGGAGAGTGTGTTCCCCTGATTGTTTAATACTGACGGGACATTTCCCCAGGTGAACAGTGTAAGTGAGGAGAGTGTGTTCCCCTCATGGTTTAATAGACACAGGACATGTCACCAGTTGAACAGTATAAGTGAGGAGAGTGTGTTCCCCTGATTGTTTAACACTCACGGGACATGTTACCAGGTGAACATTATATGTGAGGAGAGTGTGTTCCCCTGATGGTCTAATATACACGGGACATGTTATCAGGTGAACAGTATATGTGAAGAGAGTGTGTTCCCCTGATTGTTTAATACACACGGGACATGACACCAAGTGAACAGTGTAAGTGAGGAGAGTGTGTTCCCCTGATTGTTTAATACACACTGGACATGTCACCAGGTGAACAGTATAAGTGTGGAGAGTGTGTTCCCCTGATGGTTTAATATACCTGGGACATGTCATCATGTGAACAGCATAATTGAGGAGAGTGTGTTCCCCTGATTGTTTAACACGCATGGGACATGTTACCAGGTGAACTGTATAAGTGAGGAGAGTGTGTTCCCCTGATGGTTTAATATACACGGGACATGTTAGCAGGTGAACAGTATAAGTGAGGAGAGCGTGTTCCCATGATGGTTTAATACGCACGGGACATGTTACCAGGTGAACAGTATAAGTGAGGAGAGTGTGTTCCCCGGATTATTTAATACACATGGGACATGTTACCAGGTGAACAGTATAAGTGAGGAGAATGTGTTCCCCTGATGGTTTAATACGCACGGGACATGTTACCAGCTGAACAGTATAATGAGGACAGTGTGTTCCCCTGATGGTTTAATTCTCACGGGACATGATACCAGGTGAACAGTATAAGTGAGGAGAGTGTGTTCCCCTCATGGTTTAATGCACACAGGACATGTTACCAGGTGAACAGTATAAGTGAGGAGAACGTGTTCCCCTGATGGTTTAATATGAACGGGACATGTTACAAGGTGAAAAGTAAAAGTGAGGAGAGTGTGTTTCCCTGATGGTTTAATACACACGGGACATGTTACCAGGTGAACAGTAGAAGTGAGTAGAGTGTTTCCCTAATGGTTTAATATACACGGGACATGTTACCAGGTGAAAATTATAAGTGAGGAGAGTGTGTTCCCCTGATGGTCTAATATACACGGGACATGTTACCAGGTGAACAGTATATGTGAAGAGAGTGTGTTTCCCTGATTGTTTAATACACATGGGACATGTTAGCAGGTGAACAGTATAAGTGAGGAGAGTGTGTTCCCCTGATGGTTTAATATACACGGGACATGTCATCAGGTGAACAGTATCAGTGAGGAGAGTGTGTTCCCCTGATGGTTTAATATACACGGGACATGTTAGCAGGTGAACAGTATAAGTGAGGAGAGTGTGTTCCCCTGATTGTTTAATACGCACTGGACATGTGACCAGGTGAACAGTATAAGTGAGGAGAGAGTGTTCCCCTGATTGTTTAACACGCACGGGACATGTTACCAGGTGAACAGTATAAGTGAGGAGAGTGTGTTCCCCTGATGGTTTAATATACACGGAACATGTTACCAGGTGAACAGTATAAGTGAGGAGAGTGTGTTCCCCTGATGGTTTAATATACACGGAACATGTTAGCAGGTGAACAGTATAAGTGAGGAGAGTGTGTTCCCCTGATTGTTTAATACGCACTGGACATGTGACCAGGTGAACAGTATAAGTGAGGAGAGAGTGTTCCCCTGATTGTTTAACACGCACGGGACATGTTACCAGGTGAACAGTATAAGTGAGGAGAGTGTGTTCCCCTGATGGTTTAATATACACGGGACATGTTAGCAGCTGAACAGTATCAGTGAGGAGAGTGTGTTCCCCTGATGGTTTAATATACACGGGACATGTTAGCAGGTGAACAGTATAAGTGAGGAGAGTGTGTTCCCCTGATGGTTTAATATACACGGGACATGTTAGCAGCTGAACAGTATCAGTGAGGAGAGTGTGTTCCCCTGATGGTTTAATATACACGGGACATGTCAACAGGTGAACAGTATAAGTGAGGTGATTGTGTTCCCCTGATGGTTTAATACAAACAGGACATGTCAACAGGTGAACAGTATAAGTGAGGAGAGAGTGTTCCCATGATGGTTTAATACGCACGGGACATGTTACCAGGTGAACAGTATAAGTGAGGAGAATGTGTTCCCATTATGGTTTAATACAAAAAGGACATGTCAACAGGTGAACAGTATAAGTGAGGAGAGAGTGTTCCCCTAATGTTTTAACATGCACGGGACATGTTACCAGGTGAACAGTAATTGTGAGGAGATTGCTTTCCCCTGATGGTTTAATATACACGGGACATGTTACCAGGTGAACAGTATAAGTGAGGAGACTGTGTTCCCCTGATGGTATAATACACATGGGACATGTTACCAGTGAACAGTATAAGTGAATAGAGTGTGTTCCCCTGATTGTTTAATATACCCGGGACATGTCATCAGGTGAACAGTATAAGTGAGGAGAGTGTGTTCCCCTGATGGTTTAATATACACGGGACATGTTACCAGGTGAACAGTAATTGTGAGGAGATTGCTTTCCCCTGATGGTTTAATATACACGGGACATGTTACCAGGTGAACAGTATAAGTGAGGAGACTGTGTTCCCCTGATGGTATAATATACACGGGACATGTTGCCAGGTGAACAGTATAAGTGAGGAGAGGGCTTACCCATGATGGTTTAATATACACGGGACATGTTGCCAGGTGAACAGTATAAGTGAGGAGAGTGTGTTCCACTAATGGTATAATATACACGGGACATGTTACAACGTGAACATATAAGTGAGGAGAGTGTGTTCCCCTGATTGTTTAATACACACAGGACATGTTACCAGGTGAACAGTGTAAGTGAGGAGAGTGAGTTCCCCTGATGGTTTAACACGCACGGGACGTGTCACCAGGTGAAGTGCAGAAGTGAGGAGAGTGTGTTCCCCTGATGGTTTATTACGCACGGGACATGTTACCAGGTGAATTGAAAAGGGAGGAGAGTGTCTTCCCCTGATGGTTTAATACTGACGGGACATGTCACCAGCTGAACAGTATAAGTGAGGAGAGTGTGTTCCCCTGTTGCTTTAATACACACAGGACATGTCAACAAGTGAACAATATAAGTGAGGAGAGTGTGTTCCTCTGATGGTTTAACACTGTCGGGACATGTTACCAGGTGAATAGTATAAGTGAGGAGAGTGTGTTCCCCTGATTGTTTAATACGCACGGGACATGTTACCAGGTGAACAGTATAAGTGAGGAGAGTGTGTTCCCCTGATTGTTAAATACGGACGGGAAATGTTACCAGGTGAACAGTATAAGAGAGGAGAGTGTGTTCCCCTGATTGTTTAGTACACACAGGACATGTTACCAGGTGAACAGTATAAGAGAGGAGAGTGTGTTCCACTGATGGTATAATATACACGGGACTTGTTACCAGGTGAACAGTACAAGTGAGGAGAGGGCTTACCCATGATGGTTTAATATACACGGGACATGTTACCAGGTGAACAGTATAAGTGAGGAGAGTGTGTTCCCCTGATGGTTTAATATACACGGTACATGTTACAAAGTGAACAGTATAAGAGAGGACAGTGTGTTCCCCTGATGGTTTAATATACACCGGACATGTTACCAGGTGAACAGTATAAGTGAGGAGAGTGAGATCCCCTGATTGTTTAATACACACAGGACATGTTACCAGGTGAACAGTATAAGAGAGGAGAGTGTGTTCCCCTGATAGTTTAATATACCCGGGACATGTCATCAGGTGAACAGTATAAGTGAGGAGAGTGTGTTCCCCTGATGGTATAATATACACGGGACTTGTTACCAGGTGAACAGTACAAGTGAGGAGAGGGCTTACCCATGATGGTTTAATATACACGGGACATGTTACCAGGTGAACAGTATAAGTGAGGAGAGTGTGTTCCCCTGATGGTTTAATATACACGGGACATGTTACCAGGTGAACAGTATAAGTGAGGAGACTGTATTCCCCTGATGGTTCAATATACACGGGACATGTTACCAGGTGAACAGTATAAGTGAGGAGAGTGTGTTCCCCTGATGGTTTGATATACACGGGACATGTTACCAGGTGAACAGGAGAAGTGAGGAGAGTGTGTTCCACTGATGGTTTAATATACACGGGACATGTTACCAGGTGAACAGTATAAGTGAGGAGACTGTATTCCCCTGATGGTTCAATATACACGTGACATGTTCGCAGGTGAACAGTATAAGAGAGGAGAATGTGTTCCACTGATGGTTTAATATACACGGGACATGTTACCAGGTGAACAGTATAAGAGAGGAGAGTGTGTTCCCCTGATGGTTTAATATACACGGGACATGTTACCAGGTGAACAGTATAAGTGAGGAGAGTGTCTTCCCCTGATTGTTTAATACTCACGGGAGATGTTACCAGCTGAACAGTATAATTGAGGAGAGTGTGTTCCCCTGATGGTTTAATATGCACGGGACATGTTAGCAGGTGAACAGTATCAGTGAGGAGAATGTGTTCCCCTGATGGTTTAATATACACGGGACATGTAAACAGGTGAACAGTATAAGTGAGGAGAGTGTGTTCCCCTGATGGTTTAATATACACGGGACATGTAAACAGGTGAACAGTATAAGTGAGGAGAGTGTGTTCCCCTGATTGTTAAATATACACGGGACATGTAAACAGGTGAACAGTGTAAGTGAGGAGAGAGTGTTCCCCTAATGGTTTAATATACATGGGACATGTTACCAGGTGAACAGTACATGTGAAGAGAGAGTGTTCCCCTGATGGTTTAATATACATGGGACATGTTACCAGGTGAACAGTATAAGTGAAGAGAGTGTGTTCCCCTCAATGTTTAATATACATGGGACATGTTAGCAGGTGAACAGTAACAGTGAGGAGAATGTGTTCCCCTGATGGTTTAATATACACGGGACATGTTACCAGGTGAACAGTATAAGTGAGGAGAGTGTGTTCCCCTGATTGTTAAATATACACGGGACATGTTACCAGGTGAACAGTATAAGTGAGGAGAGTGTGTTCCCCTGATGGTATAATATACACGGGACATGTTACCAGGTGAACAGTATAAGTGAGGAGAATGTGTTCCCCTGATGGTTTAATATACACAGGACATGTTACCAGGTGAACAGTGTAAGTGAGGAGAGTGTGTTCCCCTGATGGTTTAATATACACGTGACATCTTACCAGGTGAGCAGTGTAAGTGAGGAGAGTGTTTTACCCTGATGGTTTAACACGCACGGGACGTGTCACCAGGTGAAGAGTAGAAGTGAGGAGAGTGTGTTCCCCTGATGGTCTAATATGCACGGGACATGTTACAACGTGAACAGTGTATGTGAAGAGAGTGTGTTCCCCTGATGGTTTAATATACATGGGACATGTTACCAGGTGAAAAGTATAAGTGAGGAGAGAGTGTTCCCCTGATTGTTTAATACTCACGGGACATGTTACCAGGTGAGCAGTATAAGTGAGGAGAGTGTGTTCCCCTGATGGTTTAACACGCACGGGACGTGTCACCAGGTGAAGAGTAGAAGTGAGGAGAGTGTGTTCCCCTGATGGTCTAACATACACGGGACATGTTACCAGGTGAACAATATATGTGAAGAGAGTGTGTTCCCCTGATGGTTTAATATACATGGGACATGTTACCAGGTGAACAGTATAAGTGAAGAGAGCGTGTTCCCCTGATTGCTTAATATACGTGGGACATGTTAACAGGTGACGAGTATA
This sequence comes from Heterodontus francisci, assembly GCF_036365525.1. Taxonomy (NCBI): domain Eukaryota; kingdom Metazoa; phylum Chordata; class Chondrichthyes; order Heterodontiformes; family Heterodontidae; genus Heterodontus; species Heterodontus francisci. The sequence goes on from NW_027140664.1 coordinate 3,350,662, forward strand.
AGTCAGGAGAGTGTGTTCCCTTCATTGTTTAATATACACGGGACATGTTAGCAGGTGAACAGTATCAGTGAGGAGAATGTGTTCCCCTGATGGTTTAATATACACGGGACATGTTACCAGGTGAACAGTATAAGTGAGGAGAGTGTGTTCCCCTGATTGTTAAATATACACGGGACATGTTACCAGGTGAACTGTATAAGTGAGGAGAGTGTGTTCCCCTGATGATTTAACATACACGAGACATGTTACCAGGTGAACAGTATAAGTGAGGAGAGTGTGTTCCCCTGATGGTATAATATACACGGGACATGTTACCAGGTGAACAGTATAAGTGAGGAGACTGTATTCCCCTGATGGTTCAATACACAAGGGACATGTTAGCAGGTGAACAGTATATATGAGGAGAGTGTGTTCCCCTGATTGTTTAATACACACGGGACATGTTACCAGGTGAACAGTATAAGTGAGGAGAGTGTGTTCCCCTGATTGTTTAATACTCACGGGAGATGCTACCAGGTGAGCAGTATAAGTGAGGAGAGTGTGTTCCCCTGATGGTTTAGTATACACGGGACATGTTACCAGGTGAACAGTATCAGTGAGGAGAGTGTGTTTCCCTGATGGTTTAATATACACAGGACATGTTACCAGCTGAACAGTATAATTGAGGAGAGGGCTTTCCCCTGATGGTTTAATATACACGAGACATGTTACAACGTGAACAGTATAAGTGAGGAGAGTTTGTTCCCCTGATTGTTTAATACTCACGGGAGATGCTACCAGGTGAGCAGTATAAGTGAGGAGAGTGTGTTCCCCTGATGGTTTAGTATACACGGGACATGTTACCAGGTGAGCAGTATAAGTGAGGAGAGTGTGTTCCCCTGATGGTTTAGTATACACGGGACATGTTACCAGGTGAACAGTATCAGTGAGGAGAGTGTGTTCCCCTGATGGTTTAATATACACAGGACATGTTACCAGCTGAACAGTATAATTGAGGAGAGGGCTTTCCCCTGATGGTTTAATATACGTGGGACATGTTACCAGGTGACGAGTATAAGTGAGGAGAGTGTGTTCCCCTCATTGTTTAATATACACGGGACATGTTAGCAGGTGAACAGTATCAGTGAGGAGAATGTGTTCCCCTGATGGTTTAATATACACGGGACATGTAAACAGGTGAACAGTATAAGTGAGGAGAGTGTGTTCCCCTGATTGTTAAATATACACGGGACATGTCAACAGGTGAACAGTATAAGTGAGGAGAGTGTGTTCCCCTGATGGTTTAATATACACGGGACTTATTACCAGGTGAACAGTTTAAGTGAGGAGAGGGCTTTCTCCTGATAGTTTAATATACACGGGACATGTTACCAGGTGAACAGTATAAGTGAGGAGAGTGTGTTCCCCTGTTGGTTTAATATACACAGGGCATGTTACCAGGTGAACAGTATAAGTGAGGAGAGTGTGTTCCCCTGATGGTTTAATATACACAGGACATGTTACCAGGTGAAAAGTATAAGTGAGGAGAGTGTGTTCCCCTGATGGTTTAATATACACAGGACATGTTACCAGGTGAACAGTATAAGTGAGGAGAGTGTGTTCCCCTGATGGTTTAATATACACGGGACATGTTACAAGGTGAAAAGTATAAGTGAGGAGAGTGTGTTCCCTTGATTGTTTAATACTCACGGGACATGTTACCAGGTGGGCAGAATAAGTGAGGAGAGTGTGTTCCCTTGATGGTTTAACACGCACGGGACATGTTACCAGGTGAACAGTATAAGTGAGGAGAGTGTGTTCCCCTGATGGTCTAATATACACGGGACATGTTACCAGGTGAAAAGTATAAGTGAAGAGAGTGTGTTCCCCTCATTGTTTAATATACACGGGACATGTTAGCAGGTGAACAGTAACAGTGAGGAGAATGTGTTCCCCTGATGGTTTAATATACACGGGACATGTTACCAGGTGAACAGTATAAGTGAGGAGAGTGTGTTCCCCTGATTGTTAAATATACACGGGACATGTTACCAGGTGAACAGTATAAGTGAGGAGAGTGTGTTCCCCTGATGGTATAATATACACGGGACATGTTACCAGGTGAACAGTATAAGTGAGGAGAATGTGTTCCCCTGATGGTTTAATATACACAGGACATGTTACCAGCTGAACAGTATAATTGAGGAGAGGGCTTTCCCCTGATGGTTTAATATACGTGGGACATGTTACCAGGTGACGAGTATAAGTGAGGAGAGTGTGTTCCCCTCATTGTTTAATATACACGGGACATGTTAGCAGGTGAACAGTATCAGTGAGGAGAATGTGTTCCCCTGATGGTTTAATATACACGGGACATGTAAACAGGTGAACAGTATAAGTGAGGAGAGTGTGTTCCCCTGATTGTTAAATATACACGGGACATGTCAACAGGAAAACAGTATAAGTGAGGAGAGTGTGTTCCCCTGATGGTTTAATATACACGGGACTTATTACCAGGTGAACAGTTTAAGTGAGGAGAGGGCTTTCTCCTGATAGTTTAATATACACGGGACATGTTACCAGGTGAACAGTATAAGTGAGGAGAGTGTGTTCCCCTGTTGGTTTAATATACACAGGGCATGTTACCAGGTGAACAGTATAAGTGAGGAGAGTGTGTTCCCCTGATGGTTTAATATACACAGGACATGTTACCAGGTGAAAAGTATAAGTGAGGAGAGTGTGTTCCCCTGATGGTTTAATATACACAGGACATGTTACCAGGTGAACAGTATAAGTGAGGAGAGTGTGTTCCCCTGATGGTTTAATATACACGGGACATGTTACAAGGTGAAAAGTATAAGTGAGGAGAGTGTGTTCCCTTGATTGTTTAATACTCACGGGACATGTTACCAGGTGGGCAGAATAAGTGAGGAGAGTGTGTTCCCTTGATGGTTTAACACGCACGGGACATGTTACCAGGTGAACAGTATAAGTGAGGAGAGTGTGTTCCCCTGATGGTCTAATATACACGGGACATGTTACCAGGTGAACAGTATATGTGAAGAGAGTGTGTTCCCCTGATGGTTTAATATACATGGGACATGTTACCAGGTGAAAAGTATAAGTGAAGAGAGTGTGTTCCCCTCATTGTTTAATATACACGGGACATGTTAGCAGGTGAACAGTAACAGTGAGGAGAATGTGTTCCCCTGATGGTTTAATATACACGGGACATGTTACCAGGTGAACAGTATAAGTGAGGAGAGTGTGTTCCCCTGATTGTTAAATATACACGGGACATGTTACCAGGTGAACAGTATAAGTGAGGAGAGTGTGTTCCCCTGATGGTATAATATACACGGGACATGTTACCAGGTGAACAGTATAAGTGAGGAGAATGTGTTCCCCTGATGGTTTAATATACACAGGACATGTTACCAGGTGAACAGTGTAAGTGAGGAGAGTGTGTTCCCCTGATGGTTTAATATACACGTGACATCTTACCAGGTGAGCAGTGTAAGTGAGGAGAGTGTTTTCCCCTGATGGTTTAACACGCACGGGACGTGTCACCAGGTGAAGAGTAGAACTGAGGAGAGTGTGTTCCCCTGATGGTCTAACATACACGGGACATGTTACCAGGTGAACAATATATGTGAAGAGAGTGTGTTCCCCTGATGGTTTAATATACATGGGACATGTTACCAGGTGAACAGTATAAGTGAAGAGAGCGTGTTCCCCTGATTGCTTAATATACGTGGGACATGTTAACAGGTGACGAGTATAAGTCAGGAGGTTGTGTTCCCCTCATTGTTTAATATACACGGGACATGTTAGCAGGTGAACAGTATCAGTGAGGAGAATGTGTTCCCTTAATGGTTTAACATACACGGGACATGTTACCAGATGAACAGTATAAGTGAGGAGAGTGTGTTCCCCTCATTGTTTAATATACACGGGACATGTTAGCAGGTGAACAGTATCAGTGAGGAGAATGTGTTCCCCTGATGGTTTAATATACACGGAACATGTTACCAGGTGAAAAGTATAAGTGAGGTGAGTGTGTTCCCCTGATTGTTAAATATACACGGGACATGTTACCAGGTGAACAGTATAAGTGAGGAGAGTGTGTTCCCCTGATGATTTAACATACACGGGACATGTTACCAGGTGAACAGTATAAGTGAGGAGAGTGTGTTCCCCTGATGGTATAATATACACGGGACATGTTACCAGGTGAACAGTATAAGTGAGGAGAGTGTGTTCCCCTGATGGTATAATATACACGGGACATGTTAGCAGGTGAACAGTATATATGAGGAGAGTGTGTTCCCCTGATTGTTTAATACACACGGGACATGTTACCAGGTGAACAGTATAAGTGAGGAGAGTGTGTTCCCCTGATGGTTTAATATACACGGGACATGTTACAACGTGAACAGAATCAGTGAGGAGAGTTTGTTCCCCTGATTGTTTAATACTCACGGGAGATGTTACCAGGTGAGCAGTATAAGTGAGGAGAGTGTGTTCCCCTGATGGTTTAATATACACGGGACATGTTACCAGGTGAACAGTATAAGTGAGGAGAGTGTGTTCCCCTGATGGTTTAATATACACAGGACATGATACCAGGTGAACAGTATAAGTGAGGAGAGTGTGTTCCCCTGATGGTATAATATACACGGGACATGTTACCAGCTGAACAGTATAATTGAGGAGAGGGCTTTCCCCTGATGGATTAATATACACGGGACATGTTACCAGGTCAACAGTATAAGTGAGGACAGTGTGTTCCCCTGATGGTATAATATACACGGGACATGTTACCAGCTGAACAGTATAATTGAGGTGAGTGTGTTCCCCTCATTGTTTAATATACAGGGGACATGTTAGCAGGTGAACAGTATCAGTGAGGAGAATGTGTTCCCCTGATGGTTTAATATACACGGGACATGTAAACAGGTGAACAGTATAAGTGAGGAGAGTGTGTTCCCCTGATTGTTAAATATACACGGGACATGTCAACAGGTGAACAGTATAAGTGAGGAGAGTGTGTTCCCCTGATGGTTTAATATACACGGGACATGTTGCCAGGTGACCAGTGTAAGTGAGGATAGTGTGTTTCCCTGATGGTTTAATATACACGGGACGTGTCACCTGGTGAAGAGTAGAAGTGAGGAGAGTGTGTTCCGCTGATGGTCTAATATACACGGGACATGTTACAACGTGAACAGTATAGGTGAAGTGAGTGTGTTCCCCTGATGGTCTAATATACACGGGACATGTTACCAGGCGAGCATTATAAGTGAGGAGAGTGTGTTCCCTGATGGTTTAACACGCACGGGACGTGTCACCAGGTGAAGAGTAGAAGTGAGGAGAGTGTGTTCCCCTGATGGTCTAATATACACGGGACATGTTACCAGGTGAACAGTATATGTGAAGAGAGTGTGTTCCCCTGATGGTTTAATATACATGGGACATGTTTCCAGGTGAACAGTATAAGTGAAGAGAGCGTGTTCCTCTGATTGCTTAATATACGTTGGACATGTTACCAGGTGACGAGTATAAGTGAGGAGAGTGTGTTCCCCTCATTGTTTAATATACACGGGACATGTTAGCAGGTGAACAGTATAAGTGAGGAGAGTGTGTTCCCCTGATGGTTAAATATACACTGGACATGTTACCAGGTGAACAATATAAGTGAGGAGAGTGTGTTCCCCAGATGGTTTAATATACACGGGACATGTTACCAGGTGAACAGTCTAAGTGAGGAGACTGTATTCCCCTGATGGTTCAATATACACGGGACATGTTAGCAGGTGAACAGTATAAGTGAGGAGAATGTGTTCCCCTGATGGTTTAATATACACGGGACATGTTACCACGTGAAAAGTATAAGTGAGTAGAGTGTGTTCCCCTGATGGTTTAATATACACGGGACATGTTACCACGTGAATAGTATAAGTGAGGACAGTGTGTTCCCCTGATGGTTTAATATACACGGGACTTATTACCAGGTGAACAGTATAAGTGAGGAGAGGGTGTTCCCGTGATGGTTTAATATACACGGGACAAGTTACCAGGTGAACAGTATAAGTGAGGAGTGTGTGTTCCCCTGATGGTCTAATATACACGGGACATGTTACCAGGTGAACAGTATAAGTGAAGAGAGCGTGTTCCCCTGATTGTTTAATATACACGGGACATGTTACCAGGTGAACAGTATAAGTGAGGAGAGTGTGTTCCCGTGATGGTTTAATATACACGGGACAAGTTACCAGGTGAACAGTATAAGTGAGGAGTGTGTGTTCCCCTGATGGTTTAATATACACGGGACATGTTACCAGCTGAACAGTATAAGTGAGGAGTGGGCTTTCCCCTGATGGTTTAATATACACGGGACAAGTTACCAGGTGAACAGTATAAGTGAGGAGAGTGTGTTCCCCTGATGGTTTAATATACACGGGACATGTTGCCAGGTGAACAGTATAAGTGAAGAGAGTGTGTTCCCCTGATTGTTTAATATACACGGGACATGTTACCAGGTGAACAGTATAAGTGAGGAGAGTGTGTTCCCGTGATGGTTTAATATACACGGGACAAGTTACCAGGTGAACAGTATAAGTGAGGAGAGTGCTTTCCCCTGATGGTTTAATATACACGGGACATGTTACCAGGTGAACAGTGTAAGTGAAGAGAGCGTGTTCCCCTGATTGTTTAATATACACGGGACATGTTACCAGGTGAACAGTATATGTGAAGAGAGTGTGTTCCCCTGATGGTTTAATATACATGGGACATGTTTCCAGGTGAACAGTATAAGCGAAGAGAGCGTGTTCCTCTGATTGCTTAATATACGTTGGACATGTTACCAGGTGACGAGTATAAGTGAGGAGAGTGTGTTCCCCTCATTGTTTAATATACACGGGACATGTTAGCAGGTGAACAGTATAAGTGAGGAGAGTGTGTTCCCCTGATTGTTAAATATACACGGGACATGTTACCAGGTGAACAGTATAAGTGAGGAGAGTGTGTTCCCCTGATGGTTAAATATACACGGGACATGTTACCAGGTGAACAATATAAGTGAGGAGAGTGTGTTCCCCTGATGGTTTAATATACACGGGACATGTTACCAGGTGAACAGTCCAAGTGAGGAGACTGTATTCCCCTGATGGTTCAATATGCACGGGACATGTTAGCAGGTGAACAGTATAAGTGAGGAGAATGTGTTCCCCTGATGGTTTAATATACACGGGACATGTTACCACGTGAAAAGTATAAGTGAGTAGAGTGGGTTCCCCTGATGGTTTAATATACACGGGACATGTTACCACGTGAAAAGTATAAGTGAGGACAGTGTGTTCCCCTGATGGTTTAATATACACGGGACTTATTACCAGGTGAACAGTATAAGTGAGGTGAGGGCTTTCCCCTGATGGTTTAATATGCACGGGTCATGTTACCAGGTGAACAGAATAAGTGAGGACAGTGAGTTCCCCTGATGCTTTAATACACACGGGACATGTTACCAGGTGAACAGAAAAGGGAGGAGATTGTCTTCCCCTGATGGTTTAATACTGACGGGACATGTCACCAGGTGAACAGTATAAGTGAGGAGAGGGCTTTCCCCTGATGGTTTAATATACACAGGACTTGTTACCAGGTGAACAGTATAAGTGAGGAGAGTGAGTTCCCCTGATTGGTTAATACACACGGGACATGTCAGCAGGTGAACAGTATAAGTGAGGAGAGGGTGTTCCCCTGATGGTTAAATATACACGGGACATGATACCAGGTGAACAGTATAAGTGAGGAGAGTGTGTTCCCCTGATGGTTCAATATACACGGGACATGTTAGCAGGTGAACAGTATAAGTGAGGAGAATGTGTTCCCCTGATGGTTTAATATACACGGGACATGTTACCAGGTGAAAAGTATAAGTGAGGAGAGTGTGTTCCCCTGATGGTTTAACATACACGGGACATGTTACAACGTGAACAGTATAAGTGAGGAGAGTGTGTTCCCCTGATGGTTTAATATACACGGGACATGTTACCAGGTGAAAAGTATAAGTGAGGAGACTGTATTCCCCTGATGGTTCAATATACACGGGACATGTTACCAGGTGAACAGTATAAGTGAGGAGAGTGTGTTCCCCTGATGGTTTAACACGCACATGACATGTCACCAGGTGAACAGTATAAGTGAGGAGAGTGTGTTCCCCTGATGGTTTAACACGCACAGGACATGTTACCAGGTGAACAGTATACGTGAGGATACTGTATTGCCCTGATGTTTCAATATACACGGGACATGTCACCAGGTGAACACTATAAGTGAGGAGAATGTATTCCCCTGATGGTTTAATATACACGGGACATGTCACCAGGTGAACAGTATAAGTGAGGACATTGAGTTCCCCTGATGGTTTAATACACACGGGACATGTTACCAGGTGAACATTATAAGTGAGGAGAGTGCTTTCCCCTGATGTTTTAATATACACGGGACATGTTACCAGCTGAACAGTATAAGTGAGGAGAGGGCTTTCCCCTGATGGTTTAATATACAAGGGACATGTTACCAGGTGAACAGTATAAGTGAGGAGAATGTCTTCCACTGATGGTTTAAAATACACGGGACATGTTACCAGGTGAACAGTATAAGTGAGGATACTGTATTCCCCTGATGGTTCAATATACACGGGACATGTTACCAGGTGAACAGTATAAGTGAGGAGAGTGTTTTCCCCTGATGGTTTAATATACACGGGACATGTTACCAGGTGAACAGTATAAGTGAGGAGAGTGTGTTCCCCTGATGGTTTAATATACACGGGACATGTTACCAGCTGAACAGCATAAGTGAGGAGAAGGCTTTCCCCTGATGGTTTAATATACACGGGACATGTTACCAGGTGAACAGTATAAGTGAAGAGAGTCTGTTCCCCTGATGGTATAATATACACGGGACATGTTACCAGCTGAAGAGCATAAGTGAGGAGAAGGCTTTCCCCTGATGGTTTAATATACACGGGACATGTTACCAGGTGAACAGTAGAAGTGAGGAGAGTGTGTTCCCCTGATGGTTTAATATACACGGGACATGTTACCAGGTGAACAGTATAAGTGAGGAGAGTGTGTTCCCCTGATGGTTTAATATACACAGGACATGTTACCAGGTGAGCAGTGTAAGTGAGGAGAATGTGTTCCCCTGATGGTTTAATATACACGGGACATGTTACCAGGTGAACCGTATAAGTGAGGAGAATGTGTTCCCCTGATGGTTTAATATACACAGCACATGTTAGCAGGTGAACAGTATAAGTAATTAGAGTGTGTTCCCTTGATGGTTTAACATGCACGGGACATGTCACCAGGTGAACTCTATAAGTGTGGAGAGTGTGTCCCCCTGATGGTTTAACATACACGGGACATGTTACCAGCTGAACGGTATAAGTGAGGAGAGTGTGTTCCCCTGATGATTTTATATACATGGGACATGTTACCAGGTGAACAGTATAAGTGAGGAGAGTGTGTCCCCAAAATGGTTTAACATACATGGGACATGTTACCAGGTGAACATTATAAGTGTGGAGAGTGTGTTCCTCTGATGGTTTAATACAGACGGGACATGTTACCTGGTGAACATTATAAGTGAGGAGAGTGTGTTCCCCTGATGGTTTAAGACAGACGGGACATGTTACCAGGTGAACAGTATAAGTGAGGAGAGTGTGTTCCCCTGATGGCTTAATATACACGGGACATGTCACCAGGTGAACTCTATAAGTGAGGAGATTGTGTTCCCCTGATGGTTTAATACAGACGGGACATGTTACCAGCTGAACAGTATAAGTGAGGAGAGTGTTTTCCCCTGATGGTTTAATACACACGGGACATGTTAACAGGTGAACATTATAAGTGAGGAGAGTGTGTTCCCCTGATGGCTTAATATACACGGGACATGTCACCAGGTGAACTCTATAAGTGAGGAGAGTGTGTTCCCCTGATGGTTTAATATACACGGGACATGTTACCAGGTGAACAGTATAAGTGAGGAGAGTGTTTTCCCCTGATGGTTTAATACACAAGGGACATTTTACCAGGTGAACATTATAAGTGTGGAGAGTGTGTTCCCCTGATGGTTTAATACACACGGGACATGTTACCAGGTGAACAGTATAAGGGAGGAGAGTGTGTTCCCCTGATTGTTTCATACACACAGGACATGTTACCAGGTGAGCAGTATAAGTGAGGAGAGTGTGTTCCCCTGATTGTTTCATACACACAGGACATGTTACCAGGTGAGCAGTATAAGTGAGGAGAGTGTGTTCCCCTGATGGTTTAATATACACAGGACATGTTACCAGGTGAGCAGAATAAGCGAGGAGAGTGTGTTCCCCTGATTGTTTCATACACACAGGACATGTTACCAGGTGAGCAGTATAAGTGAGGAGAGTGTGTTCCCCGAAGGGTTTAATATACATGGGACATGTTACCAGGTGAACTCGATAAGTGAGGAGAGTGTCTTCCCCTGATGGTTTAACACAAACGGGACATGTTACCAGGTGAGCAGTATAAGTGAGGAGAGTGTGTTCCCCTGATTGTTTTATACTCACGGGACATGTTGCCAGGTGAACAGTATAAGTGAGGAGTATGTGTTCCCCTGATGGTTTAACACGCATGGGACGTGTCACCAGGTGAAGAGTAGAAGTGAGGAGAATGTGTTCCCCTGATGGTCTAATATACACGGGACATGTTACCAGGTGAACAGTATAAGTGAAGAGAGTGTGTTCCCCTGATGGTATAATATACACGGGACATGTTACCAGGTGAACAGTATATGTGAAGAGAGTGTGTTCCCCTGATGGTTTAATATACATGGGACATGTTTCCAGGTGAACAGTATAAGTGAAGAGAGCGTGTTCCTCTGATTGCTTAATATACGTTGGACATGTTACCAGATGACGAGTATAAGTGAGGAGAGTGTTTTCCCCTCATTGTTTAATATACATGGGACATGTTAGCAGGTGAACAGTATCAGTGAGGAGAATGTGTTCCCCTGATGGTTTAATATACACGGGACATGTTACCAGGTGAACAGTATAAGTGAGGAGAGTGTGTTCCCCTGATTGTTAAATATAAATGGGACATGTTACCAGGTGAACAGTATAAGAGAGGAGATTGTGTTCCCCAGATGGTTTAATATACACGGGACATGTTACCAGGTGAACAGTATAAGTGAGGAGAGTGTGTTCCCCTGATTGTTTAATACTCACGGGAGATGTTATCAGGTGAGCAGTAAAAGTGAGGAGAGTGTGTTCCCCTGATGGTTTAACACGCACGGGACATGTTACCTGGTGAACAGTATATGTGAACAGAGTCTGTTCCCCTGATGGTTTAATATACACGGGACATGTTACCAGGTGAACATGAGAAGTGAGGAGAATGTGTTCCCCTGATGGTTAAAAATCACGGGACGTGTTACCAGTGAACAGTATAATGAGGAGAGTGTGTTCCCCTGATTGTTTAATATACACAGGACATGTTACCAGGTGCACATTATATTTGAGGAGAATGTGTTCCCCTGATGGTTTAATATACACGGGACATGTTACCAGGTGAACAGTATATGTGAAGAGAGTGTATTCCCCTGATGGTATAATATACACGGGACATGTTACCAGCTGAACAGCATGAGTGAGGAGAAGGCTTTCCCCTGATTGTTTAATATTCACGGGACATGTTACCAGGTGAACAATATAAGTGAGGAGAGTGTGTTCCCCTGATGGTTTAATATACACGGGACATGTTACAACGTGAACACTGTACGTGAGGAGAGTGTGTTCCCCTGATTGTTTAATACTCACGGGAGATGTTACCAGGAGAGCAGTATAAGTGAGGAGAGTGTGTTCCCCTGATGGTTTAACACGCACGGGACGTGTCACCAGGTGAAGAGTAGAAGTGAGGAGAGTGTGTTCCCCGACTGGTTTAATACACATGGGACATGTCACCAGGTGAACAGTATAAGTGAGGAGAGTGTGTTCCCCTGATTGTTTAATACACACGGCACATGTTACCAGGTGAACAGTATATGTGAGGAGAGTGTGTTCCCCTGATGGCTTAATATACATGGGAAATGTTACCAGGTGAACAGTATAAGTGAAGAGAGCGTGTTCCCCTGATTGTTTAATATACGTGGGACATATTACCAGGTGACGAGTATAAGTGAGGAGAGTGTGTTCCCCTGATGGTTTAATATACACGGGACATGTTACCAGGTGAACAGTATAAGTGATGAGACTGTATTCCCCTGATGGTTCAATATACACGGGACATGTTAGCAGGTGAACAGTATAGGTGAGGAGAATGTGTTCCGCTCATGGTTTAATATACATGGGACATGTTACCAGGTGAACAGTATAAGTGAGGAGAGTGTGTTCCCCTGATGATTTAACATGCATGGGACATGTTACCAGGTCAACAGTATAAGTGAGGAGAGTGTGTTCCCCTGATTGTTAAATATAAACGGGACATGTTACCAGGTGAACAGTATAAGTGAGGAGAGTGTGTTCCCCAGATGGTTTAATATACACGGGACATGTTACTAGGTGAACAGTATAAGTGAGGAGAGTGTGTTCCCCTGATTGTTTAATACACACGTGACATGTCACCGGGTGAACAGAAGAAGTGAGGAGACTGTGTTCCCCTGATGGTTTAATACTGACGGGACATGTTACCAGATGAACAGTATAAGTGAGGAGAGTGTGTTCCTCTGATGGTTTAATGCACACAGCACATGTTACCAGGTGAACAGTATAAGTGAGGAGACTGTGTTCCCCTGATGGTTTAATAAACACGGGACATGTTACCAGGTGAACAGTATAAGTGAGGAGAGTGTGTTCCCCTGATGGTTTAATATACACGGGACATGTTACCAGGTGAACAGTATAAGTGAGGAGAGTGTGTTCCTCTGATGGTTTAATGCACACAGGACATGTTACCAGGTGAACAGTATAAGTGAGGAGAGTGTGTTCCCCTGATGGTTTAATAAACACGGGACATGTTACCAGGTGAACAGTATAAGTGAGGAGAGTGTGTTCCCCTGATGGTTTAATATACACGGGACATGTTACCAGGTGAACAGTATAAGTGAGGAGAGGGCTTTCCCCTGATGGTTTAATATACAAGGGACATGTTACCAGGTGAACAGTATAAGTGAGGAGAGTGTGTTCCCCTGATGGTTTAAGACGCACGGGACGTGTCACCAGGTGAAGATTAGAAGTGAGGAGAGTGTGTTCCCCTGATGGTTTAAGACGCACGGGACATGTTACCAGGTGAACAGTATAAGTGAGGAGAGTGTGTTCCCCTGATGGTCTAATATACACGGGACATGTTACCAGGTGAACAGTATATGTGAAGAAAGTGTGTTCCCCTGATGGTATAATATACACGGGACATGTGACCAGCTGAACAGCATAAGTGAGGAGAAGGCTTTCCCCTGATGGTTTAATATAAATGGGACATGTTACCAGGTGAACAGAATAAGTGAAGAGAGCCTGTTCCCCTGATTGCTTAATATACGTGGGACATGTTACAAGGTGACGAGTTTAAGTGAGGAGAATGTTTTCCCATCATTGTTTAATATACACGGGACATGTTAACAGGTGACGAGTAAAAGTGAGGAGAATGTGTTCCCCTGATGGGTTAATATACACGGGACATGTTACCAGGTGAACAGTATAAGTGAGGAGAGTGTGTTCCCCTGATTGTTTAATGCACACGGGACATGTTACCAGTTGAACAGTATAAGTGAAGAGAGCTTGTTCCCCTGATTGTTTAATATACGTGGGACATGTTACCAGGTGACGAGTATAAGTGAGGAGAATGTGTTCCCCTGATGGTTTAATATACACGGGACATGTTACCAGGTGAACAGTATAAGTGATGAGACTGTATTCCCCTCATGGTTCAATATACATGGGACATGTTCGCAGGTGAACAGCATAGGTGAGGAGAATGTGTTCCCCTCATGGTTTAATATACATGGGACATGTTACCAGGTGAACAGTATAAGTGAGGAGAGTAGTTCCCCTGATGGTTTAATACACCCGGGACATGTTACCAGGTGAACAGTATAAGTGTGGAGAGTGTGTTCCCCTGATTGTTAAATATAAACGGGACATGTTACCAGGTGAACAGTATAAGTGAGGAGAGTGTGTTCCCCAGATGGTTTAATATACACGGGACATGTTACCAGGTGAACAGTATAAGTGAGGAGAGGTTGTTCCCCTGATGGTTTAACATGCACGGGACGTGTCACCAGGTGAAGAGTAGAAGTGAGGTGAATGTGTTCCCCTGATTGTTTAATACACACGGGACATGTTACCAGGTGAACAGTATATGTGAAGAGAGTGTGTTCCCCTGATGGTTTAATATACACGGGACATGTTACCAGGTGAACAGTATAAGTGAAGAGAGCGTGTTCCCCTGATTGTTTAATATACGTGGGACATGTTACCAGGTGACGAGTATAAGTTAGGAGAGTGTGTTCCGCTGATGGTTTAATATGCACGGGACATGTCACCAGGTGAACAGTATAAGTGAGGAGAGTGTGTTGCCCTGATTGTTAAATATACACGGGACATGTTACCAGCTGAACTGCATAAGTGAGGAAAGTGTGTTCCCCTCATGATTTAATATACACGGGACATGTTGCCAGGTGAACAGTATAAGTGAGGAGAGTGTGTTCCCCTGATGGTTTAATATACACGGGACTTATTACCAGGTGAACAGTATAAGTGAGGAGAGGGCTTTCCCCTGATGGTTTAATATACATGGGACATGATACCAGGTGAACAGTATAAGTGAGGACAGTGAGTTCCCCTGATGGTTTAATACACACTGGACATGTTACCAGGTGAACAGAAAAGGGAGGAGAGTGTGTTCCCCTGATTGTTTAATATACACGGGACATGTAACCAGGTGAACAGTATAAGTGACGAGAGTGTGTTCCCCTGATTGTTTAATACACACTGGACATGTTACCAGGTGAACAGTATAAGTGAGGAGATTGTGTTCCCCTGATGTTTTAACACGCACGGGACATGTTACCAGGTGAACAGTATAATTGAGGAGAGTGTGTTCCCCTGATTGTTTAATACTGACGGGACATGTCACCAGGTGAACAGTATAAGTGAGGAGAGTGTGTTCCCCTGATTGTTTAATACACACGGGACATGTCACCGGGTGAACAGTATAAGTGAGGAGAGTGTGTTCCCCTGATTGTTTAATACACATGGGACATGTCACCAGGTGAACAGTATAAGTGAGGAGACTGTGTTCCCCTGATGGTTTAATACTGACGGGACATGTTACCAGATGAACAGTATAAGTGAGGAGAGTGTGTTCCTCTGATGGTTTAATGCACACAGGACATGTTACCAGGTGAACAGTATAAGTGAGGAGAGTGTGTTCCCCTGATGGTTTAATATACACGGGACATGTTACCAGGTGAACAGTATAAGTGAGGAGATTGTGTTCCCCTGATTGTTTAATACACACGGGACATGTCACCAGGTGAACAGTATAAGTGAGGAGAGTGTGATCCCCTGATGGTTTAATACTGACCGGACATTTCCCCAGGTGAACAGTATAAGTGAGGAGAGAGTCTTCCCCTGATTGTTTAATACACAACGGACATGTCACCAGGTGAACAGTATAAGTGAGGAGAGTGTGTTCCCCTGATGGTTTAATATACACGGGACATGTTACCAGGTGAACAGTATATGTGAAGAAAGTGTGTTCCCCTGATGGTATAATATACACGGGACATGTGACCAGCTGAACAGCATAAGTGAGGAGAAGGCTTTCCCCTGATGGTTTAATATAAATGGGACATGTTACCAGGTGAACAGAATAAGTGAAGAGAGCCTGTTCCCCTGATTGGTTAATATACGTGGGACATGTTACAAGGTGACGAGTATAAGTGAGGAGAGTGTTTTCCCCTCATTGTTTAATATACGTGGGACATGTTAGCAGGTGAACAGTATAAGTGAGGAGAGTGTGTTCCCCTGATTGTTAAATATAAACGGGACATGTTACCAGTTGAACAGTATAAGTGAAGAGAGCTTGTTCCCCTGACTGTTTCATGTACGTGGGACATGTTACCAGGTGACGAGTAAAAGTGAGGAGAATGTGTTCCCCTGATGGGTTAATATACACGGGACATGTTACCAGGTGAACAGTATAAGTGAGGAGAGTGTGTTCCCCTGATTGTTTAATGCACACGGGACATGTTACCAGGTGAACAGTATAAGTGATGAGACTGTATTCCCCTCATGGTTCAATATACACGGGTCATGTTCGCAGGTGAACAGCATAGGTGAGGAGAAAGTGTTCCCCTCATGGTTTAATATACATGGGAAATGTTACCAGGTGAACAGTATAAGTGAGGAGAGTAGTTCCCCTGATGGTTTAATACACCCGGGACATGTTACCAGGTGGACAGTATAAGTGAGGAGAGTGTGGTCCCCAGATGGTTTAATATACACGGGACATGTTACCAGGTGAACAGTATAAGTGAGGAGAGTGTGGTGCCCTGATGGTTTAATACAGCCGGGACATGTTACCAGGTGAACAGTATAAGTGAGGAGAGTGTGTTCCCATGATGGTTTAACAGGCAGGGGACATGTTACCAGGTGAACAGTTGAAGTGAGGAGAGTGTGTTCCCCTGATGGTTTAATATACACGGGACATGTTACCAGGTGAACAGTATAAGTGAGGGGAGTGTGTTCCCCTGATGGTTTAATATACACGGGACATGTTACCAGGTGAAGAGTATAAGTGAAGAGAGTGTGTTCCCCTGATGGTTTAATACAAAGAGGACATGTTACCAGGTGAACAGTATAAGTGAGGAGAGTGTGTTCCCATGATGGTTTAACAGGCAGGGGACATGTTACCAGGTGAACAGTTGAAGTGAGGAGAGTGTGTTCCCCTGATGGTTTAATATACACGGGACATGTTACCAGGTGAACAGTATAAGTGAGGAGAGTGAGTTCCCCTGATGGTTTAATATACACGGGACATGTTACCAGGTGAACAGTATAAGTGAGGAGAGTGTGTTCCCCTGATGGTTTAATACACACGGGACATGTTACCAGGTAAAAAGTGTTAGTGAGGAGAGTGAGTTCCCCTGATGGTTTAATACAAACTGGACATGTTACCAGGTGAACAGTATAAGTGAGGAGAGTGTGTTCCCCTGATGGTTTAATATACACGGGACATGTTACCAGCTGAACAGTGTAAGTGAGGAGAGTATGTTCCCCAGATGGTTTAATATACATGGGACATGTTACCAGGTGAACAGTATAAGTGAGGAGAGTGTGTTCCCCTGATGGTTTAATATACACGGGACATGTTACCAGCTGAACAGTGTAAGTGAGGAGAGTATGTTCCCCAGATGGTTTAATATACACGGGACATGTTACCAGGTGAACAGTATAAGTGAGGAGAGTGTGTTCCCCTGATGGTTTAACACGCACGGGACGTGTCACCAGGTGAAGAGTAGAAGTGAGGAGAATGTGTTCCCCTGATGGTCTAATATACACGGGACATGTTACCAGCTGAACAGCATAAGTGAGGAGAAGGCTTTCCCCTGATGGTTTAATATACATGGGACATGTTACCAGGTGAACAGAATAAGTGAAGGGAGCCTGTTCCCCTGATTGCTTAATATACGTGGGACATGTCACAAGGTGACGAGTATAAGTGAGGAGAGTGTGTTCCCCTGATGGTTTAATACAGCCGGGACATGTTACCAGGTAAACAGTAGAAGTGAGGAGAGTAGTTCCCCTGATGGTTTAATGCACACGGGACATGTTGCCAGGTGAAGAGTATAAGTGAAGAGAATGTGTTCCCATGATGGTTTAACAGGCAGGGGACATGTTACCAGGGGAACAGTATAAGTGAGGAGAGTGTGTTCCCATGATGGTTTAACAGGCAGGGGACATGTTACCAGGTGAACAGTATAAGTGAGCAGAGTGTGATCCCCTGATGGTTTAATACACACGGGACATGTTACCAGGTAAACAGTGTAAGTGAGGAGAGTGAGTTCCCCTGATGGTTTAATATACACTGGACATGTTACCAGGTGAACAGTATAAGTGAGGAGAGTGAGTTCCCCTGATTGTTTAATATTCACGAGACATGTTAACAGGTGAACAGTATAAGTGAGGAGAGTGTGTTCCCCTGATTGTTTAATATACATGGGACATGTTAGCAGGTGAACAGTATAAGTGAGGAGAATGTATTCCCCTGATGGTTTAATATACACGGGACATGTTACCAGGTGAACAGTATAAGTGAGGAGAGTGTGTTCCCCTGATGGTTCAATATACACGGGACATGTTACCAGGTGAACAGTATAAGTGAGGAGAGTGTGTTCCACTGATGGTTTAATATACACGGGACATGTTACCAGGTGAACAGTAAAAGTGAGGAGAGTGTGTTCCCCTGATGGTATAATGTACACAGGACATGTTACCAGGTGAACAGTATAAGTGAGGAGAGTGTGTTCCCCTGATGGTATAATATACACGGGACATGTTACCAGGTGAACAGTATAAGTGAGGAGACTGTGTTCCCCTGATGGTTCAATGTACACGGGACATGTCACCAGGTGAACTGTATAAGTGAGGAGAATGTATTCCCCTGATGGTTTAATATCCACGGGACATGTTAGCAGGTGAACAGTATAAGTGAGGAGAATGTATTCCCCTGATGGTTTAATATACACGGGACATGTTACCAGGTGAACAGTATAAGTGAGGAGAGTGTGTTCCCCTGATGGTATAATATACACAGGGCATGTTACCAGGTGAACAGTATAAGTGAGGAGAGTGTGTTCCCCTGATGGTTCAATGCACACAGGACATGTTACCAGATGAGCAGTATAAGTGAGGAGAGTGTGTTCCCCTGATGGTTTAACACGCACGGGACGTGTCACCAGGTGAAGAGTAGAAGTGAGGAGAATGTGTTCCCCTGATGGTCTAATATACACGGGACATGTTACCAGGTGAACAGTATAAGTGAAGAGAGCGTGTTCCCCTGATTGTTTAATATACGTGGGACATGTTACCAGGTGACGAGTATAAGTGAGGAGAGTGTGTTCCCCTGATGGTTTAATATACACGGGACATGTAAACCGGTGAACAGTATAAGTGAGGAGAGTGTGTTCCCCTGATTGTTATAAATACACGGGACATGTTACCAGGTGAACTGCATAAGTGAGGAAAGTGTGTTCCCCTCATGGTTTAATATACACGGGAAATGTTGCCAGGTGAACAGTATAAGTGAGGAGAGTGTGTTCCCCTGATGGTTTAATATACACGGGACATGTTGCCAGGTGAACAGAATAAGTGAGGAGAGGGCTTTCCCCTGATGGTTTAATACTGACGGGACATTTCCCCAGGTGAACAGTATAAGAGAGGAGAGTGTGTTCCCCTGATGGTTTAATACTGACGGGACAATTCCACAGGTGAACAGCATAAGTGAGGAGAGAGTGTTCCCCTGATGGTTTAATATACACAGGACATGATACCAGGTGAACAGTATAAGTGAGGTGAGTGTGTTCCCCTGATTTTTTAATACATAAAGGACATGTTACCAGAAGAACAGTATAAGTGAGGAGAGGGCTTTCCCCTGCTGGTTTAATATACAAGGGACATGTTACCAGGTGAACAGTATAAGTGAGGAGAATGTGTTCCCCTGATGGTTTAATATACACGGGACATGTTACCAGGTGAACAGTATAAGTGAGGAGAGTGTGTTCCCCTGATGGTATAATATACACGGGACATGTTATCTGGTGAACAGTAGAAGTGAGGAGAATGTATTCCCCTGATGGTTTAATATACACGGGACATGTTACCAGGTGAACTGTATAAGTGAGGAGAGTGTGTTCCCCTGATGGTATAATATACACGGGACATGTTACCAGCTGAACAGTATATGTGAGGAGAGGGCTTTCCCCTGATGGTTTAATATACAAGGGACATGTTACCAGGTGAAGAGTATAAGTGAGGAGAATGTGTTCCCCTGATGGTTTGATATACACGGGACATGTTAACAGGTGAACAGTTTAAGTGAGGATATTGTATTCCCCTGATGGTTTAATATACACGGGACATGTTACAACATGAACAGTATAGGTGAAGAGAGTGTGTTCCGCTGATTGTTTAATACACACGGGACATGTTGCCAGGTGAAGAGTATAAGTGAAGAGAGTGTGTTCCCCTGATGGTTTAATACACACGGGACATGTTACCAGGTGAACAGTGTAAGTGAGGAGAGTGAGTTCCCCTGATTGTTTAATATACACGGGACATGTTAGCAGGTGGACAGTATAAGTGAGGAGAATGTATTCCCCTGATGGTTTAATATACACGGGACATGTTACCAGGTGAACAGTATAAGTGAGGAGAGTGTGTTCCCCTGATGGTTTAATATACACAGGACATGTTACCAGGTGAAGAGTATAAGTGAAGAGAGTGTGTTCCCCTGAAGGTTTAATACACACGGGACATGTTACCAGGTAAACAGTGTAAGTGAGGAGAGTGAGTTCCCCTGATGGTTTAATACAAACAGGATATGTTACCAGGTGAACAGTGTAAGTGAGGAGAGTGAGTTCCCCTGATTGTTTAATATACACGGGACATGTTAGCAGGTGAACAGTATAAGTGAGGAGAGTGTGTTCCCCTGATGGTTTAATATACAAGGGACATGTTACCAGGTGAAGAGTATATGTGAGGAGAGGGCTTTCCCCTGATGGTTTAATATACAAGGGACATGTTACCAGGTGAAGAGTATAAGTGAGGAGAGTGAGTTCCCCTGATTGTTTAATATACACGGGACATGTTAGCAGGTGAACAGTATAAGTGAGGAGAATGTATTCCCCTGATGGTTTAATATACACGGGACATGTTACCAGGTGAACAGTATAAGTGAGGAGATTGTGTTCCCCTGATGGTTTAATATACACGGGACATGTTACCAGGTGAACAGTATAAGTGAGGAGAGTGTGTTCCCCTGATGGTATAATATACACGGGACATGTTACCAGATGAACAGAAGAAGTGAGGAGAGTGTGTTCCCCTGATGGTTTAATATACACGGGACATGTTACCAGGTGAACAGTATAAGTGAAGATAGTGTGTTCCCCTGATTGTTTAATACAAACGGGACATGTTGCCAGGTGAAGAGTATAAGTGAAGAGAGTGTGTTCCCTTGATAGTTTAATACAAACAGGACATGTTACCAGGTGAACAGTATAAGTGAGGAGAGTGTGTTCCCCTGATTGTTTAATACACACGGGACATGTTACCAGGTGAACAGTATAAGTGAGGAGAGTGTGTTCCCCTGATTGTTTAATACACACGGGACATGTTACCAGGTGAACAGTGTAAGTGAGGAGAGTGAGTTCCCCTGATGGTTTAATACAAACAGGACATGTTACCAGGTGAACAGTATAAGTGAGGAGAGTGTGTTCCCCTGATTGTTTAATACACACGGGACATGTTACCAGGTGAACAGTGTAAGTGAGGAGAGTGAGTACCCCTGATGGTTTAATACAAACAGGACATGTTACCAGGTGAACAGTATAAGTGAGGAGAGTGAGTTCCCCTGAATCTTTAATTTACCCGGGACATGTCATCAGGTGAACAGTATAAGTGAGGAGAGTGTGTTCCCCTGATTGTTTAATACACACGGGACATGTTACCAGGTGAACAGTGTAAGTGAGGAGAGTGAGTTCCCCTGATGGTTTAATACAAACAGGACATGTTACCAGGTGAACAGTATAAGTGAGGAGAATGTGTTCCCCTGATGGTTTAATATACAAGGGACATGTTACCAGGTGAACAGTATAAGTGAGGAGAGGGCTTACCCATGATGGTATAATATACACGGGACATGTTACCAGGTGAACAGTATAGGTGAGGAGAGTGATTTCCCCTGATGGTTTAATATACACGGGACATGTCACCAGGTGAACATTATAAGTGAGGACAGTGTGTTCCCCTGATGGTATAATATACACGGGACATGTTGCCAGGACAACAGTATAAGTGAGGAGAGTGTGTTCCCCTGATTGTTTAATACACAAGGGACATGTTACCAGGTGAACAGTATAAGTGACGAGAGTGTGTTCCCCTGATGGTTTAATACACACGGGACATGTTACCAGGTGAACAGTATAAGTGAGGAGAGTGTGTTCCCCTGATGGTATAATATACACGGGACATGTTACCAGGACAACAGTATAAGTGAGGAGAATGTATTCCCCTGATGTTTTAATATACATGGGACATGTTACCAGGTGAACAGTATAAGTGAGGATACTGTATTCCCCTGATGGTTCAATATACACGGGACATGTTACCAGGTGAACAGTATAAGTGAGGAGAGTGTGTTCCCCTGTTGGATTAATTTACATGGGACATGTTACCAGGTGAACAGTATAAATGAGGAACGTGTGTTCCCCTGATGGTATAATATACACGGGACATGTTACCAGCTGAACAGTATAAGTGAAGAGAGCCTGTTCCCCTGATTGCTTAATATACGTGGGACATGTTACAAGGTGACGAGTATAAGTGAGGAGAGTGTGTTCCCCTCATTGTTTTTGCATACACGGGACATGTTACCAGGTGAACAGTATAAGTGAGGAGAGTGTGTTCCCATGATTGTTTAATATACACAGGACATGTTACCAGGTGAACAGCATAAGTGAGGAGAGTGAGTTCCCCTGATTGTTTAATATACCCTGGAAATGTCATCAGGTGAACAGTATAAGTGAGGAGAGTGTGTTCCCCTGATGGTTTAATATACACGGGACATGTTACCAGCTGAACATTAGAAGTAAGGAGAGTGTGTTCCCCTGATGGTATAATATACACGGGACATGTTACCAGGTGAACAGAATAAGTGAGGAGAGGGCCAACCCATGATTGTTTAATATACACGGGACATGTTACCAGGTGAACAGTATAGGTGAGGAGAGTGATTTCCCCTGATGTTTTAATATACACGGGACATGTTACCAGGTGAACAGTATAAGTGACGAGAGTGTGTTCCCCTGATGGTTTAATACACACGGGACATGTTACCAGGTGAACAGTACAAGTGAGGAGAGTGTGTTCCCCTGATGGTTTAATATACACAGGTTATGTTACCAGGTGAACAGTATATGTGAAGAGAGTGTGTTCCCCTGATGGTTTAATACACACGGGACATGTTACCAGGTGAACAGTATATGTGAAGAGAGTGTGTTCCCCTGATGGTTTAATATACACGGGACATGTTACCAGGTGAACAGTATAAGTGAGGAGAGTGTGTTAACCTGATGGTATAATATACACGGGACATGCTACCAGGTCTACAGTATAAGTGAGGAGAATATATTCCCCTGATGGTTTAATATACACGGGACATGTTACCAGGTGAACAGTATAAGTGAGGATACTGTATTCCCCTGATGGTTCAATATACACGGGACATGTTACCAGGTGAACAGTATAAGTGAGGAGAGTGTGTTCCCCTGTTGGTTTAATATACATGGGACATGTTACCAGGTGAACAGTATAAGTGAAGAGAACCTGTTCCCCTGATTGCTTAATATACGTGGAACATGTTACAAGGTGACGAGTATAAGTGAGGAGAGTGTGTTCCCCTCATTGTTTAATATACACGGGACATGTTAGCAGGTGAACAGTATCAGTGAGGAGAATGTGTTCCCCTGATGGTTTAATATACACGGGACATGTTACCAGGTGAACAGTATAAGTGAGGAGAGTGTGTTCCCCTGATTGTTAAATATACACGGGACATGTTACCAGGTGAACACTATAAGTGAGGAGAGTGTGTTCCCCATATGGTTTAATATACACGGGACATGTTACCAGGTGAACAGTATAAGTGAGGAGAGTGTGTTCCCCTGATGGTTTAATATACACGGGACATGTTACCAGGTGAACAGTATAAGTGAAGAGAGTGTGTTCCCCTGATTGTTTAATGCACACGGGACATGTTGCCAGGTGAAGAGTATAAGTGAAGAGAGTGTGTTCCCCTGATGGTTTAATACACACGGGACATGTTACCAGGTAAACAGTGTAAGTGAGGAGAGTGAGTTCCCCTGATGGTTTAATACAAACTGGCCATGTTACCAGGTGAACAGTATAAGTGAGGAGAGTGAGTTCCCCTTATTGTTTAATATTCACGAGACATGTTACCAGGTGAACAGTATAAGTGAGGAGAATGTATTCCCCTGATGGTTTAATATACACGGGACATGTTACCAGGTGAACAGTATAAGTGAGGAGAGTGTTTTCCCCTGATGGTTTAATATACACGGGACATGTTAGCAGGTGAACAGTATAAGTGAGGAGAATGTATTCCCTTGATGGTTTAATATACACGGGACATGTTACCAGGTGAGCAGTATAAGTGAGGAGAGTGTCTTCCCCTGATGGTTTAGCACGCACGGGACAT
Organism: Heterodontus francisci; assembly: GCF_036365525.1. Taxonomy (NCBI): domain Eukaryota; kingdom Metazoa; phylum Chordata; class Chondrichthyes; order Heterodontiformes; family Heterodontidae; genus Heterodontus; species Heterodontus francisci. Next base: position 3,375,186 of record NW_027140664.1, read on the forward strand.
ATTACAAGGTGACGAGTATAAGTGAGGAGAATGTTTTCCCCTCATTGTTTAATATACACGGGACATGTTAGCAGGTGAACAGTATCAGTGAGGAGAATGTGTTCCCCTGATGGTTTAATATACACGGGACATGTTACCAGCTGAACAGTATAAGTGAGGAGAGTGTGGTGCCCTGATGGTTTAATATACACGGGACATGTTACAACGTGAACAGTATAAGTGAGGAGAGTGTGTTCCCCTGATTGTTTAATACACACGGGACATGTTACCAGGTGAACAGTATATGTGAAGAGAGTGTGTTCCCCTGATGGTTTAATATACATGGGACATGTTACCAGGTGAACAGTGTAAGTGAGGAGAGTGAGTTCCCCTGATTGTTTAATATACACGGGACATGTTAGCAGGTGAACAGTATAAGTGAGGAGAATGTATTCCCCTGATGGTTTAATATACACGGGACATGTTAGCAGGTGAACAGTATAAGTGAGGAGAATGTATTCCCCTGATGGTTTAATATACACGGGACATGTTACCAGGTGAACAGTATCAGTGAGGAGAGTGTGTTCCCCTGATGGTATAATATACACAGGACATGGTACCAGGTGAACAGTATAAGTGAGGAGAATGTATTCCCCTGATGGTTTAATATACATGGGACATGTTACCAGGTGAACAGTATAAGTGAGGAGAGTGTGTTCCCCTGATGGTTTAACACGCACGGGACCTGTCACCAGGTGAAGAGTAGAAGTGAGGAGAATGTGTTCCCCTGATGGTCTAATATACACGGGACATGTAACCAGGTGAACAGTATATGTGAAGAGAGTGTGTTCCCCTGATGGCATAATATACACGGGACATGTTACCAGTTGAACAGCATAAGTGAGGAGAAGGCTTTCCCCTGATGGTTTAATATACATGGGACATGTTACCAGGTGAACAGAATAAGTGAAGAGAGCCTGTTCCCCTGATTGCTTAATATACGTGGGACATGTCACAAGGTGACGAGTATAAGTGAGGAGAGTGTGTTCCCCTGATGGTTTAATACACCCGGGACATGTTACCAGGTAAACAGTATAAGTGATGAGACTGTATTCCCCTGATGGTTCAATATACACGGGACATGTTAGCAGGTGAACAGTATAGGTGAGGAGAATGTGTTCCCCTGATGGTTTAATGCACACGGGACATGTTGCCAGGTGAAGAGTATAAGTGAAGAGAATGTGTTCCCATGATGGTTTAATATACACGGGACATGTTTCCAGGTGAACAGGAAAAGTGAGGAGAGTGTGTTCCCATGATGGTTTAACAGGCAGGGGACATGTTACCAGGTGAACAGTAGAAGTGAGGAGAGTGTGTTCCCCTGATGGTTTAATACACACGGGACATGTTACCAGGTGAACAGTATAAGTGAGGAGAGTAGTTCCCCTGATGGTTTAATGCACACGGGACATGTTGCCAGGTGAAGAGTATAAGTGAAGAGAATGTGTTCCCATGATGGTTTAATATACACGGGACATGTTACCAGGTGAACAGTATAAGTGAGGAGAGTGTGTTCCCATGATGGTTTAACAGGCAGGGGACATGTTACCAGGTGAACAGTAGAAGTGAGGAGAGTGTGTTCCCCTGATGGTTTAATACACACGGGACATGTTACCAGGTAAACAGTGTAAGTGAGGAGAGTGAGTTCCCCTGATGGTTTAATACAAACTGGACATGTTACCAGGTGAACAGTATAAGTGAGGAGAGTGTGTTCCCCTGATGGTTTAATACAAACTGGACATGTTACCAGGTGAACAGTGTAAGTGAGGAGAGTGAGTTCCCCTGATGGTTTAATACAAACTGGACATGTTACCAGGTGAACAGTATAAGTGAGGAGAGAGAGTTCCCCTGATTGTTTAATATTCACGAGACATGTTAACAGGTGAACAGTATAAGTGAAGAGAATGTATTCCCCTGATGGTTTAATGTACATGGGATATGTTACCAGGTGAACAGTATAAGTGAGGAGAATGTATTCCCCTGATGGTTTAATATACACGGGACATGTTACCAGGTGAACAGTATAAGTGAGGAGAGTGTGTTCCCCTGATGGTTTAATACAAACTGGACATGTTACCAGGTGAACAGTATAAGTGAGGAGAGTGAGTTCCCCTGATTGTTTAATATTCACGAGACATGTTAACAGGTGAACAGTATAAGTGAAGAGAATGTATTCCCCTGATGGTTTAATATACATGGGACATGTTACCAGGTGAACAGTATAAGTGAGGAGAGTGTGTTCCCCTGTTGGATTAATTTACATGGGACATGTTACCAGGTGAACAGTATAAGTGAGGAACGTGTGTTCCCCTGATGGTATAATATACACGGGACATGTTACCAGCTGAACAGTATAAGTGAAGAGAGCCTGTTCCCCTAATTGCTTAATATACGAGGGACATGTTACAAGGTGACGAGTATAAGTGAGGAGAGTGTGTTCCCCTCATTGTTTTTGTATACACGGGACATGTTACCTGGTGAACAGTATAAGTGAGGAGAGTGTGTTCCCATGATTGTTTAATATACACAGGACATGTTACCAGGTGAACAGTATAAGTGAGGAGAGTGAGTTCCCCTGATTGTTTAATATACCCTGGAAATGTCATCAGGTGAACTGTATAAGTGAGGAGAGTGTGTTCCCCTGATGGTTTAATATACACGGGACATGTTACCAGGTGAACATTAGAAGTGAGGAGAGTGTGTTCCCCTGATGGTATAATATACACGGGACATGTTACCAGGTGAACAGAATAAGTGAGGAGAGGGCCAACCCATGATTGTTTAATATACACGGGACATGTTACCAGGTGAACAGTATAGGTGAGGAGAGTGATTTCCCCTGATGTTTTAATATACACGGGACATGTTACCAGGTGAACAGTATAAGTGACGAGAGTGTGTTCCCCTGATGGTTTAATACACACGGGACATGTTACCAGGTGAACAGTATAAGTGAGGAGAGTGTGTTCCCCTGATGGTTTAATATACACAGGACATGTTACCAGGTGAACAGTATATGTGAAGAGAGTGTGTTCCCCTGATGGTTTAATACACACGGGACATGTTACCAGGTGAACAGTATATGTGAAGAGTGTGTGTTCCCCTGATGGTTTAATATACACGGGACATGTTACCAAATGAACAGTATAAGTGAGGAGAGTGTGTTAAACTGATGGTATAATATACACGGGACATGCTACCAGGTCTACAGTATAAGTGAGGAGAATATATTCCCCTGATGGTTTAATATACACGGGACATGTTACCAGGTGAACAGTATAAGTGAGGATACTGTATTCCCCTGATGGTTCAATATACACGGGACATGTTACCAGGTGAACAGTATAAGTGAGGAGAGTGTGTTCCCCTGTTGGTTTAATATACATGGGACATGTTACCAGGTGAACAGTATAAGTGAAGAGAGCCTGTTCCCCTGATTGCTTAATATACGTGGAACATGTTACAAGGTGACGAGTATAAGTGAGGAGTGTGTGTTCCCCTCATTGTTTAATATACACGGGACATGTTAGCAGGTGAACAGTATCAGTGAGGAGAATGTGTTCCCCTGATGGTTTAATATACACGGGACATGTTACCAGGTGAACAGTATAAGTGAGGAGAGTGTGTTCCCCTGATTGTTAAATATACACGTGACATGTTACCAGGTGAACACTATAAGTGAGGAGAGTATGTTCCCCATATGGTTTAATATACACGGGACATGTTACCAGGTGAACAGTATAAGTGAGGAGAGTGTGTTCCCCTGATGGTTTAATATACACGGGACATGTTACCAGGTGAACAGTATAAGTGAAGAGAGTGTGTTCCCCTGATTGTTTAATGCACACGGGACATGTTGCCAGGTGAAGAGTATAAGTGAAGAGAGTGTGTTCCCCTGATGGTTTAATACACACGGGACATGTTACCAGGTAAACAGTGTAAGTGAGGAGCGTGAGTTCCCCTGATGGTTTAATACAAACTGGACATGTTACCAGGTGAACAGGATAAGTGAGGAGAGTGTGTTCCCCTGATGGTTTAATATACACGGGACATGTTAGCAGGTGAACAGTATAAGTGAGGAGAATGTATTCCCTTGATGGTTTAATATACACGGGACATGTTACCAGGTGAGCAGTATAAGTGAGGAGAGTGTGTTCCCCTGATGGTTTAGCACGCACGGGACATATTACAAGGTGACGAGTATAAGTGAGGAGAATGTTTTCCCCTCATTGTTTAATATACACGGGACATGTTAGCAGGTGAACAGTATCAGTGAGGAGAATGTGTTCCCCTGATGGTTTAATATACACAGGACATGTTACCAGCTGAACAGTATAAGTGAGGAGAGTGTGGTGCCCTGATGGTTTAATATACACGGGACATGTTACAACGTGAACAGTATAAGTGAGGAGAGTGTGTTCCCCTGATTGTTTAATACACACGGGACATGTTACCAGGTGAACAGTATATGTGAAGAGCGTGTGTTCCCCTGATGGTTTAATATACATGGGACATGTTACCAGGTGAACAGTGTAAGTGAGGAGAGTGAGTTCCCCTGATTGTTTAATATACACGGGACATGTTAGCAGGTGAACAGTATAAGTGAGGAGAATGTATTCCCCTGATGGTTTAATATACACGGGACATGTTAGCAGGTGAACAGTATAAGTGAGGAGAATGTATTCCCCTGATGGTTTAATATACACGGGACATGTTACCAGGTGAACAGTATCAGTGAGGAGAGTGTGTTCCCTTGATGGTATAATATACACAGGACATGTTACCAGGTGAACAGTATAAGTGAGGAGAATGTATTCCCCTGATGGTTTAATATACATGGGACATGTTACCAGGTGAACAGTATAAGTGAGGAGAGTGTGTTCCCCTGATGGTTTAACACGCACGGGACCTGTCACCAGGTGAAGAGTAGAAGTGAGGAGAATGTGTTCCCCTGATGGTCTAATATACACGGGACATGTTACCAGGTGAACAGTATATGTGAAGAGAGTGTGTTCCCCTGATGGCATAATATACACGGGACATGTTACCAGTTGAACAGCATAAGTGAGGAGAACGCTTTCCCCTGATGGTTTAATATACATGGGACATGTTACCAGGTGAACAGAATAAGTGAAGAGAGCCTGTTCCCCTGATTGCTTAATATACGTGGGACATGTCATAAGGTGACGAGTATAAGTGAGGAGAGTGTTTTCCCCTCATTGTTTAATATACACGGGACATGTTACCAGGTGAACAGTATAAGTGAGGAGAGTGTGTTCCCCTGATGGTTTAATACACCCGGGACATGTTACCAGGTAAACAGTATAAGTGATGAGACTGTATTCCCCTGATGGTTCAATATACACGGGACATGTTAGCAGGTGAACAGTATAGGTGAGGAGAATGTGTTCCCCTCATGGTTTAATATACATGGGACATGTTACCAGGTGAACAGTATAAGTGAGGAGAGTAGTTCCCCTGATGGTTTAACAGGCAGGGGACATGTTACCAGGTGAACAGTAGAAGTGAGGAGAGTGTGTTCCCCTGATGGTTTAATACACACGGGACATGTTACCAGGTAAACAGTGTAAGTGAGGAGAGTGAGTTCCCCTGATGGTTTAATACAAACTGGACATGTTACCAGGTGAACAGTGTAAGTGAGGAGAGTGAGTTCCCCTGATGGTTTAATACAAACTGGACATGTTACCAGGTGAGCAGTATAAGTGAGGAGAGTGAGTTCCCCTGATTGTTTAATATTCACGAGACATGTTAACAGGTGAACAGTATAAGTGAAGAGAATGTATTCCCCTGATGGTTTAATATACATGGGACATATTACCAGGTGAACAGTATAAGTGAGGAGAATGTATTCCCCTGATGGTTTAATATACACGGGACATGTTACCAGTTGAACAGTATAAGTGAGGAGAGTGTGTTCCCCTGATGGTTTAATATACACGGGACATGTTACCAGGTGAACAGTATAAGTGAGGAGAATGTATTCCCCTGATGGTTTTATATACATGGGACATGTTACCAGGTGAACAGTATAAGTGAGGAGAGTGTGTTCCCCTGATGGTTTATCACGCACGGGACGTGTCACCAGGTGAAGAGCAGAAGTGAGGAGAATGTGTTCCCCTGATGGTCTAATATACACGGGACATGTTACCAGGTGTACAGTATATGTGAAGAGAGTGTGTTCCCCTGATGGTATAATATACACGGGACATGTTACCAGCTGAACAGCATAAGTGAGGAGAAGGCTTTCCCCTGATGGTTTAATATACATGGGACATGTTACCAGGTGAACAGAATAAGTGAAGAGAGCCTGTTCCCCTGATTGCTTAATATACGTGGGACATGTTACAAGGTGACGAGTATAAGTGAGGAGAGTGTTTTCCCCTCATTGTTTAATATACACGGGACATGTTACCAGGTGAACAGTATAAGTGAAGAGAGTGTGTTCCCCTGATTGTTTAATGCACAAGGGACATGTTGCCAGGTGAAGAGTATAAGTGAAGAGAGTGTGTTCCCCTGATGGTTTAATACACACGGGACATGTTACCAGGTAAACAGTGTAAGTGAGGAGAGTGAGTTCCCCTGATGGTTTAATACAAACTGGACATGTTACCAGGTGAACAGTATAAGTGAAGAGAATGTATTCCCCTGATGGTTTAATATACATGGGACATGTTAGCAGGTGAACAGTATAAGTGAGGAGAATGTATTCCCCTGATGGTTTAATATACACGGGACATGTTACCAGGTGAACAGTATACATGAGGAGAGTGTGTTCCCCTGATGGTTTCGTATACATGGGACATGTTACCAGGTGAACAGAATAAGTGAAGAGAGCCTGTTCCCCACATTGCTTAATATACGTGGGACATATTACAAGGTGACGAGTATAAGTGAGGAGAATGTTTTCCCCTCATTGTTTAATATACACGGGACATGTTAGCAGGTGAACAGTATCAGTGAGGAGAATGTGTTCCCCTGATGGTTTAATATACACGGGACATGTTACCAGGTGAACAGTGTAAGTGAGGAGAGTGTGTTCCCCAGATGGTTTATTATACACGGGACATGTTACCAGGTGAACAGTATAAGTGAGGAGAGTGTGGTGCCCTGATGGTTTAATATACACGGGACAAGTTACCAGGTGAACAGTATAAGTGAGGAGATTGTGTTCCCCTGATTGTTTAATACTCACGGGAGATGTTACCAGGTGAGCAGTATAAGTGAGGAGAGTGTGTTCCCCTGAAGCTTTAACACGCACGGGACGTGTCACCAGGTGAAGAGTAGAAGTGAGGAGAGTGTGTTCCCCTGATTGTTTAATACACACGGGACATGTTACCAGGTGAACAGTATATGTGAAGAGAGTGTGTTCCCCTGATGGTTTAATATACATGGGACATGTTACCAGGTGAACAGTATAAGTGAGGAGAGTGAGTTCCCCTGATTGTTTAATATATACGGGACATGTTAGCAGGTGAACAGAAGAAGTGAGGAGAATGTATTCCCCTGATGGTTTAATATACACGGGACATGTTAGCAGGTCAACAGTATAAGTGAGGAGAATGTATTCCCCTGATGGTTTAATATACACGGGACATGTTACCAGGTGAACAGCATCAGTGAGGAGAATGTGTTCCGCTGATGGTATAAAATACACAGGACATGTTACCAGGTGAACAGTATAAGTGAGGAGAGTGTGTTCCCCTGATGGTATAAAATACACAGGACATGTTACCAGGTGAACAGTATAAGTGAGGAGAGTGTGTTCCCCTGATGGTTTAACACGCACGGGACGTGTCACCAGGTGAAGAGTAGAAGTGAGGAGAATGTGTTCCCCTGATGGTCTAATATACACGGGACATGTTACCAGGTGAACAGTATATGTGAAGAGAGTGTGTTCCCCTGATGGCATAATATACACGGGACATGTTACCAGGTGAACAGAATAAGTGAAGAGAGCCTGTTCCCCTGATTGCTTAATATACGTGGGACATGTCACAAGGTGACGAGAAGAAGAGAGGAGAGTGTTTTCCCCTCATTGTTTAATATACACGGGACATGTTACCAGGTGAACAGTATTAGTGAGGAGAGTGTGTTCCCCTGATGGTTTAATACACCCGGGACATGTTACCAGGTAAACAGTATAAGTGAGGAGAATGTATTCCCCTGATGGTTTAATATACACGGGACATGTTACCAGGTGAACAGTATAAGTGAGGAGAGTGTGTTCCCCTGATGGTATAATATACACAGGACATGTTACCAGGTGAACAGTATAAGTGAGGAGAGTGTGTTCCCCTGATGGTATAATATACACGGGACATGTTACCAGGTGAACAGTATAAGTGAGGAGAGTGTGTTCCCCTGATGGTTCAATGTACACGGGACATGTCACCAGGTGAACTGTATAAGTGAGGAGAGTGTGTTCCCCTGATTGTTTAATACACACGCGACATGTTACCAGATGAGCAGTATAAGTGAGGAGAGTGTGTTCCCCTGATGGTTTAACACGCACGGGACGTGTCACCAGGTGAAGAGTAGAAGTGAGGAGAATGTGTTCCCCTGATGGTTTAATATACACGGGACATGTTACCAGATGAACAGAAGAAGTGAGGAGAGTGTGTTCCCCTGATGGTTTAATATACGCGGGACATGATGCCAGGTGAACAGTATAAGTGAGGAGAGTGAGTTCCCCTGATGGTTTAATATACACGGGACATGTTACCAGGTGAACAGTATAAGTGAGGAGAGTGCTTTCCCCTGATGTTTTAATATACACGGGACATGTTACCAGGTGAACAGTATAAGTGAGGAGAGTGCTTTCCCCTGATGTTTTAATATACACGGGGCATGTTAACAGCTGAACAGTATAAGTGTGGAGAACGCTTTACCCTGATGGTTTAATATACAAGGGACATGTTAGCAGGTGAACAGTATAAGTGAGGAGAATGTGTTCCCCTGATGGTTTAACATACACGGGACATGTTACCAGGTGAACAGTATAGGTGAGGAGAGTGTGTTCCACTGATGGTTCAATATACACGGGACATGTTAGCTGGTGAACAGTATCAGTGAGGAGAATGTATTCCCCTGATGGTTTAATATACACGGGACATGTTACCAGGTGAACAGTATAAGTGAGGAGAGTGTGTTCCCCTGATGGTTGAATATACACGGGACATGTCACCAGGTGAACAGTATAAGTGAGGAGAGTGTGTTCCCCTGATGGTATAATATACACGGGACATGTTACCAGGTGAACAGTATAAGTGAGGAGAGTGTATTCCCCTGATGGTTAAATATACACGGGACATGTTACCAGGTGAACAGTATAAGTGAGGAGAGTGTGTTCCCCTGATGGTTTAATATGCACAGGACATGTTACCAGGGGAACAGTATAAGTGAGGAGACTGTATTCCCCTGATGGTTTAATATACACGGGACATGTTACCAGGTGAGCAGTATAAGTGAGGAGAGTGTGTCCCCTGACTGTTTAACACGCACGGGACGTGTCACCAGGTGAAGAGTAGAAGTGAGGAGAGTGTGTTCCCCTGATGGTCTTATATACACGGGACATGTTACCAGGTGAACAGTATATGTGATGAGAGTGTTTTCCCCTGATGGTTTAATATAAATGGGACATGTTACCAGGTGAACAGTATAAGTGAGGAGAGTGTCTTCCCCTGATTGTTAAATATACACGGGACATGTTACCAGGTGAACAGTATAAGTGAGGAGAGTGTGTTCCCCACATGGTTTAATATACACGGGACATGTCACCAGGTGAACAGTATAAGTGAGGAGAGTGTGTTCCCCTGATGGTTTAATATACATGGGACTTATTACCAGGTGAACAGAATAAGTGAGGAGAGTGTGTTCCCCTGATGGTTTAATATACACGGGACATGTTACCAGGTGAACAGTATAAGAGATGAGACTGTATTCCCCTGATGGTTCAATATACACGGGACATGTTAGCAGGTGAACAGTATAAGTGAGGAGAATGTGTTCCCCTCATGGTTTAATATACATGGGACATGTTACCAGGTGAACAGTATAAGTGAGGAGAGTAGTTCCCCTGATGGTTTAACATGCACGGGACATGTTACCAGGTCAACAGTATAAGTGAGGAGAGTGTGTTCCCCTGATGGTTTAATACACCCGGTACATGTCACCAGGTGAACAGTATAAGTGAGGAGAGTGTGTTCCCATGATGGTTTAACAGGCAGGGGACATGTTACCAGGTGAACAGTAGAAGTGAGGAGAGTGTGTTCCCCTGATGGTTTAATATACACGGGACATGTTACCAGGTGAACAGTAAAAGTGAAGAGAGTGTTTTCCCCTGATAGTTTAACACAAACGGGACATGTTGCCAGGTGAAGAGTATAAGTGAAGAGAGTGTATTCCCTTGATGGTTTAATACAAACAGGACATGTTACCAGGTGAACAGTATAAGTGAAGAGAGTGTGTTCCCCTGATTGTTTAATACACACGGGACATGTTGCCAGGTGAAGAGTATAAGTGAAGAGAGTGTGTTCCATTGATGGTTTAATACAAACAGGACATGTTACCAGGTGAACAGTGTAAGTGAGGAGAGTGAGTTCCCCTGATGGTTTAATACAAACAGGACATGTTACCAGGTGAACAGTATAAGTGAGGAGAGTGAGTTCCCCTGATTGTTTAATATACCCGGGACATGTCATCAGGTGAACAGTATAAGTGAGGAGAGTGTGTTCCCCTGATGGTTTAATATACACGGGACATGTTACCAGGTGAACAGTATAAGTGAGGAGTGTTTGTTCCCCTGATGGTATAATATACACGGGACATGTTACCAGGTGAACAGTATAAGTGAGGAGAGGGCTTACCCATGATGGTTTAATATGCACGGGACATGTTACCAGGTGAACAGTATAGGTGAGGAGAGTGATTTCCCCTGATGGTTTAATATACACGGGACATGTTACCAGGTGAACATTATAAGTGAGGAGTGTTTGTTCCCCTGATGGTTTAATATACACGGGACATGTTACCAGGTGAACAGTATAAGTGAGGAGAGGGCTTACCCATGATGGTTTAATATACACGGGACATGTTACCAGGTGAACAGTATAGGTGAGGAGAGTGATTTCCCCTGATGGTTTAATATACACGGGACATGTTACCAGGTGAACATTATAAGTGAGGACAGTGTGTTCCCCTGATGGTATAATATACACGGGACATGTTACCAGGACAACAGTATAAGTGAGGAGAGTGTGTTCCCCTGATTGTTTAATACACACGGGACATGTTACCAGGTGAACAGTATAAGTGACGAGAGTGTGTTCCCCTGATGGTTTAATACACACGGGACATGTTACCAGGTGAACAGTATAAGTGAGGAGAGTGTGTTCCCCTGATGGTTTAATATACACGGGACATGTTACCAGGTGAACAGTATAAGTGAGGAGAGTGTGTTCCCCTGATGGTATAATATACACGGGACGTGTTACCAGGACAACAGTATAAGTGAGGAGAATGTATTCCCCTGATGGTTTAATATACACGGGACATGTTACCAGGTGAACAGTATAAGTGAGGAACGTGTGTTCCCCTGATGGTTTAATATACACGGGACATGTTACAAGGTGACGAGTATAAGTGAGGAGAGTGTGTTCCCCTCATTGTTTAATATACACGGGACATGTTAGCAGGTGAACAGTATCAGTGAGGAGAATGTGTTCCCCTGATGGTTTAATATACACGGGACATGTTACCAGGTGAACAGTGTAAGTGAGGAGAGTGTGTTCCCCTGATGGTTTAATATACACAGGACATGTTACCAGGTGAACAGTATAAGTGAGGAGAGTGAGTTCCCCTGATGGTTTAATATACACGGGACATGTTACCAGGTGAACATTATAAGTGAGGAGAGTGCTTTCCCCTGATGTTTGAATATACACGGGACATGTTACCAGGTGAACAGTATAAGTGAGGAGAGTGTGTTCCCCTGATGGTTTAATATACACGGGACATGTTACCAGGTGAACATTATAAGTGAGGAGAGTGTGTTCCCCTGATGGTATAATATACACGGGACATGTTACCAGGTGAACAGAATAAGTGAGGAGAGTGATTTCCCCTGATGGTTTAATATACACGGGACATGTTACCAGGTGAACATTATAAGTGAGGAGAGTGCTTTCCCCTGATGTTTGAATATACACGGGACATGTTACCAGGTGAACAGTATAAGTGAGGACAGTGTGTCCCCCTGATTGTTTAATACTCACGGGACATGTTACCAGGTGAGCAGTATAATTGAGGAGAGTGTGTTCCCCTGATTGTTTAATACACACGGGACATGTTACCAGGTGAACAGTATAAGTGACGAGAGTGTGTTCCCCTGATGGTTTAATACACACGGGACATGTTACCAGGTGAACAGTATAAGTGAGGCGAGTGTGTTCCCCTGATGGTCTAATACACACGGGACATGTTACCAGGTGAACAGTATATGTGAAGAGAGTGTGTTCCCCTGATGGTTTAATACACACGGGACATGTTACCAGGTGAACAGTATAAGTGAGGAGAGTGTGTTCCCCTGATGGTTTAATATACACGGGACATGTTACCAGGTGAACAGTATAAGTGAGGAGAGTGTGTTAACCTGATGGTATAATATACACGGGACATGTTACCAGGTCAACAGTATATGTGAAGAGAGTGTGTTCCCCTGATGGTTTAATTCACACGGGACATGTTACCAGGTGAACAGTATAAGTGAGGAGAGTGTGTTCCCCTGATGGTTTAATATACACGGGACATGTTACCAGGTGAACAGTATAAGTGAGGAGAGTGTGTTAACCTGATGGTATAATATACACGGGACATGTTACCAGGTCAACAGTATAAGTGAGGAGAATGTATTCCACTGATGGTTTAATATACACGGGACATGTTACCAGGTGAACAGTATAAGTGAGGATACTGTATTCCCCTGAAGGTTCAATATACACGGGACATGTTACCAGGTGAACAGTATAAGTGAGGAGAGTGTGTTCCCCTGTTGGTTTAATATACATGGGACATGTTACCAGGTGAACAGTATAAGTGAAGAGAGCCTGTTCCCCTGATTGTTAAATATACACGGGACATGTTACCAGGTGAACAGTATAAGTGAGGAGAATGTGTTCCCCTGATGGTTTAATATACACGGGACATGTTACCAGGTGAACAGTATAAGTGAGGAGAGTGTGTTCCCCTGATTGTTAAATATACACGGGACATGTTACCAGGTGAACAGTATAAGTGAGGAGAGTGTGTTCCCCATATGGTTTAATATACACGGGACATGTTACCAGGTGAACAGTATAAGTGAGTAGAGTGTGTTCCCCTGATGGTTTAATATACACGGGACATGTTACCAGGTGAACAGTATAAGTAATGGACTGTATTCCCCTGATGGTTTAATATACACGGGACCTGTTAGCAGGTGAACAGTATAAGTGAGGAGAGTGTGTTCCCCTGATGGTTTAATATACATGGGACATGTTACCAGGTGAACAGTATAAGTGAGGAGAATGTATTCCCTGATGGTTTAATATACACGGGCCATGTTACCAGGTGAACAGTATAAGTGAGGAGAGTGTGTTCCCCTGATGGTTTAATATACATGGGACATGTTACCAGGTGAACAGTATAAGTGAGGAGAGTAGTTCCCCTGATGGTTTAACATGCACGGGACATGTTACCAGGTCAACAGTACAAGTGAGGAGAGTGTGTTCCCCTGATGGTTTAATACACCCGGGACATGTTACCAGGTGAACAGTATAAGTGAGGAGAGTGTGATCCAATGATTGTTTAATACTGACGGGACGTGTCACCAGGTTAACAGTATAAGTGAGGAGAGTGTGTTCCCATGATGGTTTAACAGGCAGGGGACATGTTACCAGGTGAACAGTAGAAGTGAGGAGAGTGTGTTCCCCTGATGGTTTAATATACACGGGACATGTTAGCAGGTGAACAGTATAAGTGAGGAGAATGTGTTCCCCTGATGGTTTAATATACACGGGACATGTTAGCAGGTGAACAGTATAAGTGAGGAGAGTGTGTTCCCCTGATGGTTTAATATACACGGGACATGTTAGCAGGTGAACAGTATAAGTGAGGAGAGAGTGTTCCCATGATGGTTTAACAGGCAGGGGACATGTTACCAGGTGAACAATATAAGTGAGGAGAGTGTGTTCCCCTGATTGTTTAATACACACGGGACATGTTGCCAGGTGAAGAGTATAAGTGAAGAGAGTGTGTTCCCCTGATGGTTTAATACACACGGGACATGTTACCAGGTAAACAGTGTAAGTGAGGAGAGTGAGTTCCCCTGACGGTGTAATACAAACATTACATGTTACCAGGTGAACAGTGTAAGTGAGGAGAGTGAGTTCCCCTAATGGTTTAATACAAACAGGACATGTCAGCAGGTGAACAGTATAAGTGAGGGGAGTGAGTTCCCCTGATTGTTTAATATACCCGGGACATGTCATCAGGTGAACAGTATAAGTGAGGAACGTGTGTTCCCCTGATGGTTTAATATACACGGGACATGTTACCAGGTGAACAGTATAAGTGAGGAACGTGTGTTCCCCTGATGGTTTAATATACACGGGACATGTTACAAGGTGACGAGTATAAGTGAGGAGAGTGTGTTCCCCTCATTGTTTAATATACACGGGACATGTTAGCAGGTGAACAGTATCAGTGAGGAGAATGTGTTCCCCTGATGGTTTAATATACACGGGACATGTTACCAGGTGAACAGTGTAAGTGAGGAGAGTGTGTTCCCCTGATGGTTTAATATACACAGGACATGTTACCAGGTGAACAGTATAAGTGAGGAGAGTGAGTTCCCCTGATTGTTTAATATACCCGGGAAATGTCATCAGGTGAACAGTATAAGTGAGGAGAGTGTGTTCCCCTGATGGTTTAATATACACGGGACATGTTACCAGGTGAACATTATAAGTGAGGAGAGTGTGTTCCCCTGATGGTATAATATACACGGGACATGTTACCAGGTGAACAGAATAAGTGAGGAGAGTGATTTCCCCTGATGGTTTAATATACACGGGACATGTTACCAGGTGAACATTATAAGTGAGGAGAGTGCTTTCCCCTGATGTTTGAATATACACGGGACATGTTACCAGGTGAACAGTATAAGTGAGGACAGTGTGTCCCCCTGATTGTTTAATACTCACGGGACATGTTACCAGGTGAGCAGTATAAGTGAGGAGAGTGTGTTCCCCTGATTGTTTAATACACACGGGACATGTTACCAGGTGAACAGTATAAGTGACGAGAGTGTGTTCCCCTGATGGTTTAATACACACGGGACATGTTACCAGGTGAACAGTATAAGTGAGGCGAGTGTGTTCCCCTGATGGTCTAATACACACGGGACATGTTACCAGGTGAACAGTATATGTGAAGAGAGTGTGTTCCCCTGATGGTTTAATACACACGGGACATGTTACCAGGTGAACAGTATAAGTGAGGAGAGTGTGTTCCCCTGATGGTTTAATATACACGGGACATGTTACCAGGTGAACAGTATAAGTCAGGAGAGTGTGTTAACCTGATGGTATAATATACACGGGACATGTTACCAGGTCAACAGTATATGTGAAGAGAGTGTGTTCCCCTGATGGTTTAATACACACGGGTCATGTTACCAGGTGAACAGTATAAGTGAGGAGAGTGTGTTCCCCTGATGGTTTAATATACACGGGACATGTTACCAGGTGAACAGTATAAGTGAGGAGAGTGTGTTAACCTGATGGTATAATATACACGGGACATGTTACCAGGTCAACAGTATAAGTGAGGAGAATGTATTCCCTGATGGTTTAATATACACGGGACATGTTACCAGGTGAACAGTATAAGTGAGGATACTGTATTCCCCTGAAGGTTCAATATACACGGGACATGTTACCAGGTGAACAGTATAAGTGAGGAGAGTGTGTTCCCCTGTTGGTTTAATATACATGGGACATGTTACCAGGTGAACAGTATAAGTGAAGAGAGCCTGTTCCCCTGATTGTTAAATATACACGGGACATGTTACCAGGTGAACAGTATAAGTGAGGAGAATGTGTTCCCCTGATGGTTTAATATACACGGGACATGTTACCAGGTGAACAGTATAAGTGAGGAGAGTGTGTTCCCCTGATTGTTAAATATACACGGGACATGTTACCAGGTGAACAGTATAAGTGAGGAGAGTGTGTTCCCCATATGGTTTAATATACACGGGACATGTTACCAGGTGAACAGTATAAGTGAGTAGAGTGTGTTCCCCTGATGGTTTAATATACACGGGACATGTTACCAGGTGAACAGTATAAGTGATGAGACTGTATTCCCCTGATGGTTTAATATACACGGGACCTGTTAGCAGGTGAACAGTATAAGTGAGGAGAGTGTGTTCCCCTGATGGTTTAATATACATGGGACATGTTACCAGGTGAACAGTATAAGTGAGGAGAATGTATTCCCTGATGGTTTAATATACACGGGCCATGTTACCAGGTGAACAGTATAAGTGAGGAGAGTGTGTTCCCCTGATGGTTTAATATACATGGGACATGTTACCAGGTGAACAGTATAAGTGAGGAGAGTAGTTCCCCTGATGGTTTAATACACCCGGGACATGTTACCAGGTGAACAGTATAAGTGAGGAGAGTGTGATCCAATGATTGTTTAATACTGACGGGACGTGTCACCAGGTTAACAGTATAAGTGAGGAGAGTGTGTTCCCATGATGGTTTAACAGGCAGGGGACATGTTACCAGGTGAACAGTAGAAGTGAGGAGAGTGTGTTCCCCTGATGGTTTAATATACACGGGACATGTTAGCAGGTGAACAGTATAAGTGAGGAGAATGTGTTCCCCTGATGGTTTAATATACACGGGACATGTTAGCAGGTGAACAGTATAAGTGAGGAGAGTGTGTTCCCCTGATGGTTTAATATACACGGGACATGTTAGCAGGTGAACAGTATAAGTGAGGAGAGAGTGTTCCCATGATGGTTTAACAGGCAGGGGACATGTTACCAGGTGAACAGTATAAGTGAGGAGAGTGTGTTCCCCTGATTGTTTAATACACACGGGACATGTTGCCAGGTGAAGAGTATAAGTGAAGAGAGTGTGTTCCCCTGATGGTTTAATACACACGGGACATGTTACCAGGTAAACAGTGTAAGTGAGGAGAGTGAGTTCCCCTGACGGTTTAATAAAAACATTACATGTTACCAGGTGAACAGTGTAAGTGAGGAGAGTGAGTTCCCCTAATGGTTTAATACAAACAGGACATGTCAGCAGGTGAACAGTATAAGTGAGGGGAGTGAGTTCCCCTGATTGTTTAATATACCCGGGACATGTCATCAGGTGAACAGTATAAGTGAGGAGAGTGTGTTCCCCTGATGGTTTAATATACACGGGACATGTTGCCAGGTGAACAGTATAAGTGAGGAGAGTGTGTTCCCCTGATGTTTTAATATACACGGGACATGTTACCAGGTGAACAGTATAAGTGAGGAGAGTGTGTTCCCCTGATGTTTTAATATACACGGGACATGTTACCAGGTGAACAGTATAAGTGAGGAGTGTTTGTTCCCCTGATGGTTTAATATACACGGGACATGTTAGCAGGTGAAAAGTATAAGTGAGGAGAATGTGTTCCCCTGATGGTTTAATATGCACGGGACATGTTAGCAAGTGAACAGTATAAGTGAGGAGAGTGTGTTCACCTGATGGTTTAATATACATGGGACATGTTAGCAGGTGAACAGTGTAAGTGAGGAGAGAGTGTTCCCATGATGGTTTAACAGGCAGGCGACATGTTACCAGGTGAACAGTAGAAGTGAGGAGAGTGTGTTCCCCTGATGGTTTAATATACACGGGACATGTTGCCAGGTGAAGAGTATAAGTGAAGAGAGTGTGTTCCCCTGATGGTTTAATACACACGGGACATGTTACCAGGAAAACAGTGTAAGTGAGGAGAGTGAGTTCCCCTGATGGTTTAATACAAACATTACATGTTACCAGGTGAAGAGTGTAAGTGAGGAGAGTGAGTTCCCCTGATTGTTTAATATACACGGGACATGTTACCTGGTGAACAGTATAAGTGAGGAGAGTGAGTTCCCCTGATGGTTTAATACAAACAGGACATGTCAACAGGTGAACAGTATAAGTGAGGAGAGTGTGTTCCCCTGATGGTATAATATACACAGGACATGATACCAGGTGAACAGTATAAGTGAGGAGAGTGAGTTCCCCTGATTGTTTAATATACACGGGACATGTTACCTGGTGAACAGTATAAGTGAGGACAGTGTGTTCCCCTGATGGTATAATATACACGGGACATGTTACCAGGTGAACAGTATAAGTGAGGAGATTGTGTTCCCCTGATGGTTTAATATACACGGGTCATGTTACCAGGTGAACAGTATAAGTGAGGAGAGTGTGTTCCCCTGATGGTTTAATATACACGGGACATGTTACCAGGTGAACAGTATAAGTGAGGAGAGTGTGTTCCCCTGATGTTTTAATATACACGGGACATGTTACCAGGTGAACAGTATAAGTGAGGGCAGTGTGTTCCCCTGATGGTATAATATATACGGGACATGTTACCAGGTGAACAGTATAAGTGAGGAGATTGTGTTCCCCTGATGGTTTAATATACACGGGACATGTTACCAGGTGAACAATATAAGTGAGGAGAGGGCTTTCCCCTGATGGTTTAATATACAAGGGACATGTTACCAGGTGAACATTATAATTGAGGAGAATGTGTTCCCCTGATGGTTTAATATACACGGGACATGTTACCAGGTGAACAGTATAAATGAGGATAGTGTATTCCCCTGATGGTTCAATATACACGGGACATGTTAGCTGGTGAACAGTATAAGTGAGGAGAATGTATTCCCCTGATGGTTTAATATACACGGGACATGTTACCAGGTGAACAGTATAAGTGAGGAGAGTGTGTTCCCCTGATGGTTTAATATACACGGGACATGTTACCAGGTGAACAGTATAAGTGAGGAGAGTGTGTTCCCCTGATGGTATAATATACACGAGACATGTTGCCAGCTGAACAGCATAAGTGAGGAGAGGGCTATCCCCTGATCGTTTAATATACACGGGACATGTTGGCAGGTGAACAGTATAAGTGAGGAGAGTGTGTTCCCCTGATGGTATAATATACACGAGACATGTTGCCAGCTGAACAGCATAAGTGAGGAGAGGGCTATCCCGTGATCGTATAATATACACGGGACATGTTACCAGGTGAACAGTATATGTGAAGAGAGTGTGTTCCCCTGATGGTTTAATATACATGGGACATGTTACCAGGTGAACAGTATAAGTGAGGAGAGTGTGTTCCCCTGATGGTTTAATATACACAGGACATGATGCCAGGTGAACAGTATAAGTGAGGAGAGTGAGTTCCCCTGATTGTTTAATATACCCGGGACATGTCATCAGGTGAACAGTATAAGTGAGGAGAGTGTGTTCCCCTGATGGTTTAATATACACGGGACATGTCACCAGGTGAACAGTGTAAGTGAGTATACTGTATTCCCCTGATGGTTCAAAAAACACGGGACATGTTAGCTGGTGAACAGTATAAGAGAGGAGAATGTATTCCCCTGATGGTTTAATATACACGGGACATGTTACCAGGTGAACAGTATAAGTGAGGAGATTGTGTTCCCCTGATGGTTTAATATACACGGGACATGTTACCAGGTGAACAGTATAAGTGAGGAGAGTGTGTTCCCCTGATGGTTTAATATACACGGGACATGTTAGCAGGTGAACACTATAAGTGAGGAGAATGTATTCCCCTGATGGTTTAATATACACGGGACATGTTAGCAGGTGAACACTATAAGTGAGGAGAATGTATTCCCCTGATGGTTTAATACACACGGGACATGTTACCAGGTGAACAGTATAAGTGAGGAGAATGTGTTCCCCTGATGGTTTAATATACACGGGACATGTTAGCAGGTGAACAGTATAAGTGAGGAGAGTGTGTTCCCCTGATGGTTTAATATACACGGGACATGTTAGCAGGTGAACAGTATAAGTGAGGAGAATGTATTCCCCTGATGGTTTAATATACACGGGACATGTTACCAGGTGAACAGTATAAGTGAGGAGACTGTGTTCCCCTGATGGTTTAATATACACAGGACATGTTACCAGGTGAGCAGTATAAGTGAGGAGAGTGTGTTCTCCAGATGGTTTAACACGCACGGGACATGTTACCAGGTGAACAGTATAAGTTAGGAGAGTGTGTTCCGCTGATGGTCTAATATACACGGGACATGTTACCAGGTGAACAGTATATGTGAAGAGACTGTGTTCCCCTGATGGTTTAATATACATGGGACATGTTACCAGGTGAACAGTATATGTGAAGAGACTGTGTTCCCCTGATGGTTTAATATACGTGGGACATGTTACAAGGTGAACAGTATAAGTGAGGAGAGTGAGTTCCCCTGATGGTTTAATATACACTGGACATGTCATCAGGTGAACAGTATAAGTGAGGAGACTGAGTTCCCCTGATTGTTTAATATACCCGGGACATGTCATCAGGTGAACAGTATAAGTGAGGAGAGTGTGTTCCCCTGATGGTTTAATATACACAGGACATGATGCCAGGTGAACAGTATAAGTGAGGAGAGTGTGTTCCCCTGATGGTTTAATATACACGGGACATGTTAGCAGGTGAACACTATAAGTGAGGAGAATGTATTCCCCTGATGGTTTAATATACACGGGACATGTTAGCAGGTGAACACTATAAGTGAGGAGAATGTATTCCCCTGATGGTTTAATACACACGGGACATGTTACCAGGTGAACAGTATAAGTGAGGAGAATGTGTTCCCCTGATGGTTTAATATACACGGGACATGTTACCAGGTGAAAAGTATAAGTTAGGAGAGTGTGTTCCCCTGCTTGTTTAATACTCACGGGACAT
The DNA here is from genome assembly GCF_036365525.1 of Heterodontus francisci. Lineage (NCBI taxonomy): Eukaryota > Metazoa > Chordata > Chondrichthyes > Heterodontiformes > Heterodontidae > Heterodontus > Heterodontus francisci. Next base: position 3,396,297 of record NW_027140664.1, read on the forward strand.
GTTACCAGGTGAGCAGTATAAGTGAGGAGAGTGTGTTCCCCTGATGGTTTAACACGCACGGGACGTGTCACCAGGTGAAGAGTAGAAGTGAGGAGAGTGTGTTCCCCTGATGGTCAAATATACACGGGCCCTGCTACCAGGTGAACAGTATATGTGAAGAGAGTGTGTTCCCCTGATGGTTTAATATACATGGGACATGTTACCAGGTGAACAGTATAAGTGAAGAGAGCCTGTTCCCCTGATTGCTTAATATATGTGGGACATGTTACAAGGTGAAGAGTATAATTGAGGAGAGTGTGTTCCCCTCATTGTTTAATATACATGGGACATGTTAGCAGGTGAACAGTATCAGTGAGGAGAGTGTGTTCCCCTGATGGTTTAACAGGCAGGGGACATGTTACCAGGTGAACAGTATAATTGAGGAGAGTGTGTTCCCCTGATGGTTTAATACACACGGGACATGTTACCAGGTGAACAGTATAAGTGAGGAGAATGTGTTCCCCTGATGGTTTAATATACACGGGGCATGTTACCAGGTGAAGAGTATAAGTGAAGAGAGTGTGTTCCCCTGATGGTTTAATACACACGGGACATGTTACCAGGTAAACAGTGTAAGTGAGGAGAGTGAGTTCCCCTGACGGTTTAATACAAACATTACATGTTACCAGGTGAACAGTGTAAGTGAGGAGAGTGAGTTCCCCTAATGGTTTAATACAAACAGGACATGTCAGCAGGTGAACAGTATAAGTGAGGGGAGTGAGTTCCCCTGATTGTTTAATATACCCTGGACATGTTATCAGGTGAACAGTAGAAGTGAGGAGAGTGTGTTCCCCTGATGGTTTAATATACACGGGACATGTTGCCAGGTGAACAGTATAAGTGAGGAGAGTGTGTTCCCCTGATGTTTTAATATACACGGGACATGTTACCAGGTGAACAGTATAAGTGAGGAGAGTGTGTTCCCCTGATGTTTTAATATACACGGGACATGTTACCAGGTGAACAGTATAAGTGAGGACAGTGTGTTCCCCTGATGTTTTAATATACACGGGACATGTTACCAGGTGAACAGTATAAGTGAGAAGAGTTTGTTCCCTGATTGTTTAATATACACGGGACATGTTAGCAGGTGAACAGTATAAGTGAGGAGAGTGTGTTCCCCTGATGGTTTAATATACACGGGACATGTTAGCAGGTGAACAGTATAAGTGAGGAGAGAGTGTTCCCATGATGGTTTAACAGGCAGGCGACATGTTACCAGGTGAACAGTAGAAGTGAGGAGAGTGTGTTCCCCTGATGGTTTAATATACACGGGACATGTTGCCAGGTGAAGGGTATAAGTGAAGAGAGTATGCTCCCCTGATGGTTTAATACACATGGGACATGTTACCAGGTAAACAGTGTAAGTGAGGAGAGTGAGTTCCCCTGATGGTTTAATACAAACATTACATGTTACCAGGTGAGCAGTGTAAGTGAGGAGAGTGAGTTCCCCTGATGGTTTAATACAAACAGGACATGTCAACAGGTGAACAGTATAAGTGAGGAGAGTGTGTTCCCCTGATGGTATAATATACACAGGACATGATACCAGGTGAACATTATAAGTGAGGAGAGTGAGTTCCCCTGATTGTTTAATATACACGGGAAATGTTACCAGGTGAACAGTATAAGTGAGGACAGTGTGTTCCCCTGATGGTATAATATACACGGGACATGTTACCGGGTGAACAGTATAAGTGAGGAGATTGTGTTCCCCTGATGGTTTAATATACACGGGACATGTTACCAGGTGAACAGTATAAGTGAGGAGAGTGTGTTCCCCTGATGTTTTAATATACACGGGACATGTTACCAGGTGAACAGTATAAGTGAGGACAGTGTGTTCCCCTGATGTTTTAATATACACGGGACATGTTACCAGGTGAACAGTATAAGTGAGGAGATTGTGTTCCCCTGATGGTTTAATATACACGGGACATGTTACCAGGTGAACAGTATAAGTGAGGAGAGTGTGTTCCCCTGATGGTTTAATATACACGGGACATGTTAGCAGGTGAACACTATAAGTGAGGAGAATGTATTCCCCTGATGGTTTAATATACACGGGACATGTTACCGGGTGAACAGTATAAGTGAGGACAGTGTGTTCCCCTGATGGTTTAATATATACGGGACATGTTACCAGGTGAACAGTATAAGTGAGGAGAGTGTGTTCCCCTGATGTTTTAATATACACGGGACATGTTACCAGGTGAACAGTATAAGTGAGGAGAGTGTGTTCCCCTGATGTTTTAATATACACGGGACATGTTACCAGGTGAACAGTATAAGTGAGGACAGTGTGTTCCCCTGATGGTATAATATACACGGGACATGTTACCAGGTGAACAGTATAAGTGAGGAGATTGTGTTCCCCTGATGGTTTAATATACACGGGACATGTTACCAGGTGAACAGTATAGGTGAGGAGTGGGTTTTCCCCTGATGGTTTAATATACAAGGGACATGTTACCAGGTGAACATTATAAGTGAGGAGAATGTGTTCCCCTGATGGTTTAATATACACGGGACATGTTACCAGGTGAACAGTATAAGTGAGGATACTGTATTCCCCTGATGGTTCAATATACACGGGACATGTTAGCTGGTGAACAGTATAAGTGAGGAGAGTGTGTTCCCCTGATGGTTTAATATACACGGGACATGTTACCAGGTGAACAGTATAAGTGAGGAGAGTGTGTTCCCCTGATGGTATAATATACACGAGACATGTTGCCAGCTGAACAGCATAAGTGAGGAGAGGGCTATCCCCTGATCGTTTAATATACACGGGACATGTTGGCAGGTGAACAGTATAAGTGAAGAGAGTGTGTTCCCCTGATGGTATAATATACACGGGACATGTTAGCAGGTGAACAGTATAAGTGAGGAGAGTGTGTTCCCCTGATGGTTTAATATACACGGGACATGTTAGCAGGTGAACAGTATAAGTGAGGAGAATGTATTCCCCTGATGGTTTAATATAAACGGGACATGTTACCAGGTGAACAGTATAAGTGAGGAGACTGTGTTCCCCTGATGGTTTAATACTCACGTGACATGTTACCAGGTGAGCAGTATAAGTGAGGAGAGTGTGTTCCCCAGATGGTTTAACACGCACGGGACATGTTACCAGGTGAACAGTATAAGTTAGGAGAGTGTGTTCCGCTGATGGTCTAATATACATGGGACATGTTACCAGGTGAACAGTATATGTGAAGAGACTGTGTTCCCCTAATGGTTTAATATACATGGGACATGTTACCAGGTGAACAGTATATGTGAAGAGACTGTGTTCCCCTGATGGTTTAATATACGTGGGACATGTTACAAGGTGACGAGTATAAGTGACGAGAGTGTGTTCCCCTCATTGTTTAATATACACGGGACATGTTAGCAGGTGAACAGTATATGTGAAGAGAGCCTGTTCCCCTCATTGTTTAATATACATGGGACATGTTAGCAGGTGAACAGTATAAGTGAGGAGAATGTGTTCCCCTGATGGTTTAATATACACGGGACATGTTACCAGGTGAACAGTGTAAGTGAGGAGAGTGTGTTCCCCTGATGGTTTAACACGCACCGGACGTGTCACCAGGTGAAGAGTAGAAGTGAGGCGAGTGTCTTCCCCTGATGGTCTAATATACACGGGACATGTTACCAGGTGAACAGTGTATGTGAAGAGAATGTATTCCCCTGATGGTCGAATATACACGGGACATGTTACCAGGTGAACAGTATATGTGAAGAGAATGTATTCCCCTGATGGTTTAATATACACGGGACATGTTACCAGGTGAACAGTATAAGTGAGGAGAGTGAGTTCCCCTGATGGTTTAATATACACTGGACATGTCATCAGGTGAACAGTATAAGTGAGGAGAATTTATTCCCCTGATGGTTTAATATACCCGGGACATGTCATCAGGTGAACAGTATAAGTGAGGACAGTGTGTTCCCTGATGGTTTAATTTACACAGGACATGTTACCAGGTGAACAGTATAAGTGAGGAGACTGAGTTCCCCTGATTGTTTATTATACCCGGGACATGTCACCAGGTGAACAGTATAAGTGAGGAGAGTGTGTTCCCCTGATGGTTTAATATACACAGGACATGATGCCAGGTGAACAGTGTAAGTGAGTATACTGTATTCCCCTGATGGTTCAAAAAACACGGGACATGTTAGCTGGTGAACAGTATAAGAGAGGAGAATGTATTACCCTGATGGTTTAATATACACGGGACATGTTACCAGGTGAACAGTATAAGTGAGGAGATTGTGTTCCCCTGATGGTTTAATATACACGGGACATGTTACCAGGTGAACAGTATAAGTGAGGAGAGTGTGTTCCCCTGATGGTTTAATATACACGGGACATGTTAGCAGGTGAACACTATAAGTGAGGAGAATGTATTCCCCTGATGGTTTAATATACACGGGACATGTTAGCAGGTGAACAGTATAAGTGAGGAGAATGTATTCCCCTGATGGTTTAATACACACGGGACATGTTACCAGGTGAACAGTATAAGTGAGGAGAATGTGTTCCCCTGATGGTTTAATATACACGGGACATGTTACCAGGTGAAAAGTATAAGTTAGGAGAGTGTGTTCCCCTGATTGTTTAATACTCACGGGACATGTTACCAGGTGAGCAGTATAAGTGAGGAGAGTGTGTTCCCCTGATGGTCAAATATACACGGGCCCTACTACCAGGTGAACAGTATATGTGAAGAGAGTGTGTTCCCCTGATGGTTTAATAAACATGGGACATGTTACCAGGTGAACAGTATAAGTGAAGATAGCCTGTTCCCCTGATTGCATAATATATGTGGGACATGTTACCAGCTGAACAGTGTAAGTGAGGAGAGTGTGTTCCCCTGATGGTTTAATATACACAGGACAAGTTACCAGGTGAACAGTATAAGTGAGGAGAGTGTGTTCCCCTGATGGTTTAACACGCACGGGACGTGTCACCAGGTGAAGAGTAGAAGTGAGGAGAGTGTGTTCCCCTGATGGTCTAATATACACGGGACATGTTACCAGGTGAACATTATATGTGAAGAGAGTGTGTTCCCCTGATGGTTTAATATACATGGGACATGTTAACAGGTGAACAGTATAAGTGAAGAGAGCCTGTTCCCCTGATTGCTTAATATACGTGGGACATGTTACAAGGTGACGAGTATAAGTGAGGAGATTGTGTTCCCCTCATTGTTTAATATACACGGGACATGTTAGCAGGTGAACAGTATCAGTGAGGAGAATGTGTACCCTGATGGGATAATATACACGGGACATGTTACCAGTTGAACAGTATAAGTGAGGAGATTGTGTTCCCCTGATGGTTTAATATACACGGGACATGTTACCAGGTGAACAGTATAAGTGAGGAGAGTGTGTTCCCCTGATGGTTTAATATACACGGGACATGTTAGCAGGTGAACACTATAAGTGAGGAGAATGTATTCCCCTGATGGTTTAATATACACGGGACATGTTAGCAGGTGAACAGTATAAGTGAGGAGAATGTATTCCCCTGATGGTTTAATACACACGGGACATGTTACCAGGTGAACAGTATAAGTGAGGAGAATGTGTTCCCCTGATGGTTTAATATACACGGGACATGTTACCAGGTGAACATTATATGTGAAGAGAGTGTGTTCCCCTGATGGTTTAATATACATGGGACATGTTAACAGGTGAACAGTATAAGTGAAGAGAGCCTGTTCCCCTGATTGCTTAATATACGTGGGACATGTTACAAGGTGACGAGTATAAGTGAGGAGATTGTGTTCCCCTCATTGTTTAATATACACGGGACATGTTAGCAGGTGAACAGTATCAGTGAGGAGAATGTGTACCCTGATGGGATAATATACACGGGACATGTTACCAGTTGAACAGTATAAGTGAGGAGAGTGTGTTCCCCTGATTGTTAAATATACACGGGACATGTTACCAGATGAACAGGATAAGTGAAGAGAGTGTGTTCCCCAGATGGTATAAAATACACGGGACATGTTACCATGTGATCAGTATAAGTGAGGAGACTGTGTTCCCCTGATGGTTTAATATACACGGGACATGTTACCATGTGATCAGTATAAGTGAGGAGACTGTGTCCCTTTGATGGTTCAATATACACGGGACATGTTAGCGGGTGAACAGTATAAGTGAGGAGAGTGTGTTCCCCTCATGGTTTAATATACATGGGACATGTTACCAGGTGAACAGTATAAGTGAGGAGAGTAGTTCCCCTGATGGTTTAACATGCACGGGACATGTTACCAGGTCAACAGTATAAGTGAGGAGAGTGTGTTCCCCTGATGGTTTAACAGGCAGGGGACATGTTACCAGGTGAACAGTAGAAGTGAGGAGAGTGTGTTCCGCTGATGGTTTAATATACACGGGACATGTTACCAGGTGGACAGTATAATTGAAGAGAGTGTGTTCCCCTGATTGTTTAATACACACGGGACATGTTACCAGGAAAACAGTGGAAGTGAGGAGAGTGAGTTCCCCTGATGGCTTAATACAAACAGGACATGTTACCAGGTGAACAGTATCAGTGAGGAGAGTGAGTTCCCCTGATGGTTTAATACAAACAGGACATGTCAACAGGTGAACAGTATAAGTGAGGAGAGTGTGTTCCCCTGATTGTTTATTATACCCGGGACATGTCATCAGGTGAACAGGATAAGTGAGGAGAGTGTGTTGCCCTGATGGTTTAATATACACGGGACATGTTACCAGGTGAACAGTATAAGTGAGGAGAGTGCTTTCCCCTGATGTTTTAATATACACGGGACATGTTACCAGGTGAACAGTATAAGTGAGGAGAGTGTGTTCCCCTGATGTTATAATATACACGGGACATGTTACCAGGTGAACAGTATAAGTGAGGAGAGGGCTTACCCATGATGGTTTAATATACACGGGACATGTTACCAGGTGAATAGTATAAGTGAGGAGAGTGAGTTCCCTTGATGGATTAATATACACGGGACATGTTACCAGGTGAACAGTATAAGTGAGGAGAGTGCTTTCCCCTGATGTTTTAATATTCACTGGACATGTTACCAAGTGAACAGTATAAGTGAGGACAGTGTGTTCCCCTGATGGTATAATATACACGGGACATGTTACCAGCTGAACAGTATAAGTGAGGAGAGGGCTTTCCCCTGATGGTTTAATACACAAGGGACATGTTACCAGGTGAACAGTATAAGTGAGGAGAATGTGTTCCCCTGATGGTTTAATATACAAGGGACATGTTACCAGGTGAACAGTATAAGTGAGGAGAGTGTGTTCCCCTGATGGTTTAATATACACGGGACATGTTACCAGGTAAACAGTTAAGTGAGGAGAATGTGTTCCCCTGATGGTTTAATATACACGGGACATGTTAGCTGGTGAACAGTATAAGTGAGGAGAATTTATTCCCCTGATGGTTTAATATACCCGGGACATGTCATCAGGTGAACAGTATAAGTGAGGAGAGTGTGTTCCCTGATGGTTTAATATACACAGGACATGTTACCAGGTGAACAGTATAAGTGAGGAGAGTGAGTTCCCCTGATTGTTTAATATACCCGGGACATGTCACCAGGTGAACAGTATAAGTGAGGAGAGTGAGTTCCCCTGATTGTTTAATATACCCGGGACATGTCATCAGCTGAACAGTATAAGTGAGGAGAGTGTGTTCCCCTGATGGTTTAATATACACAGGACATGTCACCAGGTGAACAGTATAAGTGAGGATACTGTATTCCCCTGATGGTTCAAAAAGCACGGGACATGTTACCAGGTGAACAGTATAAGTGAGGAGAGTGTGTTCCCCTGATCGTTTAATATCCACGGGACATGTTACCAGCTGAACAGCATAAGTGAGGAGAGTGCTTTCCCCTGATGATTTAATATACACGGGACTTGTTACCAGGTGAACAGTATAAGTGAGGAGAGCGTGTTCCCCTGATGGTATAATACACACGGGACATGTTACCAGCTGAACAGTATAAGTGAGGAGAGGGCTTTCCCCTGATGGTTTAATATACACGGGACATGTTACCAGGTGAACAGTATAAGTGAGGAGAGTGTGTTCCACTGATGGTTTAATATACACGGGACATGTTAGCAGGTGAACAGTATAAGTGAGGAGAGTGTGTTCCCCTCATTGTTTAATATACACGGGACATGTTACCAGGTGAACAGTATAAGTGAGGAGAGTGTGTTCCCCAGATGGTTTAATATACACGGGACATGTTACAAGGTGAACAGTATAAGTGATGAGAGTGTGTTCCCCTGATGGTTCAATAAACACGGGACATGTTAGCAGGTGAACATTATAAGTGAGGAGAATGTGTTCCCCTCATGGTTTAATATACATTGGACATGTTACCAGGTGAACAGTAGAAGTGAGGAGAGTGTGTTCCCCTCATGGTTTAATATACATGGGACATGTTACCAGGTGAACAGTATAAGTGAGGAGAGTAGTTCCCCTGATGGTTTAACATGCACGGGACATGTTACCAGGTCAACAGTATAAGTGAGGAGAGTGTGTTCCCCTGATGGTTTAACAGGCAGGGGACATGTTACCAGGTGAACAGTAGAAGTGAGGAGAGTGTGTTCCCCTGATGGTTTAATATACACGGGACATGTTACCAGGTGGACAGTATAATTGAAGAGAGTGTGTTCCCCTGATTGTTTAATACACACGGGACATGTTACCAGGAAAACAGTGGAAGTGAGGAGAGTGAGTTCCCCTGATGGTTTAATACAAACAGGACATGTCAACAGGTGAACAGTATAAGTGAGGAGAGTGTGTTCCCCTGATTGTTTATTATACCCGGGACATGTCATCAGGTGAACAGGATAAGTGAGGAGAGTGTGTTGCCCTGATGGTTTAATATACACGGGACATGTTACCAGGTGAACAGTATAAGTGAGGAGAGTGCTTTCCCCTGATGTTTTAATATACACGGGACATGTTACCAGGTGAACAGTATAAGTGAGGAGAGTGTGTTCCCCTGATGTTATAATATACACGGGACATGTTACCAGGTGAACAGTATAAGTGAGGAGATGGCTTACCCATGATGGTTTAATATACACGGGACATGTTACCAGGTGAATAGTATAAGTGAGGAGAGTGAGTTCCCTTGATGGATTAATATACACGGGACATGTTACCAGGTGAACAGTATAAGTGAGGAGAGTGCTTTCCCCTGATGTTTTAATATTCACTGGACATGTTACCAAGTGAACAGTATAAGTGAGGACAGTGTGTTCCCCTGATGGTATAATATACACGGGACATGTTACCAGCTGAACAGTATAAGTGAGGAGAGGGCTTTCCCCTGATGGTTTAATACACAAGGGACATGTTACCAGGTGAACAGTATAAGTGAGGAGAATGTGTTCCCCTGATGGTTTAATATACAAGGGACATGTTACCAGGTGAACAGTATAAGTGAGGAGAGTGTGTTCCCCTGATGGTTTAATATACACGGGACATGTTACCAGGTAAACAGTTAAGTGAGGAGAATGTGTTCCCCTGATGGTTTAATATACACGGGACATGTTAGCTGGTGAACAGTATAAGTGAGGAGAATTTATTCCCCTGATGGTTTAATATACCCGGGACATGTCATCAGGTGAACAGTATAAGTGAGGAGAGTGTGTTCCCTGATGGTTTAATATACACAGGACATGTTACCAGGTGAACAGTATAAGTGAGGAGAGTGAGTTCCCCTGATTGTTTAATATACACGGGACATGTTACCAGGTGAACAGTATAAGTGAGGAGAGTGAGTTCCCCTGATTGTTTAATATACCCGGGACATGTCATCAGCTGAACAGTATAAGTGAGGAGAGTGTGTTCCCCTGATGGTTTAATATACACAGGACATGTCACCAGGTGAACAGTATAAGTGAGGATACTGTATTCCCCTGATGGTTCAAAAAGCACGGGACATGTTACCAGGTGAACAGTATAAGTGAGGAGAGTGTGTTCCCCTGATGGTTTAATATCCACGGGACATGTTACCAGCTGAACAGCATAAGTGAGGAGAGGGCTTTCCCCTGATGATTTAATATACACGGGACTTGTTACCAGGTGAACAGTATAAGTGAGGAGAGCGTGTTCCCCTGATGGTATAATACACACGGGACATGTTACCAGCTGAACAGTATAAGTGAGGAGAGGGCTTTCCCCTGATGGTTTAATATACACGGGACATGTTACCAGGTGAACAGTATAAGTGAGGAGAGTGTGTTCCACTGATGGTTTAATATACACGGGACATGTTACCAGGTGAACAGTATAAGTGAGGAGAGTGTGTTCCACTGATGGTTTAATATACACGGGACATGTTAGCAGGTGAACATTATAAGTGAGGAGAATGTGTTCCCCTCATGGTTTAATATACATTGGACATGTTACCAGGTGAACAGTAGAAGTGAGGAGAGTGTGTTCCCCTGATGGTTTAACATGCACGGGACATGTTACCAGGTCAACAGTATAAGTGAGGAGAGTGTGTTCCCCTGATGGTTTAATACACCCGGGACATGTTACCAGGTGAACAGTATAAGTGAGGAGAGTGTGATCCAATGATTGTTTAATACACACGGGACATGTTACCAGGAGAACAGTATAAGTGAAGAGAGTGTGTTCCCATGATGGTTTAACAGGCAGGGGACATGTTACCAGGTGAACAGTAGAAGTGAGGAGAGTGTGTTCCCCTGATGGTTTAATATACACGGGACATGTTACCAGGTGAACAGTATAAGTGAGGAGAGTGAGTTCCCCTGATGGTTTAATATACACTGGACATGTCATCAGGTGAACAGTATAAGTGAGGAGAATTTATTCCCCTGATGGTTTAATATACCCGGGACATGTCATCAGGTGAACAGTGTGATCCCCTGATGGTTTAATATACACAGGACATGATGCCAGGTGAACAGTATAAGTGAGGAGAGTGAGTTCCCCTGATTGTTTAATATACCCGGGACATGTCATCAGGTGAACAGTATAAGTGAGTATACTGTATTCCCCTGATGGTTCAAAAAACACGGGACATGTTAGCTGGTGAACAGTATAAGAGAGGAGAATGTATTCCCCTGATGGTTTAATATACACGGGACATGTTACCAGGTGAACAGTATAAGTGAGGAGATTGTGTTCCCCTGATGGTTTAATATACACGGGACATGTTAACAGGTGAACAGTATAAGTGAGGAGAGTGTGTTCCCCTGATGGTTTAATATACACGGGACATGTTAGCAGGTGAACACTATAAGTGAGGAGAATGTATTCCCCTGATGGTTTAATATACACGGGACATGTTAGCAGGTGAACAGTATAAGTGAGGAGAATGTATTCCCCTGATGGTTTAATACACACGGGACATGTTACCAGGTGAACAGTATAAGTGAGGAGAATGTGTTCCCCTGATGGTTTAATATACACGGGACATGTTACCAGGTGAAAAGTATAAGTTAGGAGAGTGTGTTCCCCTGATTGTTTAATACTCACGGGACATGTTACCAGGTGAGCAGTATAAGTGAGGAGAGTGTGTTCCCCTGATGGTTTAACACGCACGGGACGTGTCACCAGGTGAAGAGTAGAAGTGAGGAGAGTGTGTTCCCCTGATGGTCAAATATACACGGGCCCTGCTACCAGGTGAACAGTATATGTGAAGAGAGTGTGTTCCCCTGATGGTTTAATATATGTGGGACATGTTACAAGGTGAAGAGTATAATTGAGGAGATTGTGTTCCCGTCATTGTTTAATATACACAGGACAAGTTACCAGGTGAACAGTATAAGTGAGGAGAGTGTGTTCCCCTGATGGTCTAATATACACGGGACATGTTACCAGGTGAACATTATATGTGAAGAGAGTGTGTTCCCCTGATGGTTTAATATACATGGGACATGTTAACAGGTGAACAGTATAAGTGAAGAGAGCCTGTTCCCCTGATTGCTTAATATTCGTGGGACATGTTACAAGGTGACGAGTATAAGTGAGGAGATTGTGTTCCCTTCATTGTTTAATATACACGGGACATGTTAGCAGGTGAACAGTATCAGTGAGGAGAATGTGTACCCTGATGGGATAATATACACGGGACATGTTACCAGTTGAACAGTATAAGTGAGGAGAGTGTGTTCCCCTGATTGTTAAATATACACGGGACATGTTACCAGATGAACAGGATAAGTGAAGAGAGTGTGTTCCCCAGATGGTATAAAATACACGGGACATATTACCATGTGATCAGTATAAGTGAGGAGAATGTGTTCCGCTGATGGTTTAATATACACGGGACATGTTACCAGGTGAACAGTATAAGTGATGAGACTGTATTCCCCTGATGGTTCAATATACACGGGACATGTTAGCGGGTGAACAGTATAAGTGAGGAGAGTGTGTTCCCCTCATGGTTTAATATACATGGGACATGTTACCAGGTGAACAGTATAAGTGAGGAGAGTAGTTCCCCTGATGGTTTAACATGCACGGGACATGTTACCAGGTCAACAGTATAAGTGAGGAGAGTGTGTTCCCCTGATGGTTTAACAGGCAGGGGACATGTTACCAGGTGAACAGTAGAAGTGAGGAGAGTGTGTTCCCCTGATGGTTTAATATACACGGGACATGTTACCAGGTGGACAGTATAATTGAAGAGAGTGTGTTCCCCTGATTGTTTAATACACACGGGACATGTTACCAGGAAAACAGTGGAAGTGAGGAGAGTGAGTTCCCCTGATGGCTTAATACAAACAGGACATGTTACCAGGTGAACAGTGTAAGTGAGGAGAGTGAGTTCCCCTGATGGTTTAATACAAACAGGACATGTCAACAGGTGAACAGTATAAGTGAGGAGAGTGTGTTCCCCTGATTGTTTATTATACCCGGGACATGTCATCAGGTGAACAGGATAAGTGAGGAGAGTGTGTTGCCCTGATGGTTTAATATACACGGGACATGTTACCAGGTGAACAGTATAAGTGAGGAGAGTGCTTTCCCCTGATGTTTTAATATACACGGGACATGTTGCCAGGTGAACAGTATAAGTGAGGAGAGTGTGTTCCCCTGATGTTATAATATACACGGGACATGTTACCAGGTGAACAGTATAAGTGAGGAGAGGGCTTACCCATGATGGTTTAATATACACGGGACATGTTACCAGGTGAATAGTATAAGTGAGGAGAGTGAGTTCCCTTGATGGATTAATATACACGGGACATGTTACCAGGTGAACAGTATAAGTGAGGAGAGTGCTTTCCCCTGATGTTTTAATATTCACTGGACATGTTACCAAGTGAACAGTATAAGTGAGGACAGTGTGTTCCCCTGATGGTATAATATACACGGGACATGTTACCAGCTGAACAGTATAAGTGAGGAGAGGGCTTTCCCCTGATGGTTTAATACACAAGGGACATTTTACCAGTGAACAGTATAAGTGAGGAGAATGTGTTCCCCTGATGGTTTAATATACAAGGGACATGATACCAGGTGAACAGTATAAGTGAGGAGAGTGTGTTCCCCTGATGGTTTAATATACACGGGACATGTTACCAGGTAAACAGTTAAGTGAGGAGAATGTGTTCCCCTGATGGTTTAATATACACGGGACATGTTAGCTGGTGAACAGTATAAGTGAGGAGAATTTATTCCCCTGATGGTTTAATATACCCGGGACATGTCATCAGGTGAACAGTATAAGTGAGGAGAGTGTGTTCCCTGATGGTTTAATATACACAGGACATGTTACCAGGTGAACAGTATAAGTGAGGAGAGTGAGTTCCCCTGATTGTTTAATATACCCGGGACATGTCACCAGGTGAACAGTATAAGTGAGGAGAGTGTGTTCCCCTGATGGTTTAATATACACAGGACATGTCACCAGGTGAACAGTATAAGTGAGGATACTGTATTCCCCTGATGGTTCAAAAAGCACGGGACATGTTACCAGGTGAACAGTATAAGTGAGGAGAGTGTGTTCCCCTGATGGTTTAATATCCACGGGACATGTTACCAGCTGAACAGCATAAGTGAGGAGAGGGCTTTCCCCTGATGATTTAATATACACGGGACTTGTTACCAGGTGAACAGTATAAGTGAGGAGAGCGTGTTCCCCTGATGGTATAATACACACGGGACATGTTACCAGCTGAACAGTATAAGTGAGGAGAGGGCTTTCCCCTGATGGTTTAATATACACGGGACATGTTACCAGGTGAACAGTATAAGTGAGGAGAGTGTGTTCCACTGATGGTTTAATATACACGGGACATGTTAGCAGGTGAACAGTATAAGTGAGGAGAGTGTGTTCCCCTCATTGTTTAATATACACGGGACATGTTACCAGGTGAACAGTATAAGTGAGGAGAGTGTGTTCCCCAGATGGTTTAATATACACGGGACATGTTACCAGGTGAACAGTATAAGTGATGAGAGTGTGTTCCCCCGATGGTTCAATATACACGGGACATGTTAGCAGGTGAACATTATAAGTGAGGAGAATGTGTTCCCCTCATGGTTTAATATACATTGGACATGTTACCAGGTGAACAGTAGAAGTGAGGAGAGTGTGTTCCCCTGATGGTTTAACATGCACGGGACATGTTACCAGGTCAACAGTATAAGTGAGGAGAGTGTGTTCCCCTGATGGTTTAATACACCCGGGACATGTTACCAGGTGAACAGTATAAGTGAGGAGAGTGTGATCCAATGATTGTTTAATACACACGGGACATGTTACCAGGAGAACAGTATAAGTGAAGAGAGTGTGTTCCCATGATGGTTTAACAGGCAGGGGACATGTTACCAGGTGAACAGTAGAAGTGAGGAGAGTGTGTTCCCCTGATGGTTTAATATACACGGGACATGTTACCAGGAGAACAGTATAAGTGAAGAGAGTGTGTTCCCCTGATGGTTTAATACACACGGGACATGTTACCAGGTAAACAGTGTAAGTGAGGAGAGTGAGTTCCCCTGATGGTTTAATACAAACAGGACATGTTACCAGGTGAACAGTGTAAGTGTGGAGAGTGAGTTCCCCTGATGGTTTAAACAAACAGGACATGTGAACAGGTGAACAGTATAAGTGAGGAGAGTGTGTTCCCCTGATGGTTTAATATGCACAGGACATGATACCAGGTGAACAGTATATGTGAAGAGAGTGTGTTCCCCTGATGGTTTAATATACATGGGACATGTTAGCAGGTGAACAGTATAATAGAAGAGAGCCTGTTCTCCTGATTGCTTAATATACGTGGGACATGTTACAAGGTGACGAGTATAAGTGAGGAGAGTGTGTTCCCCTCATTGTTTAATATACACGGGACATGTTACCAGGTGAACAGTATGAGTGAGGAGAGTGTGTTCCCCAGATGGTTTAATATACACGGGACTTGTTACCATCTGAACAGTATAACTGAGGAGAATGTGTTCCCCTCATGGTTTAATATACATGGGACATGTTACCAGGTGAACAGTATAAGTGTGGAGAGTGTGTTCCCCTGATGGTTTAACATGCACGGGACATGTTACCAGGTCAACAGTATAAGTGAGGAGAGTGTGTTCCCCTGATGGTTTAATACACCCGGGACATGTTACCAGGTGAACAGTATAAGTGAGGAGAGTGTGATCCAATGATTGTTTAATACTGACAGGACGTGTCACCAGGTGAACAGTAGAAGTGAGGAGAGTGTGTTCCCCTGATGGTTTAATATACACGGGACATGTTACCAGGAGAACAGTATAAGTGAAGAGAGGGTGTTCCCCTGGTGGTTTAATACACACGGGACATGTTACCAGGTAAACAGTGTAAGTGAGGAGAGTGAGTTCCCCTGATGGTTTAATACAAACAGGACATGTTACCAGGTGGACAGTGTAAGTGTGGAGAGTGAGTTCCCCTGATGGTTTAAACAAACAGGACATGTGAACAGGTGAACAGTATAAGTGAGGAGAGTGTGTTCCCCTGATGGTTTAATATGCACAGGACATGATACCAGGTGAACAGTATATGTGAAGAGAGTGTGTTCCCCTGATGGTTTAATATACATGGGACATGTTACCAGGTGAACAGTATGAGTGAGGAGAGTGTGTTCCCCAGATGGTTTAATATACACGGGACATGTTACCAGGTGAACAGTATAAGTGAGGAGAGTGTGTTCCCCAGTTGGTATAATATACACGGGACTTGTTACCATGTGAACAGTATAAGTGAGGAGAGTGTGTTCCCCTCATGTTTAATCTTCACGGGACATGTTACCAGGTGAACAGTATAAGTGAGGAGAGTGTGTTCCCCAGATGGTTTAATATACACGGGACATGTTACCAGGTGAACAGTATAAGTGACGAGAGTGTGTTCCCCTGATGGTTCAATACACACGGGACATGTTAGCAGGTGAACATTATAAGTGAGGAGAATGTGTTCCCCTCATGGTTTAATATACATGGGACATGTTACCAGGTGAACAGTATAAGTGTGGAGAGTGTGTTCCCCTGATGGTTTAACATGCACGGGACATGTTACCAGGTCAACAGTATAAGTGAGGAGAGTGTGTTCCCCTGATGGTTTAATAAACCCGGGACATGTTACCAGGTGAACAGTATAAGTGAGGAGAGTGTGATCCAATGATTGTTTAATACTGACAGGACGTGTCACCAGGTGAACAGTATAAGTGAGGAGAGTGTGTTCCCATGATGGTTTAACAGGCAGGGGACATGTTACCAGGTGAACAGTAGAAGTGAGGAGAGTGTGTTCCCCCGATGGTTTAATATACACGGGACATGTTACCAGGAGAACAGTATAAGTGAAGAGAGTGTGTTCCCCTGGTGGTTTAATACACACGGGACATGTTACCAGGTAAACACTGTAAGTGAGGAGAGTGAGTTCCCCTGATGGTTTAATACAAACAGGACATGTTACCAGGTGAACAGTGTAAGTGTGGAGAGTGAGTTCCCCTGATGGTTTAAACAAACAGGACATGTGAACAGGTGAACAGTATAAGTGAGGAGAGTGAGTTCCCCTGATTGTTTAAAATACCCGGGACATGTCATCAGGTGAACAGTATAAGTGAGGAGAGTGTGTTGCCCTGATGGTTTAATAACACGGGACATGTTACCAGGTGAACAGTATAAGTGAGGAGCGGGCTTACCCATGATGGTTTAATATACACGGGACATGTTACCAGGTGAACAGTATAAGTGAGGAGAGTGAGTTCCCCTGATGGTTTAATATACACGGGACATGTTACCAGGTGAACAGTATAAGTGATGAGAGTGCTTTCCCCTGATGGTTTAATATACACGGGACATGTTACCAGGTGAACAGTATAAGTGAGGAGAGTGTGTTGCCCTGATGGTTTAATAACACGGGACATGTTACCAGGTGAACAGTATAAGTGAGGAGCGGGCTTACCCATGATGGTTTAATATGCACGGGACATGTTACCAGGTGAACAGTATAAGTGAGGAGAGTGAGTTCCCCTGATGGTTTAACATACACGGGACATGTTACCAGGTGAACAGTATAAGTGAGGAGAGGGCTTTCCCCTGATGTTTTAAAAAACAAGGGACATGTTATCAGGTGAACAGTATAAGTGAGGAGAATGTGTTCCCCTGATGGTTTAATATACACGGGACATGTTACCAGGTGAACAGTAGAAGTGAGGATACTGTATTCCCCTGATGGTACAATATACACGGGACATGTTAGCTGGTGAACAGTATAAGTGAGGAGAGTGTGTTCCCCAGATGGTTTAATGTACACGGGACATGTTACCAGGTGAACAGAATAAGTGAGGAGAGTGTGTTCCCCAGATGGTTTAATATACACGGGGCATGTTACCAGGTGAACAGAATAAGTGAGGAGAGTGTATTCCCCAGATGGTTTAATATACACGGGACATGTTACCAGGTGAACAGAATAAGTGAGGAGAGGGCTTTCCCCTGATGGTTTAATACACACGGGACATGTTGCCAGGTGAAGAGTATAAGTGAAGAGAGTGTGTTCCCCTGATGGTTTAATACACACGGGACATGTTACCAGGTAAACAGTGTAAGTGAGGAGAGTGAGTTCCCCTGATGGTTTAATACAAACAGTACATGTTACCAGGTGAACAGTGTAAGTGAGGAGAGTGAGTTCCCCTGATGGTTTAATACAAACAGGACATGTCAACAGGTGAACAGTATAAGTGAGGAGAGTCTGTTCCCCTGATGGTTTACTATACACAGGACATGATACCAGGTGAACAGTATAAGTGAGGAGAGTGAGTTCCCCTGATGGTTTAATATACACGGGACATGTTACCAGGTGAACAGTATAACTGAGGAGAGTGTGTTCCCCTGATGGTTTAATATACACAGGACATGATACCAGGTGAACAGTATAAGTGAGGAGAGTGAGTTCCCCTGATGGTTTACTACACACAGGACATGATACCAGATGAACAGTATAAGTGAGGAGGGTGAGTTCCCCTGATTGTTTAATATACCCGGGACATGTCATCAGGTGAACAGTATAAGTGAGGAGAGTGTGTTCCCCTGATGGTTTAACATACACGGGACATGTTACCAGGTGAACAGTATAAGTGAGGAGAGTGGTTTCCCCTGATTGTTTAATATACACGGGACATGTTACCAGGTGAACAGTATAAGTGAGGACCGGCTTACCCATGATGTTTTAATATACACGTGACATGTTACCAGGTGAACAGTATAAGTGAGGAGAGTGAGTTCCCCTGATGGTTTAATATACACGGGACATGTTACCAGGTGAACAGTATAAGTGATGAGAGTGCCTTCCCCTGATGTTTTCATATACTCGGGACATGTTACCAGGTGAACAGTATAAGTGAGGACAGTGTGTTCCCCTGATGGTTTAATATACACGGGACATGTTACCAGGTGAACAGTATAAGTGAGGACAGTGTGTTCCCCTGATGGTTTAATATACACGGGACATGTTACCAGGTGAACAGTATAAGTGATGAGAGTGCTTTCCCCTGATGTTTTAATGTACACGGGACATGTTACCAGCTGAACAGTATAAGTGAGGAGAGGGCTTTCCCCTGATGTTTTAAAAAACAAGGGACATGTTACCAGGTGAACAGTATAAGAGAGGAGAATGTGTTCCCCTGATGGTTTAATATACACGGGACATGTTACCAGGTGAACAGTATAAGTGAGGATACTGTATTCCCCTGATGGTTCAATATACACGAGACATGTTAGCTGGTGAACAGTACAAGTGAGGAGAATGTATTCCCCTGATGGTTCAATATACACGGGACATGTTACCAGGTGAACAGCATAAGTGAGGAGAGTGTGTTCCCCTGATGGTTTAATATACACGGGTCATGTTACCAGCTGAACAGTGTAAGTGAGGAGAGGGCTTTCCCCTGATGGTTTAATATACACGGGACATTTTAGCAGGTGAACAGTATAAGTGACGAGAATGTATTCCCCTGATGGTTCAATATACACGGGACATGTAACCAAGTGAACAGTATAAGTGAGGAGAGTGTGTTCCCCTCATTGTTTAATATACACGGGACATGTTACCAGGTGAACAGTATAAGTGAGGAGAGTGTGTTCCCCAGATGGTTTAATATACACGGGACATGTTACCAGGTGAACAGTATAAGTGAGGAGAGTGTGTTCCCCAGATGGTTTAATATACACGGGACATGTTACCAGGTGAACAGTATAAGTGATGAGAGTGTGTTCCCCTGATGGTTCAATATACACGGGACATGTTAGCAGGTGAACATTAAAAGTGAGGAGAATGTGTTCCCCTCATGGTTTAATATACATGGGACATGTTACCAGGTGAACAGTATAAGTGATGAGAGTGTGTTCCCCTGATGGTTTAATATACACGGGACATGTTACCAGGTGAACAGTATAAGTGAGGAGAGTGTGTTCCCCAGATGGTTTAATATACACGGGACATGTTACCAGGTGAACAGTATAAGTGATGAGAGTGTGTTCCCCTGATGGTTTAATATACACGGGACATGTTACCAGGTGAACAGTATAAGTGATGAGAGTGTGTTCCCCTGATGGTTTAATATACACGGGACATGTTACCAGGTGAACAGTATAAGTGAGGAGAGTGTGTTCCCCAGATGGTTTAATATACACGGGACATGTTACCAGGTGAACAGTATAAGTGATGAGAGTGTGTTCCCCTGATGGTTCAATATACACGGGACATGTTAGCAGGTGAACATTAAAAGTGAGGAGAATGTGTTCCCCTCATGGTTTAATATACATGGGACATGTTACCAGGTGAACAGTATAAGTGAGGAGAGTGTGTTCCCCTGATGGTTTAACATGCACGGGACATGTTACCAGGTCAACAGTATAAGTGAGGAGAGTGTGATCCAATGATTGTTTAATACTGACCGGACGTGTCACCAGGTGAACAGTATAAGTGAGGAGAGTGTGTTCCCATGATGGTTTAACAGGCAGGGGACATGTTACCAGGTGAACAGTATAAGTGAGGAGAGTGTGTTCCCCTGATGGTTTAATATACACGGGACATGTTACCAGGAGAACAGTGTAAGTGAGGAGAGTGAGTTCCCCTGATGGTTTAATACACACGGGACATGTTACCAGGTAAACAGTGTAAGTGAGGAGAGTGAGTTCCCCTGATGGTTAAATACAAACAGGACATGTTACCAGGTGAACAGTGTAAGTGTGGAGAGTGAGTTCCCCTGATGGTTTAAACAAACAGGACATGTGAACAGGTGAACAGTATAAGTGAGGAGAGTGTGTTCCCCTGATGGTTTAATATGCACAGGACATGATACCAGGTGAACAGTATAAGTGAGGAGAGTGAGTTCCCCTGATTGTTTAATATACCCGGGACATGTCATCAGGTGAACAGTATAAGTGAGGAGAGTGTGTTGCCCTGATGGTTTAATAACACGGGACATGTTACCAGGTGAACAGTATAAGTGAGGAGCGGGCTTACCCATGATGGTTTAATATACACGGGACATGTTACCAGGTGAACAGTATAAGTGATGAGAGTGCTTTCCCCTGATCTTTTAATATACACGGGACATGTTACCAGGTGAACAGTATAAGTGAGGAGAGTGGGTTCCCCTGATGGTTTAATATACACGGGACATGTTACCAGGTGAACAGTATAAGTGAGGAGAGGGCTTTCCCCTGATGTTTTAAAAAACAAGGGACATGTTATCAGGTGAACAGTACAAGTGAGGAGAATGTGTTCCCCTGATGGTTTAATATACACGGGACATGTTACCAGGTGAACAGTACAAGTGAGGAGACTGTATTCCCCTGATGGTTCAATATACACGGGACATGTTAGCTGGTGAACAGTACAAGTGAGGAGAATGTATTCCCCTGGTGGTTTAATATACACGGGACATGTTACCAGGTGAACAGTATAAGTGAGGAGATTGTGTTCCCCTGATGGTTTAAGATACACGGGTCATGTTACCAGGTGAACATTATAAGTGAGGAGGGTGTGTTCCCCTGATGGTATAATATACACGGGACATGTTACCAGCTGAACAGTGTAAGTGAGGAGAGGGCTTTCCCCTGATGGTTTAATATACACGGGACATTTTAGCAGGTGAACAGTATAAGTGAGGAGAATGTATTCCCCTGATGGTTTAATATACACAGGACATGTTACCAGGTGAACAGTATAAGTGAGGAGACTGTTTTCCCCTGATGGTTTAATATACACAGGACATGTTACCAGGTGAACAGTATAAGTGAGGAGAATGTGTTCCGCTGATGGTTTAATATACACGGCACATGTTACCAGGTGAAAAGTATAAGTCAGGAGAGTGTGTTCCCCTGATGGTTTAATATACACCTGACATGTTACCAGGTGAACAGTATAAGAGAGGAGAGTGTGTTCCCCTGATGGTATAATATACACGGGACATGTTACCAGCTGAACAGTGAAAGTGAGGAGAGGGCTTTCCCCTGACGATTTAATATACACGGGACATTTTAGCAGGTGAACAGTATAAGTGAGGAGAATGTATTCCCCTGATGGTTTAATATACAGAGGACATGTTACCAGGTGAACAGTATAAGTGAGGAGACTGTTTTCCCCTGATGGTTTAATATACACAGGACAAGTTACCAGGTGAACAGTATAAGTGAGTAGAATGTGTTCCCCTGATTGTTTAATACTCACGGGACATGTTACCAGGTGAGCTGCATAAGTGAGGAGAGTGTGTTCCCCTGATGGTTTAACACGCACGGGACATGTTACCAGGTGAACAGTATAAGTGAGGAGCGGGCTTACCCATGATGGTTTAATATACACGGGACATGTTACCAGGTGAACAGTATAAGTGAGGAGAGTGTGTTGCCCTGATGGTTTAATAACACGGGACATGTTACCAGGTGAACAGTATAAGTGAGGAGCGGGCTTACCCATGATGGTTTAATATACACGGGACATGTTAGCAGGTGAACAGTATATGTGAGGAGAGTGAGTTCCCCTGATGGTTTAATATACACGGGACATGTTACCAGGTGAACAGTATAAGTGAGGAGAGGGCTTTCCCCTGATGTTTTAAAAAACAAGGGACATGTTATCAGGTGAACAGTACAAGTGAGGAGAATGTGTTCCCCTGATGGTTTAATATACACGGGACATGTTACCAGGTGAACAGTACAAGTGAGGAGACTGTATTCCCCTGATGGTTCAATATACACGGGACATGTTAGCTGGTGAACAGTACAAGTGAGGAGAATGTATTCCCCTGGTGGTTGAATATACACGGGACATGTTACCAGGTGAACAGTATAAGTGAGGTGATTGTGTTCCCCTGATGGTTTAAGATACACGGGTCATGTTACCAGGTGAACATTATAAGTGAGGAGGGTGTGTTCCCCTGATGGTATAATATACACGGGACATGTTACCAGCTGAACACTGTAAGTGAGGAGAGGGCTTTCCCCTGATGGTTTAATATACACGGGACATTTTAGCAGGTGAACAGTATAAGTGAGGAGAATGTATTCCCCTGATGGTTTAATATACACAGGACATGTTACCAGGTGAACAGTATAAGTGAGGAGAATGTGTTCCCCTGATGGTTTAATATACACGGCACATGTTACCAGGTGAAAAGTATAAGTCAGGAGAGTGTGTTCCCCTGATGGTTTAATATACACGTGACATGTTACCAGGTGAACAGTATAAGAGAGGAGAGTGTGTTCCCCTGATGGTATAATATACACGGGACATGTTACCAGCTGAACAGTGAAAGTGAGGAGAGGGCTTTCCCCTGACGGTTTAATATACACGGGACATTTTAGAGGGTGAACAGTATAAGTGAGGAGAATGTATTCCCCTGATGGTTTAATATACACAGGACAGGTAACCAGGTGAACAGTATAAGTGAGGAGACTGTTTTCCTCTGATGGTTTAATATACACAGGACAAGTTACCAGGTGAACAGTATAAGTGAGGAGAATGTGTTCCCCTGATTGTTTAATACTCACGGGACATGTTACCAGGTGAGCAGCATAAGTGAGGAGAGTGTGTTCCCCTGATGGTTTAATATACATGGGACATGTTACCAGGTGAACAGTATAAGAGAAGAGAGCCTGTTCCCCTCATTGTTTAATATACACGGGACATGTTACCAGGTGAACAGACTAAGTGAGGAGAGTGTGTTCCCCTGATTGTTAAAAATACACGGGACGTCTAACCAGGTGAACAGTATAAGTGAGGAGAGTGTGTTCCCCAGATGGTTTAATATACACGAGACATGTTACCAGGTGAACAGTATAAGTGAGGAGAGTGTCTTCCCCTGTTGGTTTAATATACACGGGACATGTTACCATGTGAACAGTATAAGTGTTGAGAGTGTGTGCCCCTGATGGTTCAGTATACACGGGACATGTTAGCAGGTGAACATTATAAGTGAGGAGAATGTGTTCCCCTCATGGTTTAATATACACGGGACATGTTACCAGGTGAACAGTATAAGTGAGGAGAGTGTGTTCCCCTGATGGTTTAACATGCACGGGACATGTTACCAGGTCAACAGTATAAGTGAGGAGAGTGTGTTCCCCTGTTGGTTTAATATACACGGGACATGTTACCAGGTGAACAGTATAAGTGAGGAGAGTGTGTTCCCCTGATGGTTTAACATGCACGGGACATGTTACCAGGTCAACAGTATAAGTGAGGAGAGTTTGTTCCCCTGATGGTTTAATACACCCGGGACATGTTACCAGGTGAACAGTATAAGAGAGGAGAGTGTGATCCAATGATTGTTTAATACTGAC
Source organism: Heterodontus francisci (assembly GCF_036365525.1). Lineage (NCBI taxonomy): Eukaryota > Metazoa > Chordata > Chondrichthyes > Heterodontiformes > Heterodontidae > Heterodontus > Heterodontus francisci. The sequence goes on from NW_027140664.1 coordinate 3,420,670, forward strand.
GGGACGTGTCACCAGCTGAACAGTATAAGTGAGGAGAGTGTGTTCCCATGATGGTTTAACAGGCAGGGGACATGTTACCAGGTGAACAGTAGAAGTGAGGAGAGTGTGTTCCACTGATGGTTTAATATACACGGGACATGTTACCAGGAGAACAGCATAAGTGAAGAGAGTGTGTTCCCCTGATGGTTTAATACACACGGGACATGTTACCAGGTAAACAGTGTAAGTGAGGAGAGTGAGTTCCCCTGATGGTTTAATACAAACAGGACATGTTACCAGGTGAACAGTGTAAGTGAGGAGAGTGAGTTCCCCTGATGGTTTAAACAAACAGGACATGTTACCAGGTGAACAGTATAAGTGAGGAGAGTGTGTTGCACTGATGGTTTAATAACACGGGACATGTTACCAGGTGAACAGTATAAGTGAGGAGAGTGCTTTCCCCTGATGCTTTAATATACAGGGGACATGTCACCAGGTGAACAGTTTAAGAGAGGAGAGTGTGTTCCACTGATGGTATAATATACATGGGACATGTAACCAGGTGAACAGTATAAGTGATGAGACTGTTTTCCCCTGATGGTTTAATATACACAGGACATGTTACCAGGTGAACAGTATAAGTGAGGAGAAGGTGTTCCGCTGATGGTTTAATATACACGGGACATGTTACCAGGTGAAAAGTATAAGTCAGGAGAGCGTGTTCCCCTGATTGTTTAATACTCACGGGACATGTTACCAGGTGAGCAGTATAAGTGAGGATAGTGTGTACCCCTGATGGTTTAACACGCACGGGACGTGTCACCAGGTGAAGAGTAGAAGTGAGGAGAGTGTGTTCCCCTGATGGTCTAATATACACGGGACATGTTAACAGGTGAACAGTATATGTGAAGAGAGTGTGTTCCCCTGATGGTTTAATATACATGGGACATGTTACCAGGTGAACAGTATAAGAGAAGAGAGCCTGTTCTCCTGATTGCTTAATATACGTGGGACATGTTACAAGGTGAAGAGTAGAAGTGAGGAGAGTGTGTTCCCCTGATGGTCTAATATACACGGGACATGTTAGCAGGTGAACAGTATCAGTGAGGGGAATGTGTTCCCCTGATGGTTTAATATACACGGGACATGTTACCAGGTGAACAGAATAAGTGAGGAGAGTGTGTTCCCATGATTGTTAAAAATACACGGGACATGTAACCAGGTGAACAGTATAAGTGAGGAGAGTGTGTTCCCCAGATGGTTTAATATACACGGGACATGTTGCCAGGTGAACAGTATAAGTGAGGAGAGTGTGTTCCCCTGTTGGTTTAATATACACGGGGCATGTCACCATGTGAACAGTATAAGTGATGAGACTGTATTCCCCTGATGGTTCAATATACACGGGACATGTTAGCAGGTGAACATTATAAGTGAGGAGAATGTGTTCCCCTCATGGTTTAATATACATGGGACATGTTACCAGGTGAACAGTATAAGTGTGGAGAGTGTGTTCCCCTGATGGTTTAACATTCACGGGACATGTTACCAGGTCAACAGTATAAGTGAGGAGAGTGTGTTCCCCTGATGGTTTAATACACCCGGGACATGTTACCAGGTGAACAGTATAAGTGAGGAGAGTGTGATCCAATGATTGTTTAATACTGACGGGACGTGTCACCAGGTGAACAGTCTAAGTGAGGAGAGTGTGTTCCCATGATGGTTTAACAGGCAGGGGACATGTTACCAGGTGAACAGTATAAGTGAAGAGAGTGTGTTCCCCTGATGGTTTAATACACACGGGACATGTTACCAGGTAAACAGTGTAAGTGAGGAGAGTGAGTTCCCCTGATGGTTTAATACAAACAGGACATGTTACCAGGTGAACAGTGTAAGTGAAGAGAGTGTGTTCCCCTGATGGTTTAATACACACGGGACATGTTACCAGGTAAACAGTGTAAGTGAGGAGAGTGAGTTCCCCTGATGGTTTAATACAAACAGGACATGATACCAGGTGAACAGTATAAGTGAGGAGAGTGAGTTCCCCTGATTGTTTAATATACCCGGGACATGTCATCAGGTGAACAGTATAAGTGAGGAGAGTGCTTTCCCCTGATGCTTTAATATACACGGGACATGTCACCAGGTGAACAGTATAAGTGAGGAGAGTGTGTTCCCCTGATGGTATAATATACATGGGACATGTTACCAGGTGAGCACTATAAGTGAGGAGAGGGCTTACCCATGATGATTCAATATGCACGGGACATGTTACCAGGTGAACAGAAAAAGTGAGGAGAGTGTGTTCCACTGATGGTTTAATATACACGGGACATGTTCCCAGGTGAACAGTGTAAGTGAGGAGACTGTATTCCCCTCATGGTTCAATATACACGGGACATGTTAGCAGGTGAACAGTATAAGTGAGGAGAGTGTGTTCCCCTGATGGTTTAATATACACGGGACATGTTACCAGGAGAACAGTATAAGTGAAGAGAGTGTGTTCCCCTGATGGTTTAATACACACGGGACATGTTACCAGGTAAACAGTATAAGTGAGGAGAGTGAGTTCCCCTGATGGTTTAATATACCCGGGACATGTTACCAGGTGAACAGTATAAGTGAGGAGACTGTTTTCCCCTGATGGTTTAATATACACTGGTCATGTTACCAGGTGAACAGTATAAGTGAGGAGAATGTGTTCCGCTGATGGTTTAATATACACGGGACATGGTACCAGGTGAAAAGTATAAGTCAGGAGAGTGTGTTCCCCTGATTGTTTAATACACACGGGACATGTTACCAGGTGAGCAGTATAAGTGAGGAGAGTGTGTTCCCCTGATGGTTTAACACGCACGGGACGTGTCACCAGGTGAAGAGTAGAAGTGAGGAGAGTGTGTTCCCCTGATGGTCTAATATACACGGGACATGTTACCAGGTGAACAGTATATGTGAAGAGAGTGTGTTCCCCTGATGGTTTAATATACATGGGACATGTTACCAGGTGAACAGAATAAGAGAAGAGAGCCTGTTCTCCTGATTGCTTAATATACGTGGGACATGTTACAAGGTGACGAGTATAAGTGAGGAGAGTGTGTTCCCCTCATTGTTTAATATACACGGGACATGTTAGCAGGTGAACAGTATCAGTGAGGAGAATGTGTTCCCCTGATGGTTTAATATACACGGGACATGTTACCAGGTGAACAGTATAAGTGAGGAGAGTGTGTTCCCCTGTTGTTTTAATATACACGGGGCATGTCACCATGTGAACAGTATAAGTGATTAGACTGTATTCCCCTGATGGTTCAATATACACGGGACATGTTAGCAGGTGAACATTATAAGTGAGGAGAATGTGTTCCCCTCATGATTTAATATACATGGGACATGTTACCAGGTGAACAGTATAAGTGAGGAGAGTGTGTTCCCCTGATGGTTTAACATGCACGGGACATGTTACCAGGTCAACAGTATAAGTGAGGAGAGTGTGTTCCCCTGATGGTTTAATACACCCGGGACATGTTACCAGGTGAACAGTATAAGTGAGGAGAGTGTGATCCAATGATTGTTTAATACTGACGGGACGTGTCACCAGGTGAACAGTCTAAGTGAGGAGAGTGTGTTCCCATGATGGTTTAACAGGCAGGGGACATGTTACCAGGTGAACAGTAGAAGTGAGGAGAGTGTGTTCCCCTGATGGTTTAATACACACGGGACATGTTACCAGGTAAACAGTGTAAGTGAGGAGAGTGTATTCCCCTGATGGTTTAATACACACGGGACATGTTACCAGGTAAACAGTATAAGTGAGGAGAGTGAGTTCCCCTGATTGTTTAATATACCCGGGACATGTCATCAGGTGAACAGTCTAAGTGAGGAGAGTGCTTTCCCCTGATGCTTTAATATACACGGGACATGTCACCAGGTGAACAGTATAAGTGAGGAGAGAGTGTTCCCCTGATGGTATAATATCCATGGGACATGTTACCAGGTGAGCACTATAAGTGAGGAGAGGGCTTACCCATGATGGTTCAATATGCACGGGACATGTTACCAGGTGAACACTGTAAGTGAGGAGAGTGTGTTCCCCTGATGGTTTAATATACACGGGACATGTTACCAGGTGAACAGTATAAGTGAGGAGAGTGTGATTCAATGATTGTTTAATACTGACGGGACGTGTCACCAGGTGAAGAGTATAAGTGAAGAGAGTGTGTTCCCATGATGGTTTAACAGGCAGTGGACATGTTACCAGGTGAACAGTATAAGTGAGGAGAGTGTGTTCCACTGATGGTTTAATATACAAGGGACATGTTCCCAGGTGAACAGTGTAAGTGAGGAGACTGTATTCCCCTCATTGTTCAATATACACGGGACATGTTAGCAGGTGAACAGTATAAGTGAGGAGAGTGTGTTCCCCTGATGGTTCAATACACACGGGACATGTTACCTGGTAAACAGTGTAAGTGAGGAGAGTGAGTTCCCCTGATGGTTTAATACAAACGGGACATGTTACCAGGTGAACAGTGTAAGTGAGGAGAGTGAGTTCCCTTGATGGTTTAATACAAACAGGACATGTCAACCTGTGAACAGTATAAGTGAGGATAGTCTGTTCCCCTGATGGTTTACTATACACAGGACATGATACCAGGTGAACAGTATAAGTGAGGAGAGTGAGTTCCCCTGATTGTTTAATATACCCGGGACATGTCATCAGGTGAACAGTATAAGTGAGGAGAGTGTGTTCCCCTGATGGTTTAATATACACGGGACATGTTACCAGGTGAACAGTATAAGTGAGGAGAGTGCTTTCCCCTGATGGTTTAATATACATGGGACATGTTACCAGGTGAACAGTATAAGTGAGGAGAGTGTGTTCCCCTGATGGTATAATATACACGGGACATGATACCAGGTGAACAGTATAAGTGAGGAGAGGGCTTACCCATGATGGTTTAATATACACGGGACATGTTTCCAGCTGAACAGTATAAGTGAGGATAGTGAGTTCCCCTGATGGTTTAATATACACGGGACATGTTACCAGGTGAACAGTATAAGTGAGGAGAGTGCTTTCCCCTGATTGTTTAATATACACGGGACATGTTACCAGGTGAACAGTATAAGTGAGGAGAGTGTGTTCCCCTGATGGTTTCATATACACGGGACATGTTACCAGATGAACAGTATAAGTGAGGACAGTGTGTTCCCCTGATGGTTTAATATACACGGGACATGTTACCAGGTGAACAGTATAAGTGAGGACAGTGTGTTCCCCTGATGGTTTCATATACACGGGACATGTTACCAGGTGAACAGTATAAGTGATGAGAGTGCTTTCCCCTGATGGTTTAATATACACGGGACATGTTACCAGGTGAACAGTATAAGTGATGAGAGTGCTTTCCCCTGATGTTTTAATATACACGGGACATGTTACCAGCTGAACAGTATAAGTGAGGAGAGGGCTTTCCCCTGATGTTTTAAAAAACAAGGGACATGTTACCAGGTGAACAGTATAAGTGAATAGAATGTGTTCCCCTGATGGTTTAATATACACGGGACATGTTACCAGGTGAACAGTATAAGTGAGGATACTGTATTCCCCTGATGGTTCAATATACACGGGACATGTTAACTGGTGAACAGTACAAGTGAGGAGAATGTATTCCCCTGATGGTTTAATATACACGGGACATGTTACCAGGTGAACAGTATAAGTGAGGAGAGTGTGTTCCCCTGATGGTTTAATATACACGGGTCATGTTACCAGCTGAACAGTGTAAGTGAGGAGAGGGCTTTCCCCTGATGGTTTAATATACACGGGACATTTTAGCAGGTGAACAGTATAAGTGAGGAGAATGTATTCCCCTGATGGTTTAAAATACACAGGACATGTTACCAGGTGAACAGTATAAGTGAGGAGACTGTTTTCCCCTGATGGTTTAATATTCAGAGGACATGTTACCAGCTGAACAGTGTAAGTGAGGAGAGGGCTTTCCCCTGATGGTTTAATATACACGGGACATTTTAGCAGGTGAACAGTATAAGTGAGGAGAATGTATTCCCCTGATGGTTTAATATACACAGGACATGTTACCAGGTGAACAGTATAAGTGAGGAGACTGATTTCCCCTGATGGTTTAATATACACAGGACATGTTACCAGGTGAACAGTATAAGTGAGGAGAATGTGTTCCGCTGATGGTTTAATATACACGGGACATGTTACCAGGTGAAAAGTATGAGTCAGGAGAGTGTGTTCCCCTGATGGTTTAATATACACGGGACATGTTACCAGGTGAACAGTATAAGTGAGGAGAGTGTGTTCCCCTGATGGTATAATATACACGGGAAATGTTACCAGCTGAACAGTGTAAGTGTGGAGAGTATGTTCCCCTGATGGTTTAATATACACGGGACATGTTACCAGGTGAACAGTATAAGTGAGGAGAATGTATTCCCCTGATGGTTTAATATACACAGGACATGTTACCAGGTGAACAGTATAAGTGAGGAGACTGTTTTCCCCTGATGGTTTAATATACACAGGACATGTTACCAGGTGAACAGTATAAGTGAGGAGAATGTGTTCCGCTGATGGTTTAATACACACGGGACATGTTACCAGGTGAAAAGTATAAGTCAGGAGAGTGAGTTCCCCTGAATGTTTAATACTCACGGGACATGTTACCAGGTGAAGAGTAGAAGTGAGGAGAGTGTGTTCCCATGATGGTCTAATATACACGGGACATGTTACCAGGTGAACAGCATATGTGAAGAGAGTGTGTTCCCCTGATGGTTTAATATAAATGGGACATGTTACCGGGTGAACAGTATAAGTGAGGAGAGTGTGTTCCACTGTTGGTTTAATATACACGGGACTTGTTACCATGTGAACAGTATAAGTGATGAGAGTGTGTTCCCCTGATGGTTCAATATACACGGGACATGTTAGCAGGTGAACATTATAAGTGAGGAGAATGTGTTCCCCTCATGGTTTATTATACATGGGACATGTTACCAGGTGAACAGTATAAGTGAGGAGAGTGTGTTCCCCTGATGGTTTAACATGCACGGGACATGTTACCAGGTCAACAGTATAAGTGAGGAGAGTGTGTTCCCCTGATGATTTAATACACCCGGGACATGTTACCAGGTGAACAGTATAAGTGAGGAGAGTGTGATCCAATGATTGTTTAATACTGACGGGACGTGTCACCAGGTGAACAGTATAAGTGAGGAGAGTGTGTTCCCATGATGGTTTAACAGGCAGGGGACATGTTACCAGGTGAACAGTAGAAGTGAGGAGAGTGTGTTCCCCTGATGGTTTAATATACACGGGACATGTTACCAGGAGAACAGTATAAGTGAAGAGAGTGTGTTCCCCTGATGGTGTAAACAAACAGGACATGTGAACAGGTGAACAGTATAAGTGAGGAGAGTGTGTTCCCCTGATGGTTTAATATGCACGGGACATGTTACCAGGAGAACAGTATAAGTGAAGAGAGTGTGTTCCCCTGATGGTGTAAACAAACAGGACATGTGAACAGGTGAACAGTATAAGTGAGGAGAGTGAGTTCCCCTGATTGTTTAATATACCCGGGACATGTCATCAGGTGAACAGTAGAAGTGAGGAGCGGGCTTACCCATGATGGTTTAATATACACGGGACATGTTACCAGGTGAACAGTATAAGTGAGGAGAGTGAGTTCCCCTGATGGTTTAATATACACGGGACATGTTACCAGGTGAACAGTATAAGTGATGAGAGTGCTTTCCCCTGATGTTTTAATATAAACGGGACATGTTACCAGGTGAACAGTATAAGTGAGGAGAGTGTTTTGCCCTGATGGTTTAATAACACGGGACATGTTACCAGGTGAACAGTATAAGTGAGGAGCGGGCTTACCCATGATGGTTTAATATACACGGGACATGTGGCCAGGTGAACAGTATAAGTGAGGAGAGTGAGTTCCCCTGATGGTTTAATATACACGGGACATGTTACCAGGTGAACAGTATAAGTGAGGAGAGGGCTTTCCCCTGATATTTTAAAAAACAAGGGACATGTTATCAGGTGAACAGCATAAGTGAGGAGAATGTGTTCCCCTGATTGCTTAATATACACGGGACGTGTTACCAGGTGAACAGTATAAGTGAGGAGAGTGTGTTCCCCTGTTGGTTTAATATACACGGGACATGTTACCATGTGAACAGTATAAGTGTTGAGAGTGTGTTCCCCTGATGGTTCAGTATACACGGGACATGTTAGCAGGTGAACAGTATAAGTGAGGAGAATGTGTTCCCCTCATGGTTTAATATACATGGGACATGTTACCAGGTGAACAGTATAAGTGAGGAGAGTGTGTTCCCCTGATGGTTTAACATGCACGTGACATGTTACCAGGTCAACAGTATAAGTGAGGATAGTGTGTTCCCCTGATGGTTTAATACACCCGGGACATGTTACCAGGTGAACAGTATAAGTGAGGAGAGTGTGTTCCAATGATTGTTTAATACTGACGGGACGTGTCACCAGGTGAACAGTATAAGTGAGCAGAGTGTGTTCCCATGATGGTTTAACAGGCAGGGGACATGTTACCAGGTGAACAGTAGAAGTGAAGAGAGTGTGTTCCCCTGATGGTTTAATACACACGGGACATGTTACCAGGTAAACAGTGTAAGAGAGGAGAGTGAGTTCCCCTGATGGTTTAATACAAACAGGACATGTTACCAGGTGAACAGTGTAAGTGAGGAGAGTGAGTTCCCCTGATGGTTTAACATGCACGTGACATGTTACCAGGTCAACAGTATAAGTGAGGATAGTGTGTTCCCCTGATGGTTTAATACACCCGGGACATGTTACCAGGTGAACAGTATAAGTGAGGAGAGTGTGTTCCAATGATTGTTTAATACTGACGGGACGTGTCACCAGGTGAACAGTATAAGTGAGCAGAGTGTGTTCCCATGATGGTTTAACAGGCAGGGGACATGTTACCAGGTGAACAGTAGAAGTGAAGAGAGTGTGTTCCCCTGATGGTTTAATACACACGGGACATGTTACCAGGTAAACAGTGTAAGAGAGGAGAGTGAGTTCCCCTGATGGTTTAATACAAACAGGACATGTTACCAGGTGAACAGTGTAAGTGAGGAGAGTGAGTTCCCCTGATGGTTTAATATGCACAGGACATGATACCAGGTGAACAGTATAAGTGAGGAGAGTGAGTTCCCCTGATTGTTTAATATACACGGGACATGTTACCAGGAGAACAGTATAAGTGAAGAGAGTGTGTTCCCCTGATGGTTTAATACACACGGGACATGTTACCAGGTAAACAGTGTAAGAGAGGAGAGTGAGTTCCCCTGATGGTTTAATACAAACAGAACATGTTACCAGGTGAACAGTGTAAGTGAGGAGAGTGAGTTCCCCTGATGGTTTAATATGCACAGGACATGATACCAGGTGAACAGTATAAGTGAGGAGAGTGAGTTCCCCTGATTGTTTAATATACCCGGGACATGTCATCAGGTGAACAGTATAAGTGAGGAGAGTGCTTTCCCCTGATGCTTTAATATACACGGGACATGTCACCAGGTGAACAGTATAAGTGAGGAGAGTGTGTTCCCCTGATGGTATAATATACATGGGACATGTTACCAGGTGAGCACTATAAGTGAGGAGAGGGCTTACCCATGATGGTTCAATATGCACGGGACATGTTACCAGGTGAACAGTATAAGTGAGGAAAGTGTGTTCCACTGATGGTTTAATATACACGGGACATGTTCCCAGGTGAACAGTGTAAGTGAGGAGATTGTATTCCCCTCATGGTTCAATATACACGGGACATGTTAGCAGGTGAACATTATAAGTGAGGAGAGTGTGTTCCCCTGATGGTTTAATATACACGGGACATGTTAGCAGGTGAACAGTATAAGTGAGGAGAGTGTGTTCCCCTGATGGTTTAATATACACGGGACATGTTACCAGGGGAACAGAAGAAGTGAGGAGAGTGTGATTCAATGATTGTTTAATACTGACGGGACGTGTCACCAGGTGAAGAGGATAAGTGAAGAGAGTGTGTTCCCATGATGGTTTAACAGGCAGTGGACATGTTACCAGGTGAACAGTATAAGTGAGGAGAGTGTGTTCCACTGATGGTTTAATGTACACGGGACATGTTCCCAGGTGAACAGTGTAAGTGAGGAGACTGTATTCCCCTCATGGTTCAATATACAAGGGACATGTTAGCAGGTGAACAGTATAAGTGAGGAGAGTGTGTTCCCCTGATGGTTTAATACACACGGGACATGTTACCAGGTAAACAGTGTAAGTGAGGAGAGTGAGTTCCCCTGATGGTTTAATACAAACGGGACATGTTACCAGGTGAACAGTGTAAGTGAGGAGAGTGAGTTCCCCTGATGGTTCAATACAAACAGGACATGTTACCAGGTGAACAGTATAAGTGAGGAGAGTGCTTTCCCCTGATGGTTTAATATACACGGGACATGTTACCAGGTGAACAGTATAAGTGAGGAGAGTGTGTTCCCCTGATGGTATAATATACACGGGACATGTTCCCAGATGAACAGTATAAGTGAGGAGAGGGCTTACCCATGATGGTTTAATATACACGGGACATGTTACCAGCTGAACAGTATAAGTGAGGATAGTGAGTTCCCCTGATGGTTTAATATACACAGGACATGTTACCAGGTGAACAGTATAAGTGAGGACAGTGTGTTCCCCTGATGGTTTAATATACACGGGACATGTTACCAGCTGAACAGTATAAGTCATGAGAGTGTGTTCCCCGGATGTTTTGAAAAACAAGGGACATGTTACCAGGTGAACAGTATAAGTGAGGAGAATGTGTTCCCCTGATGGTTTAATATACACGGGACATGTTACCAGGTGAACAGTATAAGTGAGGAGACTGTATTCCCCTGATGGTTCAATATACACGGGACATGTTAGCTGGTGAACAGTATAAGTGAGGAGAATGCATTCCCCTGATGGTTTAATATACACGGGTCATGTTACCAGGTGAACAGTATATGTGAGGAGAGTGTGTTCCCCTGATGGTTTAATATACACGGGTCATGTTACCAGGTGAACAGTATAAGTGAGGAGAGTGTGTTCCCCTGATGGTTTAATATACACGGGACATGTTAGCAGGTGAACAGTATAAGTGAGGAGAGTGTGTTCCCCTGATGGTTTAATATACACGGGACATGTTACCAGGGGAACAGAAGAAGTGAGGAGAGTGTGATTCAATGATTGTTTAATACTGACGGGACGTTTCACCAGGTGAAGAGGATAAGTGAAGAGAGTGTGTTCCCATGATGGTTTAACAGGCAGTGGACATGTTACCAGGTGAACAGTATAAGTGAGGAGAGTGTGTTCCACTGATGGTTTAATGTACACGGGACATGTTCCCAGGTGAACAGTGTAAGTGAGGAGACTGTATTCCCCTCATGGTTCAACATACAAGGGACATGTTAGCAGGTGAACAGTATAAGTGAGGAGAGTGTGTTCCCCTGATGGTTTAATACACACGGGACATGTTACCAGGTAAACAGTGTAAGTGAGGAGAGTGAGTTCCCCTGATGGTTTAATACAAACGGGACATGTTACCAGGTGAACAGTGTAAGTGAGGAGAGTGAGTTCCCCTGATGGTTCAATACAAACAGGACATGTTACCAGGTGAACAGTATAAGTGAGGAGAGTGCTTTCCCCTGATGGTTTAATATACACGGGACATGTTACCAGGTGAACAGTATAAGTGAGGAGAGTGTGTTCCCCTGATGGTATAATATACACGGGACATGTTCCCAGATGAACAGTATAAGTGAGGAGAGGGCTTACCCATGATGGTTTAATATACACGGGACATGTTACCAGCTGAACAGTATAAGTGAGGATAGTGAGTTCCCCTGATGGTTTAATATACACAGGACATGTTACCAGGTGAACAGTATAAGTGAGGACAGTGTGTTCCCCTGATGGTTTAATATACACGGGACATGTTACCAGCTGAACAGTATAAGTCATGAGAGTGTGTTCCCCGGATGTTTTGAAAAACAAGGGACATGTTACCAGGTGAACAGTATAAGTGAGGAGAATGTGTTCCCCTGATGGTTTAATATACACGGGACATGTTACCAGGTGAACAGTATAAGTGAGGAGACTGTATTCCCCTGATGGTTCAATATACACGGGACATGTTAGCTGGTGAACAGTATAAGTGAGGAGAATGCATTCCCCTGATGGTTTAATATACACGGGTCATGTTACCAGGTGAACAGTATATGTGAGGAGAGTGTGTTCCCCTGATGGTTTAATATACACGGGTCATGTTACCAGGTGAACAGTATAAGTGAGGAGAGTGTGTTCCCCTGATGGTTTAATATACACGGGTCATGTTACCAGGTGAACAGTATAAGTGAGGAGAGTGTGTTCCCCTGATGGTATAATATACACGGGACATGTTCCCAGCTGAACAGCATAAGTGAGGAGAGGGCTTTCCCCTGATGGTTTAATATGCACGGGACATGTTACCAGGTGAACAGTATAAGTGAGGAGAGTGTGTTCCCCTGATTGTTAAATATACACGGGACATGTTACCAGGTGAACAGTATAAGTGAGGAGAGTGTGTTCCCCTGATGGTTTAATATACACGGGACATGTTACAACGTGAACAGTATAAGTGAGGAGAGAGTGTTCCAATGATTGTTTAATACTGACGGGACGTGTTACCAGGTGAACAGTATAAGTGAGGAGAGTGTGTTCCCCTGTTGGTTTAATATACACGGGACATGTTACCATGTGAACAGTATAAGTGTTGAGAGTGTGTTCCCCTGATGGTTCAGTATACACGGGACATGTTAGCAGGTGAACAGTATAAGTGAGGAGAATGTGTTCCCCTCATGGTTTAATATACATGGGACATGTTACCAGGTGAACAGTATAAGTGAGGAGAGTGTGTTCCCCTGATGGTTTAACATGCACGTGACATGTTACCAGGTCAACAGTATAAGTGAGGATAGTGTGTTCCCCTGATGGTTTAATACACCCGGGACATGTTACCAGGTGAACAGTATAAGTGAGGAGAGTGTGTTCCAATGATTGTTTAATACTGACGGGACGTGTCACCAGGTGAACAGTATAAGTGAGCAGAGTGTGTTCCCATGATGGTTTAACAGGCAGGGGACATGTTACCAGGTGAACAGTAGAAGTGAAGAGAGTGTGTTCCCCTGATGGTTTAATACACACGGGACATGTTACCAGGTAAACAGTGTAAGAGAGGAGAGTGAGTTCCCCTGATGGTTTAATACAAACAGGACATGTTACCAGGTGAACAGTGTAAGTGAGGAGAGTGAGTTCCCCTGATGGTTTAACATGCACGTGACATGTTACCAGGTCAACAGTATAAGTGAGGATAGTGTGTTCCCCTGATGGTTTAATACACCCGGGACATGTTACCAGGTGAACAGTATAAGTGAGGAGAGTGTGTTCCAATGATTGTTTAATACTGACGGGACGTGTCACCAGGTGAACAGTATAAGTGAGCAGAGTGTGTTCCCATGATGGTTTAACAGGCAGGGGACATGTTACCAGGTGAACAGTAGAAGTGAAGAGAGTGTGTTCCCCTGATGGTTTAATACACACGGGACATGTTACCAGGTAAACAGTGTAAGAGAGGAGAGTGAGTTCCCCTGATGGTTTAATACAAACAGGACATGTTACCAGGTGAACAGTGTAAGTGAGGAGAGTGAGTTCCCCTGATGGTTTAATATGCACAGGACATGATACCAGGTGAACAGTATAAGTGAGGAGAGTGAGTTCCCCTGATTGTTTAATATACACGGGACATGTTACCAGGAGAACAGTATAAGTGAAGAGAGTGTGTTCCCCTGATGGTTTAATACACACGGGACATGTTACCAGGTAAACAGTGTAAGAGAGGAGAGTGAGTTCCCCTGATGGTTTAATACAAACAGAACATGTTACCAGGTGAACAGTGTAAGTGAGGAGAGTGAGTTCCCCTGATGGTTTAATATGCACAGGACATGATACCAGGTGAACAGTATAAGTGAGGAGAGTGAGTTCCCCTGATTGTTTAATATACCCGGGACATGTCATCAGGTGAACAGTATAAGTGAGGAGAGTGCTTTCCCCTGATGCTTTAATATACACGGGACATGTCACCAGGTGAACAGTATAAGTGAGGAGAGTGTGTTCCCCTGATGGTATAATATACATGGGACATGTTACCAGGTGAGCACTATAAGTGAGGAGAGGGCTTACCCATGATGGTTCAATATGCACGGGACATGTTACCAGGTGAACAGTATAAGTGAGGAAAGTGTGTTCCACTGATGGTTTAATATACACGGGACATGTTCCCAGGTGAACAGTGTAAGTGAGGAGATTGTATTCCCCTCATGGTTCAATATACACGGGACATGTTAGCAGGTGAACATTATAAGTGAGGAGAGTGTGTTCCCCTGATGGTTTAATATACACGGGACATGTTAGCAGGTGAACAGTATAAGTGAGGAGAGTGTGTTCCCCTGATGGTTTAATATACACGGGACATGTTACCAGGGGAACAGAAGAAGTGAGGAGAGTGTGATTCAATGATTGTTTAATACTGACGGGACGTGTCACCAGGTGAAGAGGATAAGTGAAGAGAGTGTGTTCCCATGATGGTTTAACAGGCAGTGGACATGTTACCAGGTGAACAGTATAAGTGAGGAGAGTGTGTTCCACTGATGGTTTAATGTACACGGGACATGTTCCCAGGTGAACAGTGTAAGTGAGGAGACTGTATTCCCCTCATGGTTCAATATACAAGGGACATGTTAGCAGGTGAACAGTATAAGTGAGGAGAGTGTGTTCCCCTGATGGTTTAATACACACGGGACATGTTACCAGGTAAACAGTGTAAGTGAGGAGAGTGAGTTCCCCTGATGGTTTAATACAAACGGGACATGTTACCAGGTGAACAGTGTAAGTGAGGAGAGTGAGTTCCCCTGATGGTTCAATACAAACAGGACATGTTACCAGGTGAACAGTATAAGTGAGGAGAGTGCTTTCCCCTGATGGTTTAATATACACGGGACATGTTACCAGGTGAACAGTATAAGTGAGGAGAGTGTGTTCCCCTGATGGTATAATATACACGGGACATGTTCCCAGATGAACAGTATAAGTGAGGAGAGGGCTTACCCATGATGGTTTAATATACACGGGACATGTTACCAGCTGAACAGTATAAGTGAGGATAGTGAGTTCCCCTGATGGTTTAATATACACAGGACATGTTACCAGGTGAACAGTATAAGTGAGGACAGTGTGTTCCCCTGATGGTTTAATATACACGGGACATGTTACCAGCTGAACAGTATAAGTCATGAGAGTGTGTTCCCCGGATGTTTTGAAAAACAAGGGACATGTTACCAGGTGAACAGTATAAGTGAGGAGAATGTGTTCCCCTGATGGTTTAATATACACGGGACATGTTACCAGGTGAACAGTATAAGTGAGGAGACTGTATTCCCCTGATGGTTCAATATACACGGGACATGTTAGCTGGTGAACAGTATAAGTGAGGAGAATGCATTCCCCTGATGGTTTAATATACACGGGTCATGTTACCAGGTGAACAGTATATGTGAGGAGAGTGTGTTCCCCTGATGGTTTAATATACACGGGTCATGTTACCAGGTGAACAGTATAAGTGAGGAGAGTGTGTTCCCCTGATGGTTTAATATACACGGGACATGTTAGCAGGTGAACAGTATAAGTGAGGAGAGTGTGTTCCCCTGATGGTTTAATATACACGGGACATGTTACCAGGGGAACAGAAGAAGTGAGGAGAGTGTGATTCAATGATTGTTTAATACTGACGGGACGTTTCACCAGGTGAAGAGGATAAGTGAAGAGAGTGTGTTCCCATGATGGTTTAACAGGCAGTGGACATGTTACCAGGTGAACAGTATAAGTGAGGAGAGTGTGTTCCACTGATGGTTTAATGTACACGGGACATGTTCCCAGGTGAACAGTGTAAGTGAGGAGACTGTATTCCCCTCATGGTTCAACATACAAGGGACATGTTAGCAGGTGAACAGTATAAGTGAGGAGAGTGTGTTCCCCTGATGGTTTAATACACACGGGACATGTTACCAGGTAAACAGTGTAAGTGAGGAGAGTGAGTTCCCCTGATGGTTTAATACAAACGGGACATGTTACCAGGTGAACAGTGTAAGTGAGGAGAGTGAGTTCCCCTGATGGTTCAATACAAACAGGACATGTTACCAGGTGAACAGTATAAGTGAGGAGAGTGCTTTCCCCTGATGGTTTAATATACACGGGACATGTTACCAGGTGAACAGTATAAGTGAGGAGAGTGTGTTCCCCTGATGGTATAATATACACGGGACATGTTCCCAGATGAACAGTATAAGTGAGGAGAGGGCTTACCCATGATGGTTTAATATACACGGGACATGTTACCAGCTGAACAGTATAAGTGAGGATAGTGAGTTCCCCTGATGGTTTAATATACACAGGACATGTTACCAGGTGAACAGTATAAGTGAGGACAGTGTGTTCCCCTGATGGTTTAATATACACGGGACATGTTACCAGCTGAACAGTATAAGTCATGAGAGTGTGTTCCCCGGATGTTTTGAAAAACAAGGGACATGTTACCAGGTGAACAGTATAAGTGAGGAGAATGTGTTCCCCTGATGGTTTAATATACACGGGACATGTTACCAGGTGAACAGTATAAGTGAGGAGACTGTATTCCCCTGATGGTTCAATATACACGGGACATGTTAGCTGGTGAACAGTATAAGTGAGGAGAATGCATTCCCCTGATGGTTTAATATACACGGGTCATGTTACCAGGTGAACAGTATATGTGAGGAGAGTGTGTTCCCCTGATGGTTTAATATACACGGGTCATGTTACCAGGTGAACAGTATAAGTGAGGAGAGTGTGTTCCCCTGATGGTTTAATATACACGGGTCATGTTACCAGGTGAACAGTATAAGTGAGGAGAGTGTGTTCCCCTGATGGTATAATATACACGGGACATGTTCCCAGCTGAACAGCATAAGTGAGGAGAGGGCTTTCCCCTGATGGTTTAATATGCACGGGACATGTTACCAGGTGAACAGTATAAGTGAGGAGAGTGTGTTCCCCTGATTGTTAAATATACACGGGACATGTTACCAGGTGAACAGTATAAGTGAGGAGAGTGTGTTCCCCTGATGGTTTAATATACACGGGACATGTTACAACGTGAACAGTATAAGTGAGGAGAGAGTGTTCCCCTGATTGTTTAATACTCACGGGAGATGTTACCAGGTGAGCAGTATAAGTGAAGAGAGCGTGTTCCCCTGATGGTTTAATATACACGGGACATGTTACCAGGTGAACAGTATAAGTGAGGAGAGTGTGTTCCCCTGATGGTTTAATATACACGGGACATGTTGCCAGGTGAACAGTATAAGTGAGGAGAGTGTGTTCCCCTCATTGTTTAATATAGACGGGACATGTTACCAGGTGAACAGTATAAGTGAGGAGAGTGTGTTCCCCTGATGGTTTAATATACACTGGACATGTTGCCAGGTGAACAGTATAAGTGAGGAGAGTGTGTTCCCCTGATGGTTTAATATACACGGGACTTATTACCAGTTGAACAGTATAAGTGAGGAGAGGGCTTTCCCCTGATGGTTTAATATACACGGGACATGTTACCAGGTGAACAGTAGAAGTGAGGTGAGTGTGTTCCCCTGATGGTTTAATACTCACGGGACATGTTACCAGGTGAACGGAAAAGGGAGGAGAGTGTCTTCCCCTGATGGTTTAATACTGACGGGACATGTCACCCGGTGAACAGTATAAGTGAGGAAAGTGTGTTCCCCTCATTGTTTAATATACACGGGACATGTTACCAGGTGAACAGTATAAGTGAGGAGAGTGTGTTCCCCTGATGGTTTAATATACACGGGACATGTTGCCAGGTGAACAGTATAAGTGAGGAGAGTGTGTTCCCCTGATGGTTTAATATACACTGGACTTATTACCAGTTTGACAGTATAAGTGAGGAGAGGGCTTTCCCCTGATGGTTTAACATACACGGGACATGTTACCAGGTGAACAGTATAAATGAGGACAGCGAGTTCCCCAGATGGTTTAATACATACAGGACATGTCAACAGGTGAACAGTATAAGTGAGGTGAGTGTGATCCCCTGATTGTTGAATACACACGGGACATGTTACCAGGTGAACAGAAAAGGGAGGAGAGTGTGTTCTCCTGATGGTTTAATACTGACGGGACATGTCACCAGGTGAACAGTATAAGTGAGGAGAGTGTGTTCCCCTGATTGTTGAATACACACGGGACATGTTACCAGGTGAACAGTATAAGTGAGGAGACTGTGTTCCCCTGATGGTTTAAGAAACACAGGACATGATACCAGGTGAACAGTATAAGTGAGGAGAGTGAGTTCCCTTGATTGTTTAATATACACGGGACATGTCACCAGGTGAACAGTATAAGTGAGGAGAGGGCTTACCCATGATGGTTTAATATACACG
The DNA here is from genome assembly GCF_036365525.1 of Heterodontus francisci. Lineage (NCBI taxonomy): Eukaryota > Metazoa > Chordata > Chondrichthyes > Heterodontiformes > Heterodontidae > Heterodontus > Heterodontus francisci. The sequence goes on from NW_027140664.1 coordinate 3,439,276, forward strand.
GGACATGTTACCAGGTGAACAGTATAAGTGAGGAGAGTGTGTTCCACTGATGGTTTATTAGTGACGGGACATGTCACCAGGTGAACAGTATAAGTGACGAGAGTGAGTTCCCCTGATTGTTTAAAACACACGACATGTTACCAGGTGAACTGTATAAGTTAGGAGAATGTTTTCCCCTGATGGTCTAATATACACAGGACATGTTACCAGGTGAACGGTAGAAGTGAGGAGAGTGTGTTCCCCTGATTGTTTAATACTCACGGGAGATGTTACCAGGTGAGCAGTAGAAGTGAAGAGAGCGTGTTCCCCTGATGGTTTAATATACACGGGACATGTTGCCAGGTGAACAGTATAAGTGAGGAGAGTGTGTTCCCCTGATGGTTTAATATACACGGGACATGTTGCCAGGTGAACAGTATAAGTGAGGAGAGTGTGTTCCCCTGATGGTTTAATATACACGGGACTTATTACCAGTTGAACAGTATAAGTGAGGAGAGGGCTTTCCCCTGATGGTTTAATATACACGGGACATGTTACCAGGTGAACAGTAGAAGTGAGGTGAGTGTGATCCCCTGATTGTTTAATACTCACGGGACATGTTACCAGGTGAACGGAAAAGGGAGGAGAGTGTCTTCCCCTGATGGTTTAATACTGACGGGACATGTCACCCGGTGAACAGTATAAGTGAGGAGAGTGTGTTCCCCTGATGGTTTAAGAAACACAGGACATATTACCAGGTGAACAGTATATGTGAGGAGAATGTGTTCCCCTGATTGTTGAATAAACACGGGACATGATACCAGGTGAACAGAAGAAGTGAGGAGAGTGGGTTCCCCTGATGGTTTAATACTGACGGGACATGTCACCAGGTGAACAGCATAAGTGAGGAGAGGGCCTACCCATGATGGTTTAATATACACTGGACATGTTACCAGGTGAACAGTATAAGTGAGGAGAGTGTGTTCCACTGATGGTTTAATATACACGGGACATGTCATCAGGTGAACAGCATAAGTGAGGAGAGTGCTTACCCATGATGGTTTAATATACACGGGACATGTTACCAGGTGAACAGTATAAGTGAGGAGAGTGTGTTCCACTGAGGATTTAATACTGACGGGACATGTCACCAGGTGAACAGTATAAGTGACGAGAGTGAGTTCCCCTGATGGTTTAAAACACACGACATGTTACCAGGTGAACTGTTTAAGTTCGGAGAATGTTTTCCCCTTATGGTTTAACACACACAGGACATGTTACCAGTTGAACACTATAAGTGAGGAGAGTGTGTTCCCCTGATGGTTTAATATACACAGGACATGATACCAGGTGAACAGTATAAGTGAGGAGAGTGAGTTCCCCTTATGGTTTAATATACACGGGAATTGTTAACAGGTGAACAGTATAAGTGAGGAGAGTGTGTTCCCCTGATGGTTTAATATACACGGGACATGTTACCAGGTGAACAGTATAAGTGAGGAGAGTGTGTTCCCCTGATGGTTTAATATACACGGGACATGTTACAACGTGAACAGTATAAGTGAGGAGAGTGTGTTCCCCTGATTGTTTAATACTCACGGGAGATGTTACCAGGTGAGCAGTATAAGTGAAGAGAGCGTGTTCCCCTGATTGTTAAATATACACGGGACATGTCACCAGGTGAACAGTATAAGTGAGGAGATTGTGTTCCCCTGATGGTTTAAAACACACGACATGTTACCAGGTGAACTGTATAAGTTAGGAGAATGTTTTCCCCTGACGGTTTAACACACACAGGACATGTTACCAGTTGAACACTATAAGTGAGGAGAGTGTGTTCCCCTGATGGTTTAATATACACAGGACATGATACCAGGTGAACAGTATAAGTGAGGAGAGTGAGTTCCCCTGATTGTTTAATATACACAGGACATGTTACCAGGTGAACAGTGTAAGTGAGGAGAGTGTGTTCCCCTGATGGTTTAATATACACGGGACTTATTATCACGTGAACAGTATAAGTGAGGAGAAGGCTTTCCCCTGATGGTTTAATATACACGGGACTTCTTACCAGCTGAACAGTATAAGTGAGGAGAGTGTGTTCCCCTGATTGTTAAATATATACGGGACATGTCACCAGGTGAACAGTATAAGTGAGGAGAGTGTGTTCCCCGGATGGTTTAATATACACGGGACTTATTACCAGGTGAACAGTATAAGTGAGGGGAGGGCTTTCCCCTGATGGTTTAATACACACGGGACATGTTACCAGGTGAACAGTATAAGTGAGGTGAGTGTGTTCCCCTGATGGTTTAATATACACGGGACATGTTACCAGGTGAACAGTATAAGTGAGGAGAGTGTGTTCCTCTGATGGTTTAACATGCACGGGACATGTTACCAGGTCAACAGTATAAGTGAAGAGAGCGTATTCTTTTGATTGTTTAATATACACGGGACATGTTACCAGGTGAACAGTATAAGTGAGGGGAGTGTGTTCCCCTGATTGTATAATGTACACGGGACATGTTGCCAGGTGAACAGTATCAGTGAGGAGAGTGTGTTCCCATGATGGTTTAACATACACGGGACATGTTAGCAGGTGAACAGTATAAGTGAGGATTATGTGTTCCCCTGATGGTTTAATATACACGGGACATGTTACAACGTGAACAGTATAAGTGAGGAGAGTGTGTTCCCCTGATTGTTTAATACTCACGGGAGATGTTACCAGGTGAACAGTATAAGTGAGGAGAGTGTGTTCCCCTGATGGTTTAATATACACGGGACTTATTACCAGTTGAACAGTATAAGTGAGGAGAGGGCTTTCCCCTGATGGTTTAATATACACAGGACATGTCAACAGGTGAACAGTATAAGTGAGGTGAGTGTGATCCCCTGATTGTTTAATACACACGGGACATGTTTCCAGGTGAACAGAAAAGAGAGGAGAGTGTCTTCCCCTGATGGTTTAATACTGACGGGACATGTCACCAGGTGAACAGAAAAGGGAGGAGAGTGTCTTCCCCTGATGGTTTAATACACACGGGACATGTTACCAGGTGAACAGTATACTGAGGAGACTGTGTTCCCCTGATGGTTTAAGAAACACAGGACATGTTCCCAGGTGAACAGTATATGTGAGGAGAGTGTGTTCCCCTGATTGTTGAATATACACGGGACATGTTACCAGGTGAACAGTATAAGTGAGGAGATTGTGTTCCACTGAGGGTTTAATACTGACGGGACATGTTACCAGCTGAACAGTATAAGTGAGGATAGTGAGTTCCCCTGATGGTTTAATATACACAGGACATGTTACCAGGTGAACAGTATAAGTGAGGACAGTGTGTTCCCCTGATGGTTTAATATACACGGGACATGTTACCAGCTGAACAGCATAAGTGAGGAGAAGGCTTTCCCCTGATGTTTTAATATACATGGGACATGTTACCAGCTGAACAGTATAAGTGAGGAGAACGCTTTCCCCTGATGTTTTAATATACATGGGACATGTTACCAGCTGAACAGTATAAGTGAGGAGAGTGTTTTCCCCTGATGGTTTAATATACAAGGGACATGTTACCAGGTGAACAGTGTATGTGAGGAGAGTGTGTTCCCCTGATGGTTTAATATACACGGGACATGTTACCAGGTGAACAGTATAAGTGAGGAGAGTGTGTTCCACTGATGGTTTAATACTGACGGGACATTTCCCCAGGTGAACAGTATATGTGAGGAGAGTGTGTTCCCCTGATGGTTTAAAACACACGACATGTTACCAGGTGAACTGTATAAGTTAGGAGAATGTTTTCCCCTGATGGTTTAACACGCACAGGACATGTTACCAGTTGAACACGAAAAGTGAGGAGAGTGAGTTCCCCTTATGGTTTAATATACACGGGACTTGTTACCAGGTGAACAGTATAAGTGAGGAGAGTGCTTTCCCCTGATGGTTTAATACACACGGGACATGTTACCAGGTGAACAGTATAAGTGAGGAGAATGTATTCCCCTGATGGTTTAATATACACGGGACATGTTACCAGGTGAACAGTATAAGTGAGGAGAATGTATTCCCCTGATGGTTTAATATACACGGGACATGTTACCAGGTGAACAGTATAAGTGAGGATAATGTACTCCCCTGATGGTTTAACATACACGGGACATGTTAGCAGGTGAACAGTATAAGTGAGGAGAATGTATTCCCCTGATGGTTTAATATTCACGGGACATGTTAGCAGGTGAACAGTATAAGTGAGGACAGTGTGTTCCCCTGATGGTATAATATACACGGGACATGTTACCAGCTGAACAGTATAAGTGAGGAGAGGGCTTTCCCCTGATGGTTTAATATACACGGGACATGTTACCAGGTGAACAGTATAAGTGAGGAGAGTGTCTTCCCCTGATGGTTTAATATACACGGGACAGGTTACGAGGTGAAAAGTGTAAGTGAGGAGAGTGTGTTCCCTTGATTGTTTAATACTCACGGGACATGTGAACAGGTGAGCAGTATAAGTGAGGAGAGTGTGTTCCCCTGATGGTTTAACATGCACGGGACGTGTCACCAGGTGAAGAGTAGAAGTGAGGAGAGTGTGTTCCCCTGATGGTCTAATATTCACGGGACATGTTACCAGGTGAACAGTATATATGAAGAGAGTGTGTTCCCCTGATGGTTTAATATACATGGGACATGTTACCAGGTGAACAGTATAAGTGGAGAGAGCGTGTTCCCCTGATTGCTTAATATACGTGGGACATGTTACCAGGTGACGAGTATAAGTGAGGAGAGTGTGTTCCCCTCATTGTTTAATATACACGGGACATGTTAGTAGGTGAACAGTATAAGTGAGGAGAGTGTGTTCCCCTGATTGCTAAATATATACGGGACTAGTCACCAGGTGAACAGCATAAGTGAGGAGAGTGTGTTCCCCTGATGGTTTAATATACACGGGACTTATTACCACGTGAACAGTATAAGTGAGGAGAGGGCTTTCCCCTGATGGTTTAATATACACGGGACATGTTACCATGTGAACAGTATAAGTGAGGAGAGGGCTTTCCCCTGATGGTTTAATATACACGGGACATGTTACCAGGTGAACAATATAAGTGAGGAGAGTGTGTTCCCCTGATTGTTAAAAATATACGGGACATGTCACCAGGTGAACAGTATAAGTGAGGAGAGTGTGTTCCCCTGATGGTTTAATGTACACGGGACTTATTACCAGGTGAACAGTATAAGTGAGGAGAGGGCTTTCCCCTGATGGTTTAATACACACGGGACATGTTACCAGGTGAACAGTATAAGTGAGGAGAGTGTGTTCCCCTGATGGTTTAATATACACGGGACATGTTACCAGGTGAACAGTATAAGTGAGGAGAGTGTGTTCCACTGATGGTTTAACATGCACGGGACATTTTACCAGGTGAACAGTATAAGTGAGGAGAGTAGTTCCCCTGATGGTTTAACATGCACGGGACATGTTACCAGGTCAACAGTATAAGTGAGGAGAGTGTATTCCCCTGATGGTTTAATACACACGGGACATGTTACCAGGTGAACAGCATAGGTGAGGAGAGTGTGTTCCCCTGATGGTTTAATACACACGGGACATGTTACCAGGTGAACAGTATAGGTGAGGAGAGCGTGTTCCCCTGAAGGTCTAATATACACAGGACATGTTACCAGGTGAACAGTATTTGTGAAGAGAGTGTGTTCCCCTGATGGTTTAATACACACGGGACATGTTAGCAGGTGAACAGTATAAGTGAGGAGAGTGTCTTCCCCTGATGGTTTAATATACACGGGACATGTTAGCAGGTGAACAGTATAAGTGAGGAGAGTGTGTTCCCCTGATGGTTTAATATACACGGGACATGTTACCAGGTGAACAGTATAAGTGAGGAGAGTGTGTTCCTCTGATGGTTTAATATACACGCGACATGTTACCAGGTGAACAGTATAAGTGAGGAGAGTGAGTTCCCCTGATTGTTTAATATACCCGGGACATGTCAATAGGTGAACAGTATAAGTGAGGAGAGTGTGTTCCACTGATGGTTTAATATACACGGGACATGTTCCCAGGTGAACAGTATAAGTGAGGAGAGTGTCTTCCCCTGATGGTTTAATATACACGGGACATGTTAGCAGGTGAACAGTATAAGTGAGGACAGTGTGTTCCCCTGATGGTATAATATACACGGGACATGTTACCAGCTGAACGGTATAAGTGAGGAGAGGGCTTTCCCCTGATGGTTTAATATACACGGGACATGTTACCAGGTGAACAGTATAAGTGAGAAGAGTGTCTTCCCCTGATGGTTTAATATACACGGGACAGGTTACGAGGTGAAAAGTATAAGTGAGGAGAGTGTGTTTCCCTGATTGTTTAATACTCACGGGACATGTTAACAGGTGAGCAGTATAAGTGAGGAGAGTGTCTTCCCCTGATGGTTTAACATGCACGGGACGTGTCACCAGGTGAAGAGTAGAAGTGAGGAGAGTGTGTTCCCCTGATGGTCTAATATTCACGGGACATGTTACCAGGTGAACAGTATATATGAAGAGAGTGTGTTCCCCTGATGGTTTAATATACATGGGACATGTTACCAGGTGAACAGTATAAGTGGAGAGAGCGTGTTCCCCTGATTGCTTAATATACGTTGGACATGTTACCAGGTGAACAGTATAAGTGAGGAGAGTGTGTTCCCCTGATTGTTAAATATATACGGGACTAGTCACCAGGTGAACAGTATAAGTGAGGAGAGTGTGTTCCCCTGATGGTTTAAGAAACACAGGACATGTTCCCAGGTGAACAGTATATGTGAGGAGAGTGTGTTCCACTGATTGTTGAATAAACACGGGACATGATACCTGGTGAACAGTATAAGTGAGGAGAGTGAGTTCCCCTGATTGTTTAATATACACGGGACATGTTACCAGGTGAACAGTATAAGTGAGGAGAGTGTGTTCCACTGATGGTTTAATACTGACGGGACATTTCCCCAGGTGAACAGTATAAGTGACGAGAGTGAGTTCCCCTGATTGTTTAATATACACGGGACATGTTACCAGGTGAACAGCATAAGTGAGGAGAGGGCTTACCCATGATGGTTTAATATACACGGGACTTATCACCACGTGAACAGTATAAGTGAGGAGAGGGATTTCCCCTGATGGTTTAATATACACGGGACATGTTACCAGGTGAACAGTATAAGTGAGGAGAGTGTGTTCCCCTGATGGTTTAATATACACGGGACCTATTACCAGGTGAACAGTATATGTGAGGAGAGGGCTTTCCCCTGATGGTTTACTACACACGGGACATGTTACCAGGTGAACAGTATAGGTGAGGAGAGTGTGTTCCCCTGAAGGTCTAATATACACAGGACATGTTACCAGGTGAACAGTATTTGTGAAGAGAGTGTGTTCCCCTGATGGTTTAATACACACGGGACATGTTACCAGGTGAACAGTATAAGTGAGGAGAGTTTCTTCCCCTGATGGTTTAATATACACGGGACATGTTAGCAGGTGAACAGTATAAGTGAGGAGAGTGTGTTCCCCTGATGGTTTAATATACACGGGACATGTTACCAGGTGAACAGTATAATTGAGGAGTGTGTGTTCCCCTGATGGTTTAATATACACGCGACATGTTACCAGGTGAACAGTATAAGTGAGGAGAGTGTGTTCCCCTGATGGTTTAATATACACGGGACATGTTACCAGCTAAACAGTATAAGTGAGGAGAGTGTGTTCCCCTGATGGTTTATTATACACAGGACATGATACCAGGTGAACAGGATAAGTGAGGAGAGTGTGTTCCCCTGATGGTTTAATATACACGGGACATGTTACCAGGTGAACAGTATAAGTGAGGAGAGTCCTTTCCCCTGATGGTTTAATATACACGGGACATTTTACCAGGGGAACAGTATAAGTGAGGAGAGTGTGTTCCCCTGATGGTATAATATACACGGGACATGTTACCAGGTGAACAGTATAAGTGAGGAGAGTGTGTTCCACTGATGGTTTAATATACACGGGACATGTTAGCAGGTGAACAGTATAACTGAGGACAATGTGTTCCCCTGATGGTATAATATTCACGGGACATGTTACCAGCTGAACAGTATAAGTGAGGGGAGTGTCTTCCCCTGATCGTTTAATATACACGGGACAGGTTACGAGGTGAAAAGTATAAGTGAGGAGAGTGTTTTCCCCTGATGGTTTAATATGCACAGGACATGATACCAGGTGAACAGTATAAGTGAGGAGAGGGTGTTCCCCTGATGGTTTAATATACACGGGACATGTTGCCAGGTGAACAGTATAAGTGAGGAGAGGGTGTTCCCGTGATGGTTTAATATACACGGGACTTATTACCAGGTGAACAGTATAAGTGAGGAGAGGGCTTTCCCCTGATGGTTTAGTACACACGGGACATGTTACCAGGTGAACAGTATAAGTGAGGAGAGTGTGTTCTCCTGATGGTTTAATATACACGGGACATGTTACCAGGTGAACAGTATAAGTGAGGAGAGTGTGTTCCACTGATGGTTTAACATGCACGGGACATTTTACCAGGTGAACAGTATAAGTGAGGAGAGTGTGTTCCCCTGATGGTTTAACACGCACGGGACATGTTACCAGGTCAACAGTATAAGTGAGGAGAGGGTGTTCCCCTGATGGTTTAATACACACGGGACATGTTACCAGGTGAGCAGTATAAGTGAGGAGAGTGTGTTCCCCTGATGGTTTAACACGCACGGGACATGTTACCAGGTGAACAGTATAAGTGAGGAGAGTGTGTTCCACTGATGGTTTAACACGCACGGGACATGTTACCAGGTCAACAGTATAAGTGAGGAGAGGGTGTTCCCCTGATGGTTTAATACACCCGGGACATGTTACCAGGTGAACAGTATAAGTGAGGAGAGTGTGTTCCCCTGATGGTTTAATACACACGGGACATGTTACCAGGTGAACAGTATAAGTGAGGAGAGGGCTTTCCCCTGATGGTTTAATATACACGGGACATGTTACCAGGTGAACAGTATAAGTGAGGAGAGTGAGTTCCCCTGATGGTTTAAAACACACGAGATGTCAACAGGTGAACAGTATAAGTGAGGAGAGTGTTTTCCCCTGATGGTTTAATATACACAGAAAATGTTACCAGGTGAACAGTATAAGTGAGGAGAGTGAGTTCCCCTGATGGTTTAATATACACGGGACATGTTACCAGGTGAACAGTATAAGTGAGGAGAGTGCTTTCCCCTGATGGTTTAATATACACAGAAAATGTTACCAGGTGAACAGTATAAGTGAGGAGAGTGAGTTCCCCTGATGGTTTAATATACACGGGACATGTTACCAGGTGAACAGTATAAGTGAGGAGAGTGCTTTCCCCTGATGGTTTAATATACATAGGACATGTCAACAGGTGAACAGTATAAGTGAGGAGAGTGTGTTCCCCTGATGGTTTAATACACACGGGACATGTTACCAGGTGAACAGTATAAGTGAGGAGAGCGTGTTCCCCTGATTGTTTAATATGCACGGGACATGTTACCAGGTGAAGAGTATAAGTGAGCAGAGTGAGTTCCCCTGATGGTTTAATACACACAGGACATGTCAACAGGTGAACAGTATAAGTGAAGAGAGGGTGTTCCCCTGATTGTTTAATATGCACGGGACATGTTACCAGGTGAAGTGTATAAGTGAGGTGAGTGTGTTCCCCTGATTGTTTAATACACATGGGACATGTTACCAGGTGAACAGTATAAGTGAATAGAGTGTGTTCCCCTGATGATTTAATATCCACAGGACATGTTACCAGGTAAACAGTATAAGTGAGGAGAGTGTATTCCCCTGATGGTTTAATATCCACAGGACATGTTACCAGGTGAACAGTATAAGTGAGGAGAGGGCTTTCCCCTGATGGTTTAATATACACGGGACATGTCACCAGGTGAACAGTTTAAGTGAGCAGATTGTGTTCCCCTGATGGTTTAATATACACGGGACATGTCACCAGGTGAACAGTTTAAGTGAGGAGATTGTATTCCCCTGATGGTTTAATATACACGGGACATGTTACAGGTGAACAGTATAAGGGAGGAGACTTTATTCCCCTGATGGTTTAATACACCCGGGACATGTTACCAGGTGAACAGTGTAAGTGAGGAGAGTAGTTCCCCTGATGGTTTAACATGCACGGGACATGTTACCAGGTCAACAGTATAAGTGAGGAGATTGTGTTCCCATGATGGTTTAACAGGCACGGGACATGTTACCAGGTGAACAGTATAAGTGAGGAGAGTGTGTTCCCCTGATGGTTTAATACGCTCGGGACATTATACCAGGTGAACAGTATAAGTGAGGAGAGTGTGTTCCCCTGATGTTTTAATGTACATGGGACATGTTACCAGGTAAACAGTATAAGTGAGGAGAGTGTGTTCCCCTGATGATTTAATACACACGGGACATGTCACCTGGTGAACAGTATAAGTGAGGAGACTGTATTCCCCTGATGGTTCAATATACACGGGACATGTTAGCAGGAGAACAGTATAAGTGAGGAAAGTGTGTTCCCCTGATGGTTTAATATACCCGGGACATGTTACCAGGTGAACAGTATAAGTGAGGAGAGCGTGTTCCCCTGATTGTTTAATATGCACGGGACATGTTACCAGGTGAAGAGTATAAGTGAGCAGAGTGAGTTTCCATGATGGTTTAATACACACAGGACATGTCAACAGGTGAACAGTATAAGTGAAGAGAGCGTGTTCCCCTTATTGTTTAATATGCACGGGACATGTTACCAGGTGAAATGTATAAGTGAGGAGAGTGTGTTCCCCTGATTGTTTAATACACACGGGACATGTTACCAGGTGAACAGGATAAGTGAAGAGAGTGTGTTCCCCTGATGGTTTAATATCTTCAGGACATGTTACCAGGTAAACAGTAGAAGTGAGGAGAGTGTGTTCCCCTGATGGTTTAATATCCACAGGACATGTTACCAGGTGAACAGTATAAGTGAGGAGAGGGCTTTCCCCTGATGGTTTAATATACACGGGACATGTTACCAGGTGAACAGTATAAGTGAGGAGAGTGTGTTCCCCTGATTGTTAAATATATGCGGGACATGTCACCAGGTGAACAGTTTAAGTGAGGAGATTGTGTTCCCCTGATGGTTTAATATACACGGGACTTATTACCAGGTGAACAGTATAAGTGAGGAGAGTGTGTTCCCCTGATGGTTTAATATACACGGGACATGTAACCAGGTGAACAGTATAAGTGAGGAGAGTGTGTTCCCCTGATGGTTTAATATACACGGGACATGTTACCAGGTGAACAGTATAAGTGAGGAGAGTGTGTTCCCCTGATGGTTTAATATACACGGGACATGTTACCAGGTGAACAGTATAAGTGAGGAGACTTTATTCCCCTGATGGTTTAATACACACGGGACATGTTACCAGGTGAACAGTATAAGTGAGGAGAGTGTGTTCCCCTGATGGTTTAATATGCACGGGACATGTTACCAGGTGAACAGTATAAGTGAGGAGAGCGTGTTCCCCTGATTGTTTAATTTGCACGGGACATGTTACCAGGTGAAGAGTATAAGTGAGGAGAGTGTGTTCCCCTGATGGTTTAATATACACGGGACATGTTACCAGGTGAACAGTATAAGTGAGGAGACTTTATTCCCCTGATGGTTTAATACACCCGGGACATGTTACCAGGTGAACAGTATAAGTGAGGAGATTGTGTTCCCCTGATGGTTTAACAGGCACGGGACATGTTACCAGGTGAACAGTATCAGTGAGGAGAGTGTGTTCCCCTGATGGTTTAATATGCACGGGACATGTTACCAGGTGAACAGTATAAGTGAGGAGAGCGTGTTCCCCTGATTGTTTAATATGCACGGGACATGTTACCAGGTGAAGAGTATAAGTGAGCAGAGTGAGTTCCCCTGATGGTTTAATACACACTGGACATGTCAACAGGTGAACAGTATAAGTGAAGAGAGCGTGTTCCCCTGATTGTTTAATATGCACGGGACATGTTACCAGGTGAAGATTATAAGTGAGGAAAGTGTGTTCCCCTGATGGTTTAATATACCCGGGACATGTTACCAGGTGAACAGTATAAGTGAGGAGAGTGTGTTCCCCTGATGGTTTAATACTGACGGGACATTTCCCCAGGTGAACATTATAAGTGAGAAGAGTGTGTTCCCCTGATTGTTTAATACACACGGGACATGTTACCAGGTGAACAGTATAAGTGAGGAGAGTGTGTTCCCCTGATGGTTTAAAACACACGACATGCCAACAGGTGAACAGTAAAAGTGAAGAGAGTGAGTTCCCCTGATTGTTTAATACGCACGGGACATGTTACCAGGTGAACAGTATAAGTGAGGAGAGTGTGTTCCCCTGATGGTTTAAAACACACGACATGTCAACAGGTGAACAGTAAAAGTGAAGAGAGTGAGTTCCCCTGATTGTTTAATACGCACGAAACATGTTACCAGGTGAACAGTATAAGTGAGGAGACTTTATTCCCCTGATGGTTTAATACACCCGGGACATGTTACCAGGTGAACAGTATACGTGAGGAGAGTGTGTTCCACTGATTGTTAAATATACACTGGACATGTTACCAGGTGAACAGTATAAGTGAGGAGAGTAGTTCCCCTGATGGTTTAACATGCACGGGACATGTTACCAGGTGAAGAGTATATGTGAGGAAAGTGTGTTCCCCTGATGGTTTAATATACCCGGGACATGTTACCAGGTGAACAGTATAAGTGAGGAGAGCGTGTTCCCCTGATTGTTTAATATGCACGGGACATGTCTGCAGTTGAACAGTATAAGTGAGGAGAGTGTGTTCCCCTGATGGTTTAATACTGACGGGACATTTCCCCAGGTGAACAGTATAAGTGAGAAGAGTAGTTCCCCTGATGGTTTAACATGCACGGGACATGTTACCAGGTCAACAGTATAAGTGAGGAGAGTGTGTTCCCCTGATGGTTTAATATACATGGGACATGTTACCAGGTGAACAGTATAAGTGAGGAGAGTGTGTTCCCCTGATGGTTTAATGTACATGGGACATGTTACCAGGTAAACAGTATAAGTGAGGAGAGTGTGTTCCCCTGATGGTTTAATATCCACAGGACATGTTACCAGGTGAACAGTATAAGTGAGGAGAGGGCTTTCCCCTGATTGTTAAATATATACGGGACATGTCACCAGGTGAACAGTTTAAGTGAGGAGATTGTGTTCCCCTGATGGTTTAATATACACGGGTCATGTTACCAGGTGAACAGTATAAGTGAGGAGAGTGTGTTCCCCTGATGGTTTAATATACACGGGACATGTTACCAGGTGAACAGTATAAGTGAGGAGAGTGTGTTCCCCTGATGGTTTAATATACACGGGACATGTTACCAGGTGAACAGTATAAGTGAGGAGAGTGTGTTCCCCTGATGGTTTAATACACCCGGGACATATTACCAGGTGAACAGTGTAAGTGAGGAGAGTAGTTCCCCTGATGGTTTAACATGCATGGGACATGTTACCAGGTCAACAGTATAAGTGAGGAGAGTGTGTTCCCATGATGGTTTAATATACACGGGACATGTTACCAGGTGAACAGTATAAGTGAGGAGAGTGTGTTCCCCTGATGGTTTAATACGCACGGGACATTATACCAGGTGAACAGTATAAGTGAGGAGAGTGTGTTCCTCTGATGGTTTAATGTACATGGGACATGTCACCTGGTGAACAGTATAAGTGAGGAGACTGTATTCCCCTGATGGTTCAATATACACGGGACATGTCAGCAGGTGAACAGTATAAGTGAGGAGAGTGTGTTCCCCTGATTGTTTAATACACACGGGACATGTTACCAGGTGAACAGTATAAGTGAGGAAAGTGTGTTCCCCTGATGGTTTAATATACCCGGGACATGTTACCAGGTGAACAGTATAAGTGAGGAGAGCCTGTTCCCCTGATTGTTTAATATGCACGGGACATGTTACCAGGTGAAGAGTATAAGTGAGCAGAGTGAGTTCCCATGATGGTTTAATACACACAGGACATGTCAACAGGTGAACAGTATAAGTGAAGAGAGCGTGTTCCCCTTATTGTTTAATATGCATGGGACATGTTACCAGGTGAAGTGTATAAGTGAGGTGAGTGTGTTCCCCTGATTGTTTAATACACACGGGACATGTTACCAGGTGACAGGATAAGTGAAGAGAGTGTGTTCCCCTGATGGTTTAATATCCACAGGACATGTTACCAGGTAAACAGTATAAGTGAGGAGAAAGTGTTCCCCTGATGGTTTAATATCCACAGGACATGTTACCAGGTGAACAGTATAAGTGAGGAGAGAGTGTTCCCCTGATGGTTTAATATACACGGGACTTATTACCAGGTGAACAGTTTAAGTGAGGAGACTTTATTCCCCTGATGGTTTAATACACCCGGGACATGTTACCAGGAGAACAGTATAGGTGAGGAGAGTGTGTTCCCCTGATGGTTTAATACGCACGGGACATTATACCAGGTGAACAGTATAAGTGAGGAGAGTGTGTTCCCCTGATGGTTTAATGTACATGGGACATGTTACCAGGTAAACAGTATAAGTGAGGAGAGTGTGTTCCCCTGATGATTTAATACACACGGGACATGTCACCTGGTGAACAGTATAAGTGAGGAGAGTGTGTTCCCCTGATGGTTTAAAATACCCGGGACATGTTAGCAGGTGAACAGTATAAGTGAGGAGAGTGTGTTCCCCTGATGGTTCAATATACACGGGACATGTTAGCAGGTGAACAGTATAAGTGAGGAGAGTGTGTTCCCCTGATTGTTTAATACACACGGGACATGTTACCAGGTGAACAGTATAAGTGAGGAGAGCGTGTTCCCCTGATTGTTTAATATGCACGGGACATGTTACCAGGTGAAGAGTATAAGTGAGCAGAGTGAGTTCCCCTGATGGTTTAATACACACATGACATGTTACCAGGTGAACAGTATAAGTGAAGAGAGTGTGTTCCCCTGATGGTTTAATATCCACAGGACATGTTACCAGGTGAACAGTATAAGTGAGGAGACTGTATTCCCCTGATGGTTCATAATACACGGGACATGTTAGCAGGTGAACAGTATAAGTGAGGAGAGTGTGTTCCCCTGATTGTTTAATACACACGGGACATGTTACCAGGTGAACAGTATAAGTGAGGAAAGTGTGTTCCCCTGATGGTTTAAAATACCCGGGACATGTTACCAGGTGAACAGTATAAGTGAGGAGAGCGTGTTCCCGTGATTGTTTAATATGCACGGGACATGTTACCAGGTGAAGAGTATAAGTGAGCAGAGTGAGTTCCCCTGATGGTTTAATACACACGTGACATGTTACCAGGTGAACAGTATAAGTGAAGAGAGTGTGTTCCCCTGATGGTTTAATATCCACAGGACATGTTACCAGGTGAACAGTATAAGTGAGGAGAGTGTGTATCCCTGATGGTTTAATATCCACAGGACATGTTACCAGGTGAACAGTATAAGTGAGGAGAGGGCTTTCCCCTGATGGTTTAATATACACGGGACATGTTACCAGGTGAACAGTATAAGTGAGGAGAGTGTGTTCCCCTGATGGGTTAATATACAAGGGACATGTTACCAGGTAAACAGTATAAGTGAGGAGAGTGTGTTCCCCTGATGGTTTAATATCCACAGGACATGTTACCAGGTGAACAGTATAAGTGAGGAGAGGGCTTTCCCCTGATGGTTTAATATACACGGGACATGTTACCAGGTGAACAGTATAAGTGAGGAGAGTGTGTTCCCCTGATGGGTTAATATACACGGGACATGTTACCAGGTGAACAGTATAAGTGAGGAGACTTTATTCCCCTGATGGTTTAATACACCCGGGACATGTTACCAGGTGAACAGTATAAGTGAGGAGAGTAGTTCCCCTGATGGTTTAACATGCACGGGACATGTTACCAGGTCAACAGTATAAGTGAGGAGAGTGTGTTCCCCTGATGGTTTAACAGGCACGGGACATGATACCAGGTGAACAGTATCAGTGAGGAGAGTGTGTTCCCCTGATGGTTTAATATGCACGGGACATGTTACCAGGTGAACAGTATAAGTGAGGAGAGCGTGTTCCCCTGATTGTTTAATATGCACGGGACATGTTACCAGGTGAAGAGTATAAGTGAGCAGAGTGAGTTCCCCTGATGGGTTAATATACCCGGGACATGTTACCAGGTGAACAGTATAAGTGAGGAGAGTGTGTTCCCCTGATGGTTTAATATACACGGGACATGTTACCAGGTGAACAGTATAAGTGAGGAGACTTTATTCCCCTGATGGTTTAATATACACGGGACTTATTACCAGGTGAACAGTATAAGTGAGGAGAGCGTGTTCCCCTGATTGTTTAATACATACGGGACATGTCAGCAGGTGAACAGTATAAGTGAGGAGAGTGTGTTCCCCTGATTGTTTAATACGCACGGGACATGTCAGCAGGTGAACAGTATAAGTGAGGAGAGTGTGTTCCCCTGATGGTTTAACAGGCACGGGACATGATACCAGGTGAACAGTATCAGTGAGGAGAGTGTGTTCCCCTGATGGTTTAATATGCACGGGACATGTTACCAGGTGAACAGTATAAGTGAGGAGAGCGTGTTCCCCTGATTGTTTAATACATACGGGACATGTCAGCAGGTGAACAGTATAAGTGAGGAGAGTGTGTTCCCCTGATTGTTTAATACGCACGGGACATGTTACCAGGTGAACAGTATAAGTGAGGAGAGTGTGTTCCCCTGATGGTTTAATATACACGGGACATGTTACCAGGTGAACAGTATAAGTGAGGAGACTTTATTCCCCTGATGGTTTAATATACACGGGACTTATTGCCAGGTGAACAGTATAAGTGAGGAGAGTGTGTTCCCCTGATGGTTTAATATCCACAGGACATGTTACCAGGTCAACAGTATAAGTGAGGAGAGTGTGTTCCCCTGATGGTTTAACATGCACGGGACATGTTACCAGGTCAACAGTATAAGTGAAGAGAGTGTGTTCCCATGATGGTTTAACAGGCACGGGACATGTTACCAGGTGAACAGTATAAGTGAAGAGAGTGTGTTCCCCTGATGGTTTAATATCCACAGGACATGTTACCAGGTGAACAGTATAAGTGAGGAGAGGGCTTTCCCCTGATGGTTTAATATACACGGGACATGTAACCAGGTGAACAGTATAAGTGAGGAGAGTGTGTTCCCCTCATTGTTTAATACACACTGGACATGTCACAGGTGAACAGTATAAGTGAAGAGAGCGTGTTCCCCTGATTGTTTAATATGCACGGGACATGTTACCAGGTGAAGAGTATAAGTGAGGAGAGTGTGTTCCCCTGATTGTTTAATACACACGGGACATGTCAGCAGGTGAACAGTATAAGTGAGGAGAGGGCTTTCCCCTGATGGTTTAATACTGACGCGACATTTCCCCAGGTGAACAGTATAAGTGAGGAGAGTGTGTTCCCCTGATTGTTTAATACGCACGGGACATGTTACCAGGTGAACAGTATAAGTGAGGAGAGTGTGTTCCCCTGATGGTTTAATATACATGGGACATGTTACCAGGTGAACAGTATAAGTGAGGAGAGTGTGTTCCCCAGATGGTTTAATATACACGGGACATGTTACCAGGTGAACAGTATAAGTGAGGAGAGTGTGTTCCCCTGATTGTTTAATACACACGGGACATGTTAGTAGCTGAACAGTATAAGTGAGGAGAGTGTTTTCCCCTGATGGTTTAATATACACAGGACATGATACCAGGTGAACAGTATAAGTGAGGAGAGTGTGTTCCCCTGATTGTTTAATACGCACGGGACATGTAACCAAGTGAACAGTATATGTGAGGAGAGTGTGTTCCCCTGATTGTTTAATACACACAGGACATGTAACCAAGTGAACAGTATATGTGAGGAGAGTGTGTTCCCCTGATTGTTTAATACACACGGGACATGTTAGTAGGTGAACAGTATAAGTGAGGAGAGTGTTTTCCCCTGATGGTTTAATATACGCAGGACATGATACCAGGTGAACAGTATAAGTGAGGAGAGTGTGTTCCCCTGATTGTTTAATACGCACGGGACATGTTACCAGGTGAACAGTATAAGTGAGGAGAGTGCTTTCCCCTGATGGTTTAATATACAGGGGACATCTTACCTGGTGAACAGTATAAGTGAGGAGAGTGTGTTCCCCTGATGGTATAATATACCCGGGACATGTCATCAGGTGAACAGTATAAGTGAGGAGAGGGCTTTCCCCTGATGGTTTAATATACAGGGGACATGTTACCAGGTGAACAGTAGAAGTGAGGAGAGTGTGTTCCACTGATGGTTTAATATACACGGGACATGTTCCCAGGTGAACAATATAAGTGAGGAGAGTGTGTTCCCCTGATGGTATAATATACACGGGACATGTTACCAGGTGAACAGTAGAAGTGAGGAGAGTGTGTTCCCCTGATGGTTTAATATACACGCGACATGTTACAACGTGAACAGTATAAGTGAGGAGAGTGTGTTCCCCTGATGGTTTAATATACACAGGACATGTTACCAGGTGAACAGTATAAGTGAGGGGAATGTGTTTCCCTGATGGTTTAATATACACGGGACATGTTACCAGGTGAACACTATATGTGAAGAGAGTGTGTCCCCCTGATTGCTTAATATAAGTGGGACATGTTACAAGGTGACGAGTATAAGTGAGGAGAGTGTGTTCCCCTCATTGTTTAATATACACGGGACATGTTAGCAGGTGAACAGTATCAGTGAGGAGAATGTGTTCCCCTGATGGTTTAATATACACGGGACATGTTTCCAGTTGAACAGTATAAGTGAGGAGAGTGTGTTTCCCTGATTGTTAAATATACACGGGACATGTTACCAGGTGAACAGTATAAGTGAGGAGAGTGTTTTCCCCTGATGGTTTAATATACACGGGACATGTTACCAGGTGAACAGTATAAGTGAGGAGAGTGTGTTCCCCTGATGGTTTAATATACACGGGACCTATTACCAGGTGAACAGAATAAATGAAGAGAGGGCTTTCCCCTGATGGTTTAATATAAACGGGCCATATTACCAGGGGAACAGTATAAGTGAGGAGACTGTATTCCCCTGATGGTTCAATATACACGGGACATGTTATCAGGTGAACAGTAGAAGTGAGGAGAATGTGTTCCCCTCATGCTGTAATATACATGGGACATGTTACCAGGTGAACAGTATAAGTGAGGAGAGTGTGTTCCCCTGATTGTTTAATACACACGGGACATGTTACCAGGTCAACAGGATAAGTGAGGAGAGTGTGTTCCCCTGATGGTTTAATACACCCGGGACATGTTACCAGGTGAATAGTATAAGTGAGGAGAGTGTGTTCCCCTGATGGTTTAATATACACGGGACATGTTACCAGGTGAACAGTATAAGTGAGGAGAGTGTCTTCCCCTGATGGTTTAATATACACGGGACATGTTACCAGGTGAACAGTATAAGTGAAGAGTATCTGTTCCCCTGATTGTTTAATACACACGGGACATGTTGCCAGGTGAAGAGTATAAGTGAAGAGAGTGTGTTCCCCTGATGGTTTAATATACATGGGACATGTTACCAGGTAAACAGTGTAAGTGAGGAGAGTGAGTTCCCATGATGGTTTAATACAAACAGGACATGTTACCAGGTGAACAGTGTAAGTGAGGAGAGTCAGTTCCCCTGATGGTTTAATGCAAACAGGACATGTCAACAGGTGAACAGTATAAGTGAGGAGAGTGTGTTCCCCTGTTTATTAAATAAGGACGGGACATGTCACCAGGTGAACAGTATAAGTGAGGAGAGAGTGTTCCCTAATTGTTTAACACACACGGGACATGTTACCAGGTGAACAGTATAAGTGAGGAGAGTGTGTTCCCCTGATGGTTTAATATACACAGGACATGATACCAGGTGAACAGTATAAGTGAGGAGAGTGAGTTCCCCTGATTGTTTAATACACACGGGACATGTAACCAAGTGAACAGTATATGTGAGGAGAGTGTGTTCCCCTGTTTGTTTCATACAAACGGGACATGTTAGTAGGTGAACAGTATAAGTGAGGAGAGTGTGTTCCCATGATGGTTTAATATACACAGGACATGATACCAGGTGAACAGTATAAGTGAGGAGAGTGTGTTCCCCTGATTGTTTAATACGCACGGGACATGTTACCAGGTGAACAGTATAAGTGAGGAGAGTGTGTTCCCCTGATGGTTTAATATACACAGGACATGATACCAGGTGAACAGTATAAGTGAGGAGAGTGTGTTCCCCTGATGGTTTAATATACACGGGACATGTTACAACGTGAACAGTATAAGTGAGGAGAGTGTGTTCCCCTGATTGTTTAATACTGACGGGAGATGTTACCAGGAGAGCAGTATAACTGAGGAGAGTGTGTTCCCCTGATGGTTTAACACGCACGGGACGTGTCATCAGGTGAACAGTATAAGTGAGGAGAGTGTGTTCCCCTGATTGTTTAATACTCACGGGAGATGTTACCAGGAGAGCAGTATAACTGAGGAGAGTGTGTTCCCCTGATGGTTTAACACGCACGGGATGTGTCACCAGGTGAAGAGTAGAAGTGAGGAGAGTGTGTTCCACTGATTGTTTAATACACACGGGACATGTTACCAGGTGAACAGTATATGTGAAGAGAGTGTGTTCCCCTGATGGTTTAATATACATGGGACATGTTACCAGGTGAACAGTATAAGTGAAGAGAGCGTGTTCCCCTGATTGTTTAATATATGTGGGACATGTTACCAGGTGAACAGTATAAGTGAGGAGAGTCCTTTCCCCTGATGGTTTAATATACACGGGACATGTTGTCAGGAGAACAGTATAAGTGAGGAGAGTGTGTTCCCCTGATGGTATAATATACACGGGACATGTTACCAGGAGAACAGTATAAGTGAGGAGAGTGTGTTCCCATGATGGTTTAATATACACGGGACATGTTCCCAGGTGAACAGTGTAAGTGAGGAGACTGTATTCCCTTGATTGTTTAATATACACGGGACATGTTACCAGGTGAACAGTATAAGTGAGCAGAGTGTGTTCCCCTGATTGTTTAATACACACAGGAGATGTTACCAGGTGAGCATTATAAGTGAGGAGAGTGTGTTCCCCTGATAGTTTAATATACACGGGAGATGTTACCAGGTGAGCAGTATAAGTGAGGAGAGTGTGTTCCCCTGATAGTTTAATATACACGGGAGATGTTACCAGGTGAACAGTATAAGTGAGGAGAGTGTGTTCCTCTCATTGTTTAATATACACGGGACATGTTAGCAGGTGAACAGTATCAGTGAGGAGAAAGTGTTCCCCTGATGGTTTAATATACACGGGACATGTTACCTGGTGAACAGTATAAGTGAGGAGAGTGTGTTCCCCTGATGGTTAAATATACACGGGACATGTTACCAGTTGAACAGTATAAGTGAGGAGAGTGTGTTCCCCTGATCGTTTAATATGCACGGGACAAGTTACCAGGTGAACAGTATAAGTGAGGAGAGTGTGTTCCCCTGATGGTTAAATATACACGGGACATGTTACCAGGTAAACAGTATAAGTGAGGAGAGGGCTTTCCCCTGAAGGTTTAATATACACGGGACATGTTACCAGGTGAACAGCATAAGTGAGGAGAGTGTGTTCCCCTGATGGTATAATATACACGGGACATGTTACCAGCTGAACAGTATAAGTGAGGAGAGGGCTTTCCGCTGATGGTTTAATATACACGGGACATGTTACCAGGTGAACAGTATCAGTGAGGAGAGTGTGTTCCCCTGATGGTTTAATATACACGGGACATGTTAGCAGGTGAACAGTATCAGTGAGGAGAATGTATTCCCCTGATGGTTTAATATACACGGGACATGTTACCAGGTGAACAGTATAAGTGAGGAGAGTGTGTCCCCTGATGGTTTAATATACACGGGACATGTTACCAGGTGGACAGTTGAAGTGAGGGGAATGTGTTCCCCTGATGGTTTAATATACCCGGGACATGTTACCAGGTGAACAGTATAAGTGAGGAGAGCGTGTTCCCCTGATTGTTTAATATGCACGGGACATGTTACCAGGTGAAGAGTATAAGTGAGCAGAGTGAGTTCCCCTGATGGTTTAATACACACGTGACATGTTACCAGGTGAACAGTATAAGTGAAGAGAGTGTGTTCCCCTGATGGTTTAATATCCACAGGACATGTTACCAGGTGAACAGTATAAGTGAGGAGAGTGTGTTCCCCTGATGGTTTAATATCCACAGGACATGTTACCAGGTGAACAGTATAAGTGAGGAGAGGGCTTTCCCCTGATGGTTTAATATACACGGGACATGTTACCAGGTGAACAGTATAAGTGAGGAGTGTGTGTTCCCCTGATGGGTTAATATACACGGGACATGTTACCAGGTAAACAGTATAAGTGAGGAGAGTGTGTTCCCCTGATGGTTTAATATCCACAGGACATGTTACCAGGTGAACAGTATAAGTGAGGAGAGGGCTTTCCCCTGATGGTTTAATATACACGGGACATGTTACCAGGTGAACAGTATAAGTGAGGAGAGTGTGTTCCCCTGATGGGTTAATATACACGGGACATGTTACCAGGTGAACAGTATAAGTGAGGAGACTTTATTCCCCTGATGGTTTAATACACCCGGGACATGTTACCAGGTGAACAGTATAAGTGAGGATAGTAGTTCCCCTGATGGTTTAACATGCACGGGACATGTTACCAGGTCAACACTATAAGTGGGGAGAGTGTGTTCCCCTGATGGTTTAACAGGCACGGGACATGATACCAGGTGAACAGTATCAGTGAGGAGAGTGTGTTCCCCTGATGGTTTAATACACCCGGGACATGTTACCAGGTGAACAGTATAAGTGAAGAGAGCGTGTTCCCCTGATTGTTTAATATATGTGGGACATGTTACCAGGTGAACAGTATAAGTGAGGAGAGTCCTTTCCCCTGATGGTTTAATATACACGGGACATGTTACCAGGTGAACAGTATAAGTGAGGAGAGTGTGTTCCCCTGATGGTTTAATATACACGGGACCTATTACCAGGTGAACAGAATAAATGAAGAGAGGGCTTTCCCCTGATGGTTTAATATAAACGGGCCATATTACCAGGTGAACAGTATAAGTGAGGAGAGTGTGTTCCCCTGATTGTTTAATACACACGGGACATGTTAACAGTTGAACAGTATAAGTGAGGAGACTGTATTCCCCTGATGGTTCAATATACACGGGACATGTTATCAGGTGAACAGTAGAAGTGAGGAGAATGTGTTCCCCTCATGTTGTAATATACATGGGACATGTTACCAGGTGAACAGTATAAGTGAGGAGAGTGTGTTCCCCTGATTGTTTAATACACACGGGACATGTTACCAGGTCAACAGGATAAGTGAGGAGAGTGTGTTCCCCTGATGGTTTAATACACCCGGGACATGTTACCAGGTGAATAGTATAAGTGAGGAGAGTGTGTTCCCCTGATGGTTTAATATACACGGGACATGTTACCAGGTGAACAGTATAAGTGAGGAGAGTGTCTTCCCATGATGGTTTAACAGGCACGGGACATGTTACCAGGTGAACAGTAGAAGTGAGGAGAGTGTGTTCCCCTGATGGTTTAATATACACGGGACATGTTACCAGGTGAACAGTATAAGTGAAGAGTATCTGTTCCCCTGATTGTTTAATACACACGGGACATGTTGCCAGGTGAAGAGTATAAGTGAAGAGAGTGTGTTCCCCTGATGGTTTAATATACATGGGACATGTTACCAGGTAAACAGTGTAAGTGAGGAGAGTGAGTTCCCATGATGGTTTAATACAAACAGGACATGTTACCAGGTGAACAGTGTAAGTGAGGAGAGTCAGTTCCCCTGATGGTTTAATGCAAACAGGACATGTCAACAGGTGAACAGTATAAGTGAGGAGAGTGTGTTCCCCTGTTTATTAAATAAGGACGGGACATGTCACCAGGTGAACAGTATAAGTGAGGAGAGAGTGTTCCCTAATTGTTTAACACACACGGGACATGTTACCAGGTGAACAGTATAAGTGAGGAGAGTGTG
Source organism: Heterodontus francisci (assembly GCF_036365525.1). Lineage (NCBI taxonomy): Eukaryota > Metazoa > Chordata > Chondrichthyes > Heterodontiformes > Heterodontidae > Heterodontus > Heterodontus francisci. The sequence continues at coordinate 3,463,508 of NW_027140664.1, forward strand.
TTCCCCTGATGGTTTAATATACACAGGACATGATACCAGGTGAACAGTATAAGTGAGGAGAGTGAGTTCCCCTGATTGTTTAATACACACGGGACATGTAACCAAGTGAACAGTATATGTGAGGAGAGTGTGTTCCCCTGATTGTTTAATACACACGGGACATGTTAGTAGGTGAACAGTATAAGTGAGGAGAGTGTGTTCCCCTGATGGTTTAATATACACAGGACATGATACCAGGTGAACAGTATAAGTGAGGAGAGTGTGTTCCCCTGATTGTTTAATACGCACGGGACATGTTACCAGGTGAACAGTATAAGTGAGGAGAGTGTGTTCCCCAGATGGTTTAATATACACAGGACATGATACCAGGTGAACAGTATAAGTGAGGAGAGTGTGTTCCCCTGATTGTTTAATACGCACGGGACATGTTACCAGGTGAACAGTATAAGTGAGGAGAGTGCTTTCCCCTGATGGTTTAATATACAGGGGACATGTTACCAGGTGAACAGTATAAGTGAGGAGAGTGTGTTCCCCTGATGGTATAATATACCCGGGACATGTCATCAGGTGAACAGTATAAGTGAGGAGAGGGCTTTCCCCTGATGGTTTAATATACACGGGACATGTTACCAGGTGAACAGTAGAAGTGAGGAGAGTGTGTTCCACTGATGGTTTAATATACACGGGACATGTTCCCAGGTGAACAATATAAGTGAGGAGAGTGTGTTCCCCTGATGGTATAATATACACGGGACATGTTACCAGGTGAACAGTAGAAGTGAGGAGAGTGTGTTCCCCTGATGGTTTAATATACACGGGACATGTTACAACGTGAACAGTATAAGTGAGGAGAGTGTGTTCCCCTGATTGTTTAATACTGACGGGAGATGTTACCAGGAGAGCAGTATAACTGAGGAGAGTGTGTTCCCCTGATGGTTTAACACGCACGGGACGTGTCATCAGGTGAACAGTATAAGTGAGGAGAGTGTGTTCCCCTGATTGTTTAATACTCACGGGAGATGTTACCAGGAGAGCAGTATAACTGAGGAGAGTGTGTTCCCCTGATGGTTTAACACGCACGGGATGTGTCACCAGGTGAAGAGTAGAAGTGAGGAGAGTGTGTTCCACTGATTGTTTAATACACACGGGACATGTTACCAGGTGAACAGTATATGTGAAGAGAGTGTGTTCCCCTGATGGTTTAATATACATGGGACATGTTACCAGGTGAACAGTATAAGTGAAGAGAGCGTGTTCCCCTGATTGTTTAATATATGTGGGACATGTTACCAGGTGAACAGTATAAGTGAGGAGAGTCCTTTCCCCTGATGGTTTAATATACACGGGACATGTTGTCAGGAGAACAGTATAAGTGAGGAGAGTGTGTTCCCCTGATGGTATAATATACACGGGACATGTTACCAGGAGAACAGTATAAGTGAGGAGAGTGTGTTCCCATGATGGTTTAATATACACGGGACATGTTCCCAGGTGAACAGTGTAAGTGAGGAGACTGTATTCCCTTGATTGTTTAATATACACGGGACATGTTACCAGGTGAACAGTATAAGTGAGTAGAGTGTGTTCCCCTGATTGTTTAATACACACAGGAGATGTTACCAGGTGAGCATTATAAGTGAGGAGAGTGTGTTCCCCTGATAGTTTAATATACACGGGAGATGTTACCAGGTGAGCAGTATAAGTGAGGAGAGTGTGTTCCCCTGATAGTTTAATATAGACGGGAGATGTTACCAGGTGAACAGTATAAGTGAGGAGAGTGTGTTCCTCTCATTGTTTAATATACACGGGACATGTTAGCAGGTGAACAGTATCAGTGAGGAGAAAGTGTTCCCCTGACGGTTTAATATACACGGGACATGTTACCTGGTGAACAGTATAAGTGAGGAGAGTGTGTTCCCCTGATGGTTAAATATACACGGGACATGTTACCAGTTGAACAGTATAAGTGAGGAGAGTGTGTTCCCCTGATCGTTTAATATGCACGGGACAAGTTACCAGGTGAACAGTATAAGTGAGGAGAGTGTGTTCCCCTGATGGTTTAATATACACGGGACATGTTACCAGGTAAACAGTATAAGTGAGGAGAGGGCTTTCCCCTGAAGGTTTAATATACACGGGACATGTTACCAGGTGAACAGCATAAGTGAGGAGAGTGTGTTCCCCTGATGGTATAATATACACGGGACATGTTACCAGCTGAACAGTATAAGTGAGGAGAGGGCTTTCCCCTGATGGTTTAATATACACGGGACATGTTACCAGGTGAACAGTATCAGTGAGGAGAGTGTGTTCCCCTGACGGTTTAATATACACGGGACATGTTAGCAGGTGAACAGTATCAGTGAGGAGAATGTATTCCCCTGATGGTTTAATATACACGGGACATGTTACCAGGTGAACAGTATAAGTGAGGAGAGTGTGTCCCCTGATGGTTTAATATACACGGGACATGTTACCAGGTGGACAGTATAAGTGAGGGGAATGTGTTCCCCTGATGGTTTAATATACCCGGGACATGTTACCAGGTGAACAGTATAAGTGAGGAGAGCGTGTTCCCCTGATTGTTTAATATGCACGGGACATGTTACCAGGTGAAGAGTATAAGTGAGCAGAGTGAGTTCCCCTGATGGTTTAATACACACGTGACATGTTACCAGGTGAACAGTATAAGTGAAGAGAGTGTGTTCCCCTGATGGTTTAATATCCACAGGACATGTTACCAGGTGAACAGTATAAGTGAGGAGAGTGTGTTCCCCTGATGGTTTAATATCCACAGGACATGTTACCAGGTGAACAGTATAAGTGAGGAGAGGGCTTTCCCCTGATGGTTTAATATACACGGGACATGTTACCAGGTGAACAGTATAAGTGAGGAGTGTGTGTTCCCCTGATGGGTTAATATACACGGGACATGTTACCAGGTAAACAGTATAAGTGAGGAGAGTGTGTTCCCCTGATGGTTTAATATCCACAGGACATGTTACCAGGTGAACAGTATAAGTGAGGAGAGGGCTTTCCCCTGATGGTTTAATATACACGGGACATGTTACCAGGTGAACAGTATAAGTGAGGAGAGTGTGTTCCCCTGATGGGTTAATATACACGGGACATGTTACCAGGTGAACAGTATAAGTGAGGAGAGGGCTTTCCCCTGATGGTTTAATATGCACGGGACATGTTACCAGGTGAACAGTATAAGTGAGGAGAGTGTGTTCCCCTGATGGGTTAATATCCACCGGACATGTTACCAGGTGAACAGTATAAGTGAGGAGAGGGCTTTCCCCTGATGGTTTAATATGCACGGGACATGTTACCAGGTGAACAGTATAAGTGAGGAGACTTTATTCCCCTGATGGTTTAATACACCCGGGACATGTTACCAGGTGAACAGTATAAGTGAGGAGAGTAGTTCCCCTGATGGTTTAACATGCACGGGACATGTTACCAGGTCAACACTATAAGTGAGGAGAGTGTGTTCCCCTGATGGTTTAACAGGCACGGGACATGATACCAGGTGAACAGTATCAGTGAGGAGAGTGTGTTCCCCTGATGGTTTAATATGCACGGGACATGTTACCAGGTGAACAGTATAAGTGAGGAGAGCGTGTTCCCCTGATTGTTTAATATGCACGGGACATGTTACCAGGTGAAGAGTATAAGTGAGCAGAGTGAGTTCCCCTGATGGGTTAATATACCCGGGACATGTTACCAGGTGAACAGTATAAGTGAGGAGAGCGTGTTCCCCTGATTGTTTAATACTGACGGGACATTTCCCCAGGTGAACAGTATAAGTGAGAAGAGTGTGTTCCCCTGATTGTTTAATACACACGGGACATGTCAGCAGGTGAACAGTATAAGTGAGGAGAGGGCTTTCCCCTGATGGTTTAATACTGACGGGAGATGTTACCAGGAGAGCAGTATAACTGAGGAGAGTGTGTTCCCCTGATGGTTTAACACGCACGGGACGTGTCATCAGGTGAACAGTATAAGTGAGGAGAGTGTGTTCCCCTGATGGTTTAATATACACGGGACATGTTACAACGTGAACAGTATAAGTGAGGAGAGTGTGTTCCCCTGATTGTTTAATACTGACGGGAGATGTTACCAGGAGAGCAGTATAACTGAGGAGAGTGTGTTCCCCTGATGGTTTAACACGCACGGGACGTGTCATCAGGTGAACAGTATAAGTGAGGAGAGTGTGTTCCCCTGATTGTTTAATACTCACGGGAGATGTTACCAGGAGAGCAGTATAACTGAGGAGAGTGTGTTCCCCTGATGGTTTAACACGCACGGGATGTGTCACCAGGTGAAGAGTAGAAGTGAGGAGAGTGTGTTCCACTGATTGTTTAATACACACGGGACATGTTACCAGGTGAACAGTATATGTGAAGAGAGTGTGTTCCCCTGATGGTTTAATATACATGGGACATGTTACCAGGTGAACAGTATAAGTGAAGAGAGCGTGTTCCCCTGATTGTTTAATATATGTGGGACATGTTACCAGGTGAACAGTATAAGTGAGGAGAGTCCTTTCCCCTGATGGTTTAATATACACGGGACATGTTGTCAGGAGAACAGTATAAGTGAGGAGAGTGTGTTCCCCTGATGGTATAATATACACGGGACATGTTACCAGGAGAACAGTATAAGTGAGGAGAGTGTGTTCCCATGATGGTTTAATATACACGGGACATGTTCCCAGGTGAACAGTGTAAGTGAGGAGACTGTATTCCCTTGATTGTTTAATATACACGGGACATGTTACCAGGTGAACAGTATAAGTGAGTAGAGTGTGTTCCCCTGATTGTTTAATACACACAGGAGATGTTACCAGGTGAGCATTATAAGTGAGGAGAGTGTGTTCCCCTGATAGTTTAATATACACGGGAGATGTTACCAGGTGAGCAGTATAAGTGAGGAGAGTGTGTTCCCCTGATAGTTTAATATAGACGGGAGATGTTACCAGGTGAACAGTATAAGTGAGGAGAGTGTGTTCCTCTCATTGTTTAATATACACGGGACATGTTAGCAGGTGAACAGTATCAGTGAGGAGAAAGTGTTCCCCTGATGGTTTAATATACACGGGACATGTTACCTGGTGAACAGTATAAGTGAGGAGAGTGTGTTCCCCTGATGGTTAAATATACACGGGACATGTTACCAGTTGAACAGTATAAGTGAGGAGAGTGTGTTCCCCTGATCGTTTAATATGCACGGGACAAGTTACCAGGTGAACAGTATAAGTGAGGAGAGTGTGTTCCCCTGATGGTTTAATATACACGGGACATGTTACCAGGTAAACAGTATAAGTGAGGAGAGGGCTTTCCCCTGAAGGTTTAATATACACGGGACATGTTACCAGGTGAACAGCATAAGTGAGGAGAGTGTGTTCCCCTGATGGTATAATATACACGGGACATGTTACCAGCTGAACAGTATAAGTGAGGAGAGGGCTTTCCCCTGATGGTTTAATATACACGGGACATGTTACCAGGTGAACAGTATCAGTGAGGAGAGTGTGTTCCCCTGACGGTTTAATATACACGGGACATGTTAGCAGGTGAACAGTATCAGTGAGGAGAATGTATTCCCCTGATGGTTTAATATACACGGGACATGTTACCAGGTGAACAGTATAAGTGAGGAGAGTGTGTCCCCTGATGGTTTAATATACACGGGACATGTTACCAGGTGGACAGTATAAGTGAGGGGAATGTGTTCCCCTGATGGTTTAATATACCCGGGACATGTTACCAGGTGAACAGTATAAGTGAGGAGAGCGTGTTCCCCTGATTGTTTAATATGCACGGGACATGTTACCAGGTGAAGAGTATAAGTGAGCAGAGTGAGTTCCCCTGATGGTTTAATACACACGTGACATGTTACCAGGTGAACAGTATAAGTGAAGAGAGTGTGTTCCCCTGATGGTTTAATATCCACAGGACATGTTACCAGGTGAACAGTATAAGTGAGGAGAGTGTGTTCCCCTGATGGTTTAATATCCACAGGACATGTTACCAGGTGAACAGTATAAGTGAGGAGAGGGCTTTCCCCTGATGGTTTAATATACACGGGACATGTTACCAGGTGAACAGTATAAGTGAGGAGTGTGTGTTCCCCTGATGGGTTAATATACACGGGACATGTTACCAGGTAAACAGTATAAGTGAGGAGAGTGTGTTCCCCTGATGGTTTAATATCCACAGGACATGTTACCAGGTGAACAGTATAAGTGAGGAGAGGGCTTTCCCCTGATGGTTTAATATACACGGGACATGTTACCAGGTGAACAGTATAAGTGAGGAGAGTGTGTTCCCCTGATGGGTTAATATACACGGGACATGTTACCAGGTGAACAGTATAAGTGAGGAGAGGGCTTTCCCCTGATGGTTTAATATGCACGGGACATGTTACCAGGTGAACAGTATAAGTGAGGAGAGTGTGTTCCCCTGATGGGTTAATATCCACAGGACATGTTACCAGGTGAACAGTATAAGTGAGGAGAGGGCTTTCCCCTGATGGTTTAATATGCACGGGACATGTTACCAGGTGAACAGTATAAGTGAGGAGACTTTATTCCCCTGATGGTTTAATACACCCGGGACATGTTACCAGGTGAACAGTATAAGTGAGGAGAGTAGTTCCCCTGATGGTTTAACATGCACGGGACATGTTACCAGGTCAACACTATAAGTGAGGAGAGTGTGTTCCCCTGATGGTTTAACAGGCACGGGACATGATACCAGGTGAACAGTATCAGTGAGGAGAGTGTGTTCCCCTGATGGTTTAATATGCACGGGACATGTTACCAGGTGAACAGTATAAGTGAGGAGAGCGTGTTCCCCTGATTGTTTAATATGCACGGGACATGTTACCAGGTGAAGAGTATAAGTGAGCAGAGTGAGTTCCCCTGATGGGTTAATATACCCGGGACATGTTACCAGGTGAACAGTATAAGTGAGGAGAGCGTGTTCCCCTGATTGTTTAATACTGACGGGACATTTCCCCAGGTGAACAGTATAAGTGAGAAGAGTGTGTTCCCCTGATTGTTTAATACACACGGGACATGTCAGCAGGTGAACAGTATAAGTGAGGAGAGGGCTTTCCCCTGATGGTTTAATACTGACGCGACATTTCCCCAGGTGAACAATATAAGTGAGGAGAGTGTGTTCCCCTGATTGTTTAATACGCACGGGACATGTTACCAGGTGAACAGTATAAGTGAGGAGAGTGTGTTCCCCTGATGGTTTAATATACACGGGACATGTTACCAGGTGAACAGTATAAGTGAGGAGACTTTATTCCCCTGATGGTTTAATATACACGGGACTTATTACCAGGTGAACAGTATAAGTGAGGAGAGGGCTTTCCCCTGATGGTTTAATATACACGGGACATGTTCCCAGGTGAACAGTATAAGTGAAGAGAGTGTGTTCCCCTGATGGTTTAATATCCACAGGACATATTACCAGGTAAACAGTATAAGTGAGGAGAGTGTGTTCCCCTGATGGTTTAATATCCACAGGACATGTTACCAGGTCAACAGTATAAGTGAGGAGAGTGTGTTCCCCTGATGGTTTAACATGCACGGGACATGTTACCAGGTCAACAGTATAAGTGAAGAGAGTGTGTTCCCATGATGGTTTAACAGGCACGGGACATGTTACCAGGTGAACAGTATAAGTGAAGAGAGGGCTTTCCCCTGATTGTTTAATATGCACGGGACATGTTACCAGGTGAAGAGTATAAGTGAGGAGAGTGTGTTCCCCTGATGGTTTAATATCCACAGGACATGTTACCAGGTGAACAGTATAAGTGAGGAGAGGGCTTTCCCCTGATTGTTTAATATGCACGGGACATGTTACCAGGTGAAGAGTATAAGTGAGGAGAGTGTGTTCCCCTGATTGTTTAATACACACGGGACATGTCAGCAGGTGAACAGTATAAGTGAGGAGAGGGCTTTCCCCTGATGGTTTAATACTGACGCGACATTTCCCCAGGTGAACAGTATAAGTGAGGAGAGTGTGTTCCCCTGATTGTTTAATACGCACGGGACATGTTACCAGGTGAACAGTATAAGTGAGGAGAGTGTGTTCCCCTGATGGTTTAATATACATGGGACATGTTACCAGGTGAACAGTATAAGTGAGGAGAGTGTGTTCCCCAGATGGTTTAATATACACGGGACATGTTACCAGGTGAACAGTATAAGTGAGGAGAGTGTGTTCCCCTGATTGTTTAATACACACGGGACATGTTAGTAGGTGAACAGTATAAGTGAGGAGAGTGTTTTCCACTGATGGTTTAATATACACAGGACATGATACCAGGTGAACAGTATAAGTGAGGAGAGTGTGTTCCCCTGATTGTTTAATACGCACGGGACATGTAACCAAGTGAACAGTATATGTGAGGAGAGTGTGTTCCCCTGATTGTTTAATACACACGGGACATGTTAGTAGGTGAACAGTATAAGTGAGGAGAGTGTTTTCCCCTGATGGTTTAATATACACAGGACATGATACCAGGTGAACAGTATAAGTGAGGAGAGTGTGTTCCCCTGATTGTTTAATACACACGGGACATGTTACCAGGTGAACAGTATAAGTGAGGAGAGTGCTTTCCCCTGATGGTTTAATATACAGGGGACATCTTACCTGGTGAACAGTATAAGTGAGGAGAGTGTGTTCCCCTGATGGTATAATATACCCGGGACATGTCATCAGGTGAACAGTATAAGTGAGGAGAGGGCTTTCCCCTGATGGTTTAATATACAGGGGACATGTTACCAGGTGAACAGTATAAGTGAGGAGAGTGTGTTCCCCTGATGGTATAATATACACGGGACATGTTACCAGGTGAACAGTAGAAGTGAGGAGAGTGTGTTCCACTGATGGTTTAATATACACGGGACATGTTCCCAGGTGAACAATATAAGTGAGGAGAGTGTGTTCCCCTGATGGTATAATATACACGGGACATGTTACCAGGTGAACAGTAGAAGTGAGGAGAGTGTGTTCCCCTGATGGTTTAATATACACGGGACATGTTACAACGTGAACAGTATAAGTGAGGAGAGTGTGTTCCCCTGATTATTTAATACTCACAGGACATGTTACCAGGTGAACAGTATAAGTGAAGAGAGTGTGTTCCCCTGATGGTTTAATATCCACAGGACATGTTACCAGGTGAACAGTATAAGTGAGGAGAGGGCTTTCCCCTGATTGTTTAATATGCACGGGACATGTTACCAGGTGAAGAGTATAAGTGAGGAGAGTGTGTTCCCCTGATTGTTTAATACACACGGGACATGTCAGCAGGTGAACAGTATAAGTGAGGAGAGGGCTTTCCCCTGATGGTTTAATACTGACGCGACATTTCCCCAGGTGAACAGTATAAGTGAGGAGAGTGTGTTCCCCTGATTGTTTAATACGCACGGGACATGTTACCAGGTGAACAGTATAAGTGAGGAGAGTGTGTTCCCCTGATGGTTTAATATACATGGGACATGTTACCAGGTGAACAGTATAAGTGAGGAGAGTGTGTTCCCCAGATGGTTTAATATACACGGGACATGTTACCAGGTGAACAGTATAAGTGAGGAGAGTGTGTTCCCCTGATTGTTTAATACACACGGGACATGTTAGTAGGTGAACAGTATAAGTGAGGAGAGTGTTTTCCACTGATGGTTTAATATACACAGGACATGATACCAGGTGAACAGTATAAGTGAGGAGAGTGTGTTCCCCTGATTGTTTAATACGCACGGGACATGTAACCAAGTGAACAGTATATGTGAGGAGAGTGTGTTCCCCTGATTGTTTAATACACACGGGACATGTTAGTAGGTGAACAGTATAAGTGAGGAGAGTGTTTTCCCCTGATGGTTTAATATACACAGGACATGATACCAGGTGAACAGTATAAGTGAGGAGAGTGTGTTCCCCTGATTGTTTAATACACACGGGACATGTTACCAGGTGAACAGTATAAGTGAGGAGAGTGCTTTCCCCTGATGGTTTAATATACAGGGGACATCTTACCTGGTGAACAGTATAAGTGAGGAGAGTGTGTTCCCCTGATGGTATAATATACCCGGGACATGTCATCAGGTGAACAGTATAAGTGAGGAGAGGGCTTTCCCCTGATGGTTTAATATACAGGGGACATGTTACCAGGTGAACAGTATAAGTGAGGAGAGTGTGTTCCCCTGATGGTATAATATACACGGGACATGTTACCAGGTGAACAGTAGAAGTGAGGAGAGTGTGTTCCACTGATGGTTTAATATACACGGGACATGTTCCCAGGTGAACAATATAAGTGAGGAGAGTGTGTTCCCCTGATGGTATAATATACACGGGACATGTTACCAGGTGAACAGTAGAAGTGAGGAGAGTGTGTTCCCCTGATGGTTTAATATACACGGGACATGTTACAACGTGAACAGTATAAGTGAGGAGAGTGTGTTCCCCTGATTATTTAATACTCACGGGACATGTTACCAGGTGAGCAGTATAAGTGAGGAGAGTGTGTTCCCCTGATGGTTTCACACGCACGGGACATGTTGCCAGGTGAACAGTATAAGTGAGGGGAATGTGTTCCCCTGATGGTTTACTATACACAGGACATGTTGCCAGGTGAACAGTATAAGTGAGGGGAATGTGTTTCCCTGATGGTTTAATATACACGGGACATGTTACAAGGTGACGAGTATAAGTGAGGAGAGTGTGTTCCCCTGATGGTTTAATATACATGGGACATGTTAGCAGGTGAACAGTATCAGTGAGGAGAATGTGTTCCCCTGATGGTTTAATATACACGGGACATGTTTCCAGTTGAACAGTATAAGTGAGGAGAGTGTGTTTCCCTGATTGTTAAATATACACGGGACATGTTACCAGGTGAACAGTATAAGTGAGGAGAGTGTTTTCCCCTGATGGTTTAATATACACGGGACATGTTACCAGGTGAACAGTATAAGTGAGGAGAGTGTGTTCCCCTGATGGTTTAATATACACGGGACCTATTACCAGGTGAACAGAATAAATGAAGAGAGGGCTTTCCCCTGATGGTTTAATATAAACGGGCCATATTACCAGGTGAACAGTATAAGTGAGGAGAGTGTGTTCCCCTGATTGTTTAATACACACGGGACATGTTAACAGTTGAACAGTATAAGTGAGGAGACTGTATTCCCCTGATGGTTCAATATACACGGGACATGTTATCAGGTGAACAGTATAAGTGAGGAGAATGTGTTCCCCTGATTGTTTAATACACACGGGACATGTTACCAGGTCAACAGGATAAGTGAGGAGAGTGTGTTCCCCTGATGGTTTAATGCACCCGGGACATGTTACCAGGTGAATAGTATAAGTGAGGAGAGTGTGTTCCCCTGATGGTTTAATATACACGGGACATGTTACCAGGTGAACAGTATAAGTGAGGAGAGTGTCTTCCCATGATGGTTTAACAGGCACGGGACATGTTACCAGGTGAACAGTAGAAGTGAGGAGAGTGTGTTCCCCTGATGGTTTAATATACACGGGACATGTTACCAGGTGAACAGTATAAGTGAAGAGTATCTGTTCCCCTGATTGTTTAATACACACGGGACATGTTGCCAGGTGAACAGTAGAGGTGAGGAGAGTGTGTTCCCCTGATGGTTTAATATACACGGGACATGTTACCAGGTGAACAGGATAAGTGAAGAGTATCTGTTCCCCTGATTGTTTAATACACACGGGACATGTTGCCAGGTGAACAGTATAAGTGAAGAGAGTGTGTTCCCCTGATGGTTTAATATACATGGGACATGTTACCAGGTAAACAGTGTAAGTGAGGAGAGTGAGTTCCCATGATGGTTTAATACAAACAGGACATGTTACCAGGTGAACAGTGTAAGTGAGGAGAGTCAGTTCCCCTGATGGTTTAATGCAAACAGGACATGTCAACAGGTGAACAGTATAAGTGAGGAGCGTGTGTTCCCCTGTTTATTAAATAAGGACGGGACATGTCACCAGGTGAACAGTATAAGTGAGGAGAGAGTGTTCCCTAATTGTTTAACACACACGGGACATGTTACCAGGTGAACAGTATAAGTGAGGAGAGTGTGTTCCCCTGATGGTTTAATATACACAGGACATGATACCAGGTGAACAGTATAAGTGAGGAGAGTGAGTTCCCCTGATTGTTTAATACACACGGGACATGTAACCAAGTGAACAGTATATGTGAGGAGAGTGTGTTCACCTGATTGTTTAATACACACGGGACATGTTAGTAGGTGAACAGTATAAGTGAGGAGAGTGTGTTCCCCTGATGGTTTAATATACACAGGACATGATACCAGGTGAACAGTATTAGTGAGGAGAGTGTGTTCCCCTGATTGTTTAATACGCACGGGACATGTTACCAGGTGAACAGTATAAGTGAGGAGCGTGTGTTCCCCTGATGGTTTAATATACACAGGACATGATACCAGGTGAACAGTATAAGTGAGGAGAGTGTGTTCCCCTGATTGTTTAATACGCACGGGACATGTTACCAGGTGAACAGTATAAGTGAGGAGAGTGCTTTCCCCTGATGGTTTAATATACAGGGGACATGTTACCAGGTGAACAGTATAAGTGAGGAGAGGGCTTTCCCCTGATGGTTTAATATACACGGGACATGTTACCAGGTGAACAGTAGAAGTGAGGAGAGTGTGTTCCACTGATGGTTTAATATACACGGGACATGTTCCCAGGTGAACAATATAAGTGAGGAGACTGTGTTCCCCTGATGGTATAATATACACGGGACATGTTACCAGGTGAACAGTAGAAGTGAGGAGAGTGTGTTCCCCTGATGGTTTAATATACACGGGACATGTTACAACGTGAACAGTATAAGTGAGGAGAGTGTGTTCCCCTGATTGTTTAATACTGACGGGAGATGTTACCAGGAGAGCAGTATAACTGAGGAGAGTGTGTTCCCCTGATGGTTTAACACGCACGGGACGTGTCATCAGGTGAACAGTATAAGTGAGGAGAGTGTGTTCCCCTGATTGTTTAATACTCACGGGAGATGTTACCAGGAGAGCAGTATAACTGAGGAGAGTGTGTTCCCTTGATGGTTTAACACGCACGGGATGTGTCACCAGGTGAAGAGTAGAAGTGAGGAGAGTGTGTTCCACTGATTGTTTAATACACACGGGACATGTTACCAGGTGAACAGTATATGTGAAGAGAGTGTGTTCCCCTGATGGTTTAATATACATGGGACATGTTACCAGGTGAACAGTATAAGTGAAGAGAGCGTGTTCCCCTGATTGTTTAATATATGTGGGACATGTTACCAGGTGAACAGTATAAGTGAGGAGAGTCCTTTCCCCTGATGGTTTAATATACACGGGACATGTTGTCAGGAGAACAGTATAAGTGAGGAGAGTGTGTTCCCCTGATGGTATAATATACACGGGACATGTTACCAGGAGAACAGTATAAGTGAGGAGAGTGTGTTCCCATGATGGTTTAATATACACGGGACATGTTCCCAGGTGAACAGTGTAAGTGTGGAGACTGTATTCCCTTGATTGTTTAATATACACGGGACATGTTACCAGGTGAACAGTATAAGTGAGTAGAGTGTGTTCCCCTGATTGTTTAATACACACAGGAGATGTTACCAGGAGAGCATTATAAGTGAGGAGAGTGTGTTCCCCTGATAGTTTAATATACACGGGAGATGTTACCAGGTGAGCAGTATAAGTGAGGAGAGTGTGTTCCCCTGATAGTTTAATATACACGGGAGATGTTACCAGGTGAACAGTCTCAGTGAGGAGAGTGTGTTCCTCTCATTGTTTAATATACACGGGACATGTTAGCAGGTGAACAGTATCAGTGAGGAGAAAGTGTTCCCCTGATGGTTTAATATACATGGGACATGTTACCTGGTGAACAGTATAAGTGAGGAGAGTGTGTTCCCCTGATGGTTAAATATACACGGGACATGTTACCAGTTGAACAGTATAAGTGAGGAGAGTGTGTTCCCCTGATCGTTTAATATGCACGGGACAAGTTACCAGGTGAACAGTATAAGTGAGGAGAGTGTGTTCCCCTGATGGTTTAATATACACGGGACATGTTACCAGGTAAACAGTATAAGTGAGGAGAGGGCTTTCCCCTGAAGGTTTAATATACACGGGACATGTTACCAGGTGAACAGCATAAGTGAGGAGAGTGTGTTCCCCTGATGGTATAATATACACGGGACAAGTTACCAGCTGAACAGTATAAGTGAGGAGAGGGCTTTCCCCTGATGGTTTAATATACACGGGACATGTTACCAGGTGAACAGTATCAGTGAGGAGAGTGTGTTCCCCTGATGGTTTAATATACACGGGACATGTTAGCAGGTGAACAGTATCAGTGAGGAGAATGTATTCCCCTGATGGTTTAATATACACGGGACATGTTACCAGGTGAACAGTATAAGTGAGGAGAGTGTGTCCCCTGATGGTTTAATATACACGGGACATGTTACCAGGTGGACAGTATAAGTGAGGGGAATGTGTTCCCCTGATGGTTTAATATACACGGGACATGTTACCAGGTGAAAAGTATAAGTGAGGAGAATGTGTTCCCCTGATTATTTAATACTCACGGGTCATGTTACCAGGTGAGCAGTATAAGTGAGGAGAGTGTGTTCCCCTGATGGGTTAACACGCACGGGACGTGTCACCAGGTGAAAAGTAGAATTGAGGAGGAGTGTGTTCCCCTGATGGTCTAATATACACGGGACATGTTACCAGGTGAACAGTATATGTGAAGAGAGTGTGTCCCCCTGATTGCTTAATATACGTGGGACATGTTACAAGGTGACGAGTATAAGTGAGGAGAGTGTGATCCCCTCATTGTTTAATATACACGGGACATGTTTCCAGTTGAACAGTATAAGTGAGGAGAGTGTGTTTCCCTGATTGTTAAATATACACGGGACATGTTACCAGGTGAACAGTATAAGTGAGGAGAGTGTTTTCCCCTGATGGTTTAATATACACGGGACATGTTACCAGGTGAACAGTATAGGTGAGGAGAGTGTGTTCCCCTGATGGTTTAATATACACGGGACCTATGACCAGGTGAACAGAATAAGTGAAGAGAGGGCTTTCCCCTGATGGTTTAATATAAACGGGACATGTTACCAGATGAACAGTATAAGTGAGGAGACTGTATTCCCCTGATGGTTCAATATACACGGGACATGTTATCAGGTGAACAGTATAAGTGAGGAGAGTGTGTTGCCCTGATGGTTTAATATGCACGTGACACGTTACCAGGTGAACAGTATAAGTGAGGAGACTGTATTCCCCTGATGGTTCAATATACACGGGACATGTTATCAGGTGAACAGTATAAGTGAGGAGAATGTGTTCCCCTTATTGTTTAATACACACGGGACATGTTACCAGGTGAACAGTATAAGTGAGGAGAGTGTGTTGCCCTGATGGTTTAATATACACGTGACACGTTACCAGGTGAACAGTATAAGTGAGGAGACTGTATTCCCCTGATGGTTCAATATACACGGGACATGTTATCAGGTGAACAGTATAAGTGAGGAGAATGTGTTCCCCTGATTGTTTAATACACACGGGACATGTTACCAGGTGAACAGTATATGTGAGGAGAGTGTGTTCCCCTGATGGTTTAATATACACGTGACACGTTACCAGGTGAACAGTATAAGTGAGGAGACTGTATTCCCCTGATGGTTCAATATACACGGGACATGTGATCAGGTGAACAGTATAAGTGAGGAGAATGTGTTCCCCTCATGTTGTAATATACATGGGACATGTTACCAGGTGAACACTATAAGTGAGGAGAGTGTGTTCCCCTGATTGTTTAATACACACGGGACATGTTACCAGGTGAACAGTATAAGTGAGGAGAGTGCTTTCCCCTGATGGTTTAATATACACGGGACATGTTACCAGGTGAACAGTATAAGTGAGGAGAGTGTGTTCCCCTAATGGTATAACACACACGGAACATGTTACCAGTTGAACAGTATAAGTGAGGAGAGTGTGTTCCCTTGATGGTTTAATATACACAGGACATGTTACCAGGTGAACAGTATAAGTGAGGAGAGTGCTTTCCCCTGATGGTTTAATATACACGGGACATGTTACCAGGTGAACAGTATAAGTGAGGACAGTGTGTTCCCCTGATGGTTTAATATACACGGGACATGTTACCAGGTGAACAGTATAAGTGAGGAGAGTGCTTTCCCCTGATGGTTTAATATACACGGGACATGTTACCAGGTGAACAGTATAAGTGAGGACAGTGTGTTCCCCTGATGGCATAATATACACGGGACATGTTACCAGGTGAACAGCATAAGTGAGGAGAGGGCTTTCCCCCGATGGTTTAATCTACACGGGACATGTTACCAGGTGAACAGTATAAGTGTGGAGAGTGTGTTCCCCTGATGGTTTAATATACACGGGACATGTTACCAGGTGAACAGTATAAGTCAGGAGAGTGCTTTCCCCTGATGGTTTAATATACACGGGACATGTTACCAGGTGAACAGTATAAGTGAGGACAGTGTGTTCCCCTGATGGTATAATATACATGGGACATGTTACCAGCTGAACAGTATAAGTGAGGAGAGGGCTTTCCCCCGATTGTTTAATCTACACGGGACATGTTACCAGGTGAACAGTATAAGTGAGGAGAATGTGTTCCCCTGATGGTTTAATAGGCACAGGACATGTTACCAGGTGAACAGTATAAGTGAGGATACTGTACTCCCCTGATGGTTCAATATACACGGGACATGTTACCAGGTGAACAGTATAAGTGAGGAGAGTGTGTTCCCCTGATGGTTTAATACACACGGGACATGTTAGCAGGTGAACAGTATAAGTGAGGAGAATGTATTCCCCTGATGGTTTAATATACACGGGACATGTTACCAGGTGAACAGTATAAGTGAGGAGAGTGTGTTCCCCTGATGGTTTAATATACACAGGACATGTTACCAGGTGACGAGTATAAGTGAGGAGATTGTGTTCGCGTGATTGTTTAATATACACGGGACATGTTACCAGGTGAACAGTATAAGTGAGGAGAGTGTGTTCCCCTGATGGTTTAATATACACGGGACATGTTACCAGGTGAACAGTATAAGTGAGGAGAGTGTGTTCCTCTCATTGTTTAATATACACTGGACATGTTACCAGGTGAACAGTATAAGTGAGGAGAGTGTGTTCCTCTCATTGTTTAATATACACGGGACATGTTACCAGGTGAACAGTATAAGTGAGGAGAGTGTGTTCCCCTGATGGTTTAATATACACAGGTCATGATACCAGGTGAACAGTGTAAGTGAGGAGAGTGTGTTCCCCTGATGGTTTAATACACACGGGACATGTTGACAGGTGAAGAGTATAAGTGAAGAGAGTGTGTTCCCCTGATGGTTTAATATACATGGGACATGTTACCAGGTGAACAGTGTAAGTGAGGAGAGTGAGTTCCCCTGATGGTTTAATACAAACAGGACATGTCAACATTTCAACAGTTAAAGTGAGGAGAGTGTGTTCCCCTGATTTTTAAATACGGACGGGAAATGTCACCAGGTGAACAGTATAAGTGAGGAGAGAGTGTTCCCCTAATGGTTTAACACACACGGGACATGTTACCAGGTGAACAGTATAAGTGAGGAGATTGTGTTCCCCTAATGGTTTAACACACACGGGACATGTTACCAGGTGAACAGTATAAGTGAGGAGAGTGTGTTCCCCTGATGGTTTAATATACACCGGACATGATACCAGGTGAACAGTATAAGTGAGGAGAGTGTGTTCCCCTGATGGTTTAATATACACAGGACATGTTACCAGGTGAACAGTATAAGTGAGGAGAGTGCTTTCCCCTGATGGTTTAATATACACGGGACATGTTACCAGGTGAACAGTATAAGTGAGGAGAGTGTGTTCCCCTGATGGTTTAATATACACGGGACATGTTACCAGGTGAACAGTATAAGTGAGGAGAGTGCTTTCCCCTGATGGTTTAATATACACGGGACATGTTACCAGGTGAACAGTATAAGTTAGGACAGTGTGTTCCCCTGATGGTATAATATACACGGGACATGTTACCAGCTGAACAGTATAAGTGAGGAGAGGGCTTTCCCCCGATGGTTTAATCTACACGGGACATGTTACCAGGTGAACAGTATAAGTGAGGAGAGTGCTTTCCCCTGATGGTTTAATATACACGGGACATGTTACCAGCTGAACAACATAAGTGAGGAGAGGGCTATCCCCTGATCGTTTAATATACACGGGGCATGTTGGCAGGTGAACAGTATAAGTGAAGAGAGTGTGTTCCCCTGATGCTATAATATACATGGGACATGTTAGTAGGTGAACAGTATAAGTGAGGAGAGTGTGTTCCCCTGATGGTTTAATATACACAGGACATGTTACCAGGTGACGAGTATAAGTGAGGAGATTGTGTTCGCGTGATTGTTTAATATACACGGGACATGTTACCAGGTGAACAGTATAAGTGAGGAGAGTGTGTTCCCCTGATGGTTTAATATACACGGGACATGTTACCAGGTGAACAGTATAAGTGAGGAGAGTGTGTTCCTCTCATTGTTTAATATACACTGGACATGTTACCAGGTGAACAGTATAAGTGAGGAGAGTGTGTTCCTCTCATTGTTTAATATACACGGGACATGTTACCAGGTGAACAGTATAAGTGAGGAGAGTGTGTTCCCCTGATGGTTTAATATACACAGGTCATGATACCAGGTGAACAGTGTAAGTGAGGAGAGTGTGTTCCCCTGATGGTTTAATACACACGGGACATGTTGACAGGTGAAGAGTATAAGTGAAGAGAGTGTGTTCCCCTGATGGTTTAATATACATGGGACATGTTACCAGGTGAACAGTGTAAGTGAGGAGAGTGAGTTCCCCTGATGGTTTAATACAAACAGGACATGTCAACATTTGAACAGTTAAAGTGAGGAGAGTGTGTTCCCCTGATTTTTAAATACGGACGGGAAATGTCACCAGGTGAACAGTATAAGTGAGGAGAGAGTGTTCCCCTAATGGTTTAACACACACGGGACATGTTACCAGGTGAACAGTATAAGTGAGGAGAGTGTGTTCCCCTAATGGTTTAACACACACGGGACATGTTACCAGGTGAACAGTATAAGTGAGGAGAGTGTGTTCCCCTGATGGTTTAATATACACCGGACATGATACCAGGTGAACAGTATAAGTGAGGAGAGTGTGTTCCCCTGATGGTTTAACATACACAGGACATGTTACCAGGTGAACAGTATAAGTGAGGAGAGTGCTTTCCCCTGATGGTTTAATATACACGGGACATGTTACCAGGTGAACAGTATAAGTGAGGAGAGTGTGTTCCCCTGATGGTTTAATATACACGGGACATGTTACCAGGTGAACAGTATAAGTGAGGAGAGTGCTTTCCCCTGATGGTTTAATATACACGGGACATGTTACCAGGTGAACAGTATAAGTTAGGACAGTGTGTTCCCCTGATGGTATAATATACACGGGACATGTTACCAGCTGAACAGTATAAGTGAGGAGAGGGCTTTCCCCCGATGGTTTAATCTACACGGGACATGTTACCAGGTGAACAGTATAAGTGAGGAGAGTGCTTTCCCCTGATGGTTTAATATACACGGGACATGTTACCAGGTGAACAGTATAAGTGAGGACAGTGTGTTCCCCTGATGGTATAATATACATGGGACATGTTACCAGCTGAACAGTATAAGTGAGGAGAGTGTGTTCCCCTGATGGTTTAATCTACACGGGACATGTTACCAGGTGAACAGTATAAGTGAGGAGAGTGTGTTCCCCTGATGGTTTAATATACACGGGACATGTTACCAGGTGAACAGTATAAGTGAGGAGAGTGTGTTCCCCTGATGGTTTAATATACACGGGACATGTTACCAGGTGAACAGTAAAAGTGAGGAGAGTGTGTTCCCCTGATGGTTTAATATACACGGGACATGTTACCAGGTGAAAAGTATAAGTGAGGAGAGTGTGTTCCCCTGATTGTTTAATATACACAGGACATGTTACCAGATGAACAGCATAGGTGAGGAGAGTGTGTTCCTCTCATTGTTTAATATACACTGGACATGTTAGCAGGTGAACAGTATAAGTGAGGAGAGTGCTTTCCCCTGATGGTTTAATATACACGGGACATGTTACCAGGTGAACAGTATATGTTAGGACAGTGTGTTCCCCTGATGGTATAATATACACGGGACATGTTACCAGCTGAACAGTATAAGTGAGGAGAGGGCTTTCCCCCGATGGTTTAATCTACACGGGACATGTTACCAGGTGAACAGTATAAGTGAGGAGAGTGCTTTCCCCTGATGGTTTAATATACACGGGACATGTTACCAGGTGAACAGTATAAGTGAGGACAGTGTGTTCCCCTGATGGTATAATATACACGGGACATGTTACCAGCTGAACAGTATAAGTGAGGAGATGGCCTTCCCCCATTGGTTTAATCTACACGGGACATGTTACCAGGTGAACAGTATAAGTGAGGAGAGTGTGTTCCCCTGATGGTTTAATATACACGGGACATGTTACCAGGTGAACAGTATAAGTGAGGAGAGTGTGTTCCCCTGATTGTTTAATATACACGGGACATGTTACCAGGTGAAAAGTATAAGTGAGGAGAGTGTGTTCCTCTCATTGTTTAATATACACTGGACATGTTAGCAGGTGAACAGTATCAGTGAGGAGAATGTGTTCCCCTGATGGTTTAATATACACGGGACATGTTACCAGGTGAACAGTATAAGTGAGGAGAGTGTGTTCCCCTGATGGTTAAATATACACGGGACATGTTACCAGGTGAACAATATAAGTGAGGAGAGTGTGTTCCCCTGATGGTTTAATATGCACGGGACATGTTGCCAGGTGAACAGTATAAGTGAGGATAGGGCTTTCCCCTGATGGTTTAATATACACGGGACATGTCACCAGGTGAACAGTATAAGTTTGGAGAGTGTGTTCCCCTGATGGTTTAAAACACACGACATGTCAACAGGTGAACAGTAGACGTGAGGAGAGAGTGTTCCCCTGATGGTTTAAAACGCACAGGACATGTTACCAGGTGAACAGTATAACTGAGGAGAGTGTGTTCCCCTGATGGTTTAATATACACAGGTCATGATACCAGCTGAACAGTATAAGTGAGGAGAGTGTGTTCCCCTGATGGTATAATATACACGGGACATTTTGACAGGTGAAGAGTATAAGTGAAGAGAGTGTGTTCCCCTGATGGTTTAATATACATGGGACATGTTACCAGGTGAACAGTGTAAGTGAGGAGAGTGAGTTCCCCTGATGGTTTAATACAAACAGGACATGTCAACATTTGAACAGTATAAGTGAGGAGAGTGTGTTCCCCTGATGGTTAAATATACACGGGACATGTTACCAGGTGAACAGTATAACTGAGGAGAGAGTGTTCCCCTAATGGTTTAACACACACCGGACATGTTACCAGGTGAACAGTATAAGTGAGGAGAGTGTGTTCCCCTAATGGTATAACACACACGGAACATGTCACCAGGTGAACATTATAAGTGAGGAGAGTGTGTTCCCCTGATGGTTTAATATACACCGGACATGATACCAGGTGAACAGTATAAGTGAGGAGAGTGTGTTCCCTTGATGGTTTAATAGACACAGGACATGTTACCAGGTGAACAGTATAAGTGAGGAGAGTGCTTTCCCCTGATGGTTTAATATACACGGGACATGTTACCAGGTGAACAGTATAAGTGAGGACAGTGTGTTCCCCTGATGGTTTAATATACACGGGACATGTTACCAGGTGAACAGTATAAGTGAGGAGAGTGCTTTCCCCTGATGGTTTAATAAACACGGGACATGTTACCAGGTGAACAGTATAAGTGAGGAGAGTGCTTTCCCCTGATGGTATAATATACACGGGACATGTTACCAGCTGAACAGTATAAGTGAGGAGAGGGCTTTCCCCCGATGGATTAATCTACACGGGACATGTTACCAGGTGAACAGTATAAGTGAGGAGAGGGCTTTCCCCCGATGGATTAATCTACACGGGACATGTTACCAGGTGAACAGTATAAGTGAGGAGAATGAGTTCCCCTGATGGTTTAATATACACGGGACATGTTACCAGCTGAACAGTATAAGTGAGGAGAATGTATTCCCCTGATGGTTTAATATACACGGGACATGTTACCAGGTGAACAGTATAAGTGAGGAGAGTGTGTTCCCCTGATGCTTTAATATACACAGGACATGTTACCAGGTGAGCAGTATAAGTGAGGAGAGTGTGTTCCCCTGATTGTTTAATATACACGGGACATGTTGCGAGATGAACAGTATAAGTGAGGAGAGTGTGTTCCTCTCATTGTTTAATATACACTGGACATGTTAGCAGGTGAACAGTATCAGTGAGGAGAATGTGTTCCCCTGATGGTTTAATATACACGGGACATGTGACCAGGTGAACAGTATAAGTGAGGAGAGTGTGTTCCCCTGATGGTTAAATATACACGGGACATGTTACCAGGTGAACAGTATAAGTGAGGGGAGTGTGTTCCCCTGATGGTTTAATATGCACGGGACATGTTACCAGGTGAACAGTATAAGTGAGGAGAGTGTGTTCCCCTGATGTTATAACTACACGGTACATGTTACCAGCTGAACAGTATAAGTGAGGAGAGGGCTTTCCCCTGAAGGTTTAATATACACGGGACATGTTACCAGGTGAACAGTATAAGTGAGGAGAGTGTGTTCCCCTGATGGTATAATATACACAGGACATGTTACCAGGTGAACAGTATAAGTGAGGTGAATGTATTCCCCTGATGGTTTAATATACACGGGACATGTTATCAGGTGAACAGTATAAGTGAGGAGAGTGTGTTCCCCTGATGGTTTAATATACACAGGACATGTTACCAGGTGAACAGTATCAGTGAGGGGAATGTGTTCCCCTGATGGTTTAATATACACGGGACATGTTACCAGGTGAGCAGTATAAGTGAGGAGTGTGTGTTCCCCTGATGGTATAACACGCACGGGACGTGTCACCAGGTGAAGAGTAGAAGTGAGGAGGAGTGTGTTCCCCTGATGGTCTAATATACACAGGACATGTTACCAGGTGAACAGTATATGTGAAGAGAGTGTGTTCCCCTGATGGTTTAATATACATGGGACATGTTACCACGTGAACAGTATATTTGAAGAGAGCCTGTTCCCCTGATTGCTTAAGATACGTGGGACATGTTACAAGGTGACGAGTATAAGTGAGGAGAGTGTGTTCCCCTCATTGTTTAATATACACGGGACATGTTCGCAGGTGAACAGTATCAGTGAGGAGAATGTGTTCCCCTGATGGTTTAATATACACGGGACATGTTTCCAGTTGAACAGTATAAGTGAGGAGAGTGTGTTCCCCTGATTGTTAAATAACCACGGGACATGTTACCAGGTGAACAGTGTAAGTGAGGAGAATGTGTTCCCCTGATGGTTTAATATACACGGGACTTATTACCAGGTGAACAGAATAAGTGAAGAGAGGGCTTTCCCCTGATGGTTTAATATACACGGGACATGTTATCAGGTGAACAGTCTGAGTGACGAGAATGTGTTCCCCTCATGGTGTAATATACATGGGACATGTTACCAGGTGAACAGTATAAGTGAGGAGAGTGTGTTCCCCTGATTGTTTAATACACACGGGACATGTTACCAGGTCAACAGTATAAGTGAAGAGATGTGTTCCCCTGATGGTTTAATACACCCGGGACATGTTACCAGGTGAATAGTATAAGTGAGGAGAGTGTGTTCCCATGATGGTTTAACAGGCACGGGACATGTTGCCAGGTGAACAGTGTAAGTGAGGAGAGTGAGTTCCCCTGATGGTTTAATACAAACAGGACATGTCAACAGGTGAACAGTATAAGTGAGGAGATTGTGTTCCCCTCATTGTTTAATATACACGGGACATGTTAGCAGGTGAACAGTATCAGTGAGGAGAATGTGTTCCCCTGATGGTTTAATATACACGGGACATGTTGCCAGGTGAACAGTATAAGTGAGGAGAGTGTGTTCCCCTGATGGTTTAATATACACGGGACTTATTACCAGGTGAACAGTATAAGTGAGGAGAGTGTGTTCCCCTGATGCTATAATATACACAGGACATGTTGCCAGGTGAACAGTATAAGTGAGGAGAGTGTGTTCCCCTGATGGGTTAATATACACGGGACATGTTACCAAGTGAACAATATAAGTGAGGACAGTGAGTTCCCCTGATGGTTTAATACACACAGGACATGTCAACAGGTGAACAGTATATGTCAGGTGAGTGTGTTCCCCTGATGGTTTAACACGCACGGGACATGTTACCAGGTGAACAGTATAAGTGAGGAGAGTGTGTTCCCCTGATGGTTTAACACGCACGGGACATGTTACCAGGTGAACAGTATAAGTGAGGAGAGTGTGTTCCCCTGATTGTTTAATACACACGGGACATGTTACCAGGTGAACAGTATAAGTGAGGAGATTGTGTTCCCCTGATGGTTTAATACTGACGTGACATTTCCCCAGGTGAACAGCATAAGTGAGGAGAGTGTGTTCCCCTGATGGTATAATATACACGGGACATGTTACCAGGTGAACAGTAGAAGTGAGGAGAGTGTGTTCCCCTGATGGTTTAATATACACGGGACATGTTACAACGTGAAAAGTATAAGTGAGGAGAGTGTGTTCCCCTGATTGTTTAATACACACGGGACATGTTACCAGGTGAACAGTATAAGTGAGGAGAGTGTGTTCCCCTGATGGTTTAATATACACGGGACATGTTACAACGTGAAAAGTATAAGTGAGGAGAGTGTGTTCCCCTGATTGTTTAATACACACGGGACATGTTACCAGGTGAACAGTATATGTGAAGAGGGTGTGTTCCCCTGATGGTTTAATATACATGGGACATGTTGCAAAGGTGAACAGTAGAATTGAAAAGAACGTGTTCCCCTGATTGTTTAATATACGTGGGACATGTTACCAGGTGACGAGTATAAGTGTGGAGTGTGTGTTCCCCTCATTGTTTAATATACACGGGACATGTGAGCAGGTGAACAGTATCAGTGAGGAGAATGTGTTCCCCTGATGGTTTAATATACACGGGACATGTAAACAGGTGAACAGTAAAAGTGTGGTGAGTGTGTTCCCCTTATTGTTAAATATACACGGGACATGTTACCAGGTGAACAGTATAAGTGAGGACAGTGTGTTCCCCTGATGGTATAATATACACGTGACATGTAAACAGGTGAACAGTATAAGTGAAGAGAGTGTGTTCCCCTGATTGTTTAATACACACGGGACATGTTGCCAGGTGAAGAGTATAAGTAAAGAGAGTGTGTTCCCCTGATGGTTTAATATACATGGGACATGTTCCCAGGTGAACAGTATAAGTGAGGAGAGTGTGTTCCCCTGATGGTTTAACACGCACGGGACATGTTACCAGGTGAACAGTATAAGTGAGGAGAGTGTGTTCCCCCGATGGTTTATTATACACAGGACATGTTACCAGGTGAACAGTATAAGTGAAGAGAGTGTGTTCCCCTGATGGTTTAACACGCACGGGACATGTTACCAGGTGAACAGTATAAGTGAGGAGAGTGTGTTCCCCCGATGGTTTATTATACACAGGACATGTTACCAGGTGAACAGTATAAGTGAGGAGAGTGTGTTCCCCTGATGGTTTAACACGCACGGGACATATTACCAGGTGAACAGTATAAGTGAGGAGACTGTGTTCCCCTAATGGTTTAATATACACAGGACATGTTACCAGGTGAACAGTATAAGTGAGGAGAGTGTGTTCCCCCGATGGTTTATTATACACAGGACATGTTACCAGGTGAACAGTATAAGTGAGGAGAGTGTGTTCCCCTGATGGTTTAACACGCACGGGACATATTACCAGGTGAACAGTATAAGTGAGGAGACTGTGTTCCCCTAATGGTTTAACACACACGGGACATGTTACCAGGTGAACAGTTTAAGTGAGGAGACTGTGTTCCCCTGATGGTTTATTATACACAGGACATGATACCAGGTGAACAGTATAAGTGAGGAGAGTATGTTCCCCTGATGGTTTAATATACAAGGGACATGTTACCAGGTGAACAGTATAAGTGAGGAGACTGTATTCCCCTGATGGTTCAATATACACGGGACATGTTACCAGGTGAACAGTATAAGTGAGGAGAATGTGTTCCCCTCATGGTTTAATGCACACAGGGCATGTTACCAGGTGAACAGTATAAGTGAGGAGAATGTGTTCCCCTCATGGTTTAATGCACACAGGACATGTTACCAGGTGAACAGTATAAGTGAGGAGAGTGTGTTCCCCTGATGGTTTAATGCACACAGGACATGTTACCAGGTGAACAGTATAAGTGAGGAGAGTGTGTTCCCCTGATGGTTTATTATACACAGGACATGTTACCAGGTGAACAGTATAAGTGAGGAGTGTGTGTTCCCCTGATGGTTTAGCACGCACGGGACATGTTACCAGGTGAACAGTAGAGGTGAGGAGAGTGTGTTCCCCAGATGGTTTAACAAACACGGGACATGTTACCAGGTGAACAGTATAAGTGAGGAGAGTGTGTTCCCCAGATGGTTTATTATACACAGTACATGATACCAGGTGAACAGTATAAGTGAGGAGAGGGAGTGCCCCTGATTGTTTAATATACCCGGGACATGTCATCAGGTGAACAGTATAAGTGAGGAGACTGTATTCCCCTGATGGTTCAATATACACGGGACATGTTACCAGGAGAGCAGTATAAGTGAGGAGAGTGTGTTCCCCTGATTCTATAATATACACGGGACATGTTACCAGGTGAACAGTATAAGTGAGGAGAGTATGTTCCACTGATGTTTTAATATACACGGGACATGTTCCCAGGTGAACAGTATAAGTGAGGAGACTGTATTCCCCTGACGGTTCAATATACACGGGACATGTTAGCAGGTGAACAGTATAAGTGAGGAGAATGTGTTCCCCTGATGGTTTAATATACACGGGACATGTTACCAGGTGAACAGTATTAGTGAGGAGAGTGTGTTCCCCTCATGGTTTAATGCACACAGGGCATGTTACCAGGTGAACAGTATAAGTGAGGACAGTGAGTTCCCCTGATGGTTTAATACACACAGGACATGTCAACAGGTGAACAGTATAAGTGAGGTGACTGTGTTCCCCTGATTGTTTAATACACACGGGACATGTTACCAGGTGAACCGAAAAGGGAGGAGAGTGTGTTCCCCTGATTGTTTAATACACACGGGACATGTTACCAGGTGAACAGCATATGTGAAGAGAGTGTGTTCCCCTGATGGTTTATTATACACAGGACATGATACCAGGTGAACAGTATAAGTGAGGATAGTGAGTGCCCCTGATTGTTTAATATACCCGGGACATGTCATCAGGTGAACAGTATAAGTGAAGAGAGCGTGTTCCCCTGATTGTTTAATACGCACGGGACATGTTACCAGGTGACGAGTATAAGTCAGGAGAGTGTGTTCCCCTGATTGTTTAGTATACACGGGACATGTTAGCAGGTGAAAAGTATCAGTGAGGAGAATGTGTTCCCCTGATGGTTTCACATACACGGGACATGTAAACAGGTGAACAGTATACTTGACGAGAGTGTGTTCCCCTGATGGTTTAATATACACGGGACATGTTGCCAGGTGAACAGTAAAAGTGAGGAGAGTGTTTTCCCCTGATGGTTTAATATACACTGGACATGTTACCAGGTGAACAGTATAAGTGAGGAGAGTGTGTTCCCCTCATGGTTTAATGCACACAGGACATGATACCAGGTGAACAGTATAAGTGAGGACAGTGAGTTCCCCTGATGGTTTAAAACACACGACAAGTCAACAGGTGAACAGTATAAGTGAGGAGACTGTGTTCCCCTGATGGTTTAATACACACGGGACATGTTACCAGGTGAACAGTATAAGTGAGGAGAGTGAGTTCCCCTGATGGTTTAATATACACGGGACATGTTACCAGGTGAACAGTATAAGTGAGGACAGTGTGTTCCCCTGATGGTATAATATACACGGGACATGTAACCAGGTGAACAGTATAACTGAAGAGAGTGTGTTCCCCTGATTGTTTAATACAAACGGGACATGTTGCCAGGTGAAGAGTATAAGTGAAGAGAGTGTGTTCCCCTGATGGTTTATTATACACAGGACATGATACCAGGTGAACAGTATAAGTGAGGAGAGTGAGTTCCCCTGATTGTTTAATATACCCGGGACATGTCATCAGGTGAACAGTATAAGTGAGGAGAGTGTGTTCCCCATGATGGTTTAATATACACGGGACATGTTACCAGGTGAACAGTATAAGTGAGGAGAGTCCTTTCCCCTGATGGTTTAATATATACGGGACATGTTACCAGGGGAACAGTATAAGTGAGGAGAGTGTGTTCCCCTGATGGTATAATATACACGGGACATGTTACCAGGTGAACAGTATAAGTGAGGAGAGGGCTTACCCATGATGGTTTAATATACACGGGACATGTTACCAGGTGAACAGTATAAGTGAGGAGTGTGTGTTCCACTGATGGTTTAATATACACGGGACATGTTCCCAGGTGAACAGTATAAGTGAGGAGACTGTATTCCCCTGATGGTTCAATATACACGAGACATGTTAGCAGGTGAACAGTATAAGTGAGGAGAATGTGTTCCCCTGATGGTTTAGTATACACGGGACATGTTACCAGGTGAATAGTGTAACTGAGGAGAGTGAGTTCTCCTGATGGTTTAATATACACGGGACATGTTACAACGTGAACAGTATAAGTGAGGAGAGTGTGTTCCCCTGATTGTTTAATACACACGGGAGATGTTACCAGGTGAGCAGTATAAGTGAGGAGAGTGTCTTCCCCTGATGGTTTAACACGCACGGGACGTGTCACTAGGTGAAGAGTGGAAGTGAGGAGAGTGTTTTCCCTTGTTTGTTTAATACACACGGGACACGTTACCAGGTGAACAGTAGATGTGAAGATAGTGTGTTCACCTGATGATTTAATATGCATGGGACATGTTACCAGGTGAAGTGTATAAGTGAAGAGAGCGTGTTCCCCTGATTGTTTAATATACGTGGGACATGTTACCAGGTGACGAGTATAGGTGAGGAGAGTGTGTTCCCCTCATTGTTTAATGTACACGGGACATGTTAGCAGGTGAACAGTATAAGTGAGGATAGTGTGTTCCCCTGATTGTAAAATATACACGGGACATGTTACCAGGTGAACAGTATAAGTGAGGAGAGTGTTTTCCCCTGATGGTTTAATATACACGGGACTTATTACCAGGTGAACAGCATAAGTGAGGAGAGGGCTTTCCCCTGATGGTTTAATATACACGGGACATGTTCCCAGGTGAACAGTATAAGTGAGGACAGTGAGTTCGCTTGATGGTTTAATACACACGGGACATGTCACCAGGTGAACAGTGTAAGTGAGGAGAGTGTGTTCCCCTGATGGTTTAATATACACAGGACATGATACCAGGTGAACAGTATAAGTGAGGAGAGTGAGTTCCCCTGACGGTTTAATATACACGGGACATGTTAGCAGGTGAACAGTATAAGTGAGGACAGTGTGTTCCCCTGATGGTATAATATACACGGGACCTGTTACCAGGTGAACAGAATAAGCGAGGAGAGGGCTTTCCCCTGATCGTTTAATACACACGGGACATGTTACCACGTGAACAGTATAAGTGAGGAGAATGTGTTCCCCTGATGGTTTAATATACAGGGGACATGTTACCAGGTGAACAGTAGAAGTGAGGAGAGTGTGTTCCCCTTATTGTTTAATACTCACGGGACATGTTACCAGGTGAACAGTATATATGAAGAGAGTGTGTTCCCCTGATGGTTTAATATACACGGGACATGTTACCAGGTGACGAGTATAAGTGAGGAGAGTGCGTTCCCCTGATTGTTAAATATATACGGGACATGTCACCAGGTGAACAGTACAAGTGAGGAGAGTGTGTTCCCCTGATGGTTTAATATACACATGACTTATTACCACATGAACAGTATAAGTGAGGAGAGGGCTTTCCCCTGATGGTTTAATATACACGGGACATGTTACCAGGTGAACAGTACAAGTGAGGAGAGGGCTTTCCCCTGATGGTTTAATATACACGGGACATTTTACCAGGTGAACAGTATAAGTGAGGAGAGTGTGTTCCCCTGATTGTTAAATATATACGGGACATGTCACCAGGTGAACAGTATAAGTGAGGAGAGCGTGTTCCCCTGATGGTTTAATATACACGGGACTTATTACCAGGTGAACACTATAAGTGAGGAGAGGGCTTTCCCCTGATGGTTTAATATACACGGGACATGTTACCAGGTGAACAGTATAAGTGAGTAGAGTGTGTTCACCTGATGGCTTAATACACCCGGGACATGTTACCAGGTGAACAGCATAAGTGAGGAGAGTATGATCCAATGATTGTTTAATACTGACGGGACGTGTCACCAGGTGAAGAGTATAAGTGAGGAGAGTGTGTTCACCTGATGGTTTAATACACCCGGGACATGTTACCAGGTGAACAGCATAAGTGAGGAGAGTGTGATCCAATGATTGTTTAATACTGACGGGACGTGTCACCAGGTGAAGAGTATAAGTGAGGAGAGTGAGTTCCTCTGATGGTTTAATATAAACGCGACATGTTACCAGGTGAACAGTATAAGTGAAGAGAGTGTGTTCCCCTGATGGTTTAATATACACGGGACATGTTACCAGGTGAACAGTATAAGTGAGGAGAGTGTGTTCCCCTGATGGTTTAATATACACGGGACATGTTATCTGGTGAACAGTATAAGTGAGGAGAGTGTGTTCCCCTGATGGTTTAAAACACACGACATGTCAACAGGTGAAGAGTATAAGTGAGGAGAGTGTGTTGCCCTGATGGTTTATTATACACAGGACATGTTACCAGGTGAACAGTATAAGTGAGGAGAGTGAGTTCCCCTGATGGTTTAATATACACGGGACATGTTACCATTTGAACAGTATAAGTGAGGAGAATGTGTTCCCCTGATGGTTTAATATACACGGGACATGTTACCAGGTGAACAGTAGAAGTGAGGAGAGTGTGTTCCCCTAATGGTTCAATATACACGGGACATGTTAGTAGGTGAACAGTATAAGCGAGGAGAATGTATTCCCCTGATGGGTTAATATACAAGGGACATGTTACCAGGTGAACAGTATAAGTGAGGAGAGTGTGTTCCCCTGATGGTTTAATACTGATGGGACATGTTACCAGGTGAACAGTATAAGTGAGGAGAGTGTGTTCCCCTGATGGTTTAATATACACAGGACATGTTATCAGGTGAACAGTATAAGTGTGGAGAGTGTGTTCCCCTGATGGTTTAATACTGATGGGACATGTTACCAGGTGAACAGTATAAGTGAGGAGAGTGTGTTCCCCTGATGGTTTAATATACACAGGACATGTTATCAGGTGAACAGTATAAGTGTGGAGAGTGTGTTCCCCTGATGGTTTAATACTGATGGGACATGTCACCAGGTGAACAGTATAAGTGAGGAGAGTGTGTTCCCCTGATGGTTTAATATACACAGGACATTTTATCAGGTGAACAGTATAAGTGTGGAGAGTGTGTTCCCCTCATGATTTAATACTGACGGGACATGTCACCAGGTGAACAGTATAAGTGAGGAGAATGTTTTCCCCTGATGGTTTAATACACATTGGACATGTCACCAGGAGAACAGTATAAGTGAGGAGAATGTTTTCCCCTGATGGTTTAATATACACAGGACATGTCACCAGGTGAACAGTATAAGTGAGGAGAGAGTGATCCCCTGATTGTTAAATATACACGGGACTTGTCACCAGGTGAACAGTATAAGTGAGGGCAATGTGTTCCCCTGATGGTTTAATATGCACGGGACATGTTACCAGATGAATAGTATAAGTGAGGAGAGTGTGTTCCCCTGATGGTTTAATACGCACGGGACATGTTACCAAGTGAACAGGATAAGTGAGGCGAGTGTGTTCCCCTGTTAGTTTAATGTACACGGGACATGTTACCAGGTGAACAGTATAAGTGAGGCGAGTGTGTTCCCATGTTGGTTTACTGCACACGGGACATGTTACCTGGTGATCAGTATAAGTGAGGAGAGTGTGTTCCCCTGATTGCTTAATGCACACAGGACATGTTACCAGGTGAACAGATTCAGTGAGGACAGTGTGTTCCCCTGATGGTTTAATATACACAGGACATGTTACCAGGTGAACAGTGTAAGTGCGGAGAATGTGTTCCCCTGATGGTTTAATACACGCAGAACATGTTACCAGGTAAACAGTATAAGTGAGGAGAGTGTGTACCTGTGATCGTTTAATATACACAGGACATGTTACCAGATAAACAGTATAAGTGAGGAGAGTGTGTTCCCCTGATGGTTTAATATACACAGGACATGTTACCAGGTGAACAGTATATGTGAGGAGAGTGTGTTCCCCTGATGGTTTAATATACACAGGACATGTTACCAGGTGAACAGTATTAGTGAGGAGAGTGTGTTCCACTGATGGTTTAATATACACAGGACATGTTACCAGGTGAACAGTATAAGTGAGGAGAGTGTGTTCCCCTGATGGTTTAATATACACAGGACATGTTACCAGTTAAACAGTATAAGTGAGGAGAGTGTGTTCCCCTGATGGTTTAATATACACAGGACATGTTACCAGGTGAACAGTATAAGTGAGGAGAGTGTGTTCCCCTGATGGTTTAATATACACAGGACATGTTACCAGGTGAACAGTATAAGTGAGGAGAGTGTGTTCCCCTGATGGTTTAATATAGACAGGACATGTTACCAAGTGAACAGTATAAGTGAGGAGAGTGTGTTCCCCTGATGGTTTAATACACACGGGACATGTTACCAGGTGAACAGTATAAGTGAGGACAATGTGTTCCGCTGATGGTTTAATATACACAGGACATGTTACCAGGTGAACATTATAAGTGAGGAGAGTATGTTTCTCCTGATTGTTTAATGCTCACGGGACACGTAACCAGGTGAACAGTATAAGTGAGGAGAGTGTGTTCCCCTGATGGTTTAATATACACAGGATATGTTACCGGTTAAACAGTATAAGTGAGGAGAGTGTGTTCCCCTGATGGTTTAATATACACAGGACATGTTACCAGGTGAACATTATATGTGAGGAGAGTGTTTTCACCTGATGGGTTAATATACACGGGACATGTTACCAGGTGAACAGTATAAGTGAGGAGATTGTGTTCCCCTGATGGGTTAATATACACAGGACATGTTACCAGGTGAACAGTATAAGTGAGGAGAGTGTGTTCCCCTGATGGTTCAATACACACGGGACATGTCACCAGGTGAACTTCATAAGTGAGGAGAGCGTGTTCCCCTGATTGTAAAATATACACGGGACATGTTACCAGGTGAACAGTATAAGTGAGGAGAGTGTGTTCCCCTGATGGTTTAATATACGCTCGACATGTCACCAGGTGAACAGTATCAGTGAGCAGAGTGTGTTCCCCTGATGGTTTAATATACACGGACATGTCACCAGGTGAACAGTATAAGTGAGGAGAGTGTGTTCCCCTGATTGTTTAATACACACGGGACATGTTACCAGGTGAAGAGGATAAGTGAGGACAGTGTGTTCCCCTGATGGTGTACCATA
The DNA here is from genome assembly GCF_036365525.1 of Heterodontus francisci. Taxonomy (NCBI): domain Eukaryota; kingdom Metazoa; phylum Chordata; class Chondrichthyes; order Heterodontiformes; family Heterodontidae; genus Heterodontus; species Heterodontus francisci. The sequence continues at coordinate 3,497,442 of NW_027140664.1, forward strand.
CACGGGACATGTTACCAGGTGAACAGTATAAGTGAGGAGAGTGTGTTCCCCTGATGGTTTAATATACAAGGGACATGTTACCAGGTGAACATTATATGTGAGGAGAGTGTGTTCACCTGATGGGTTAATATACACAGGACATGTTACCAGGTGAAGAGTATAAGTGAGGAGAGTGTGTTCCCCTGATGGTTTTATGCACACGGGACATGTCACCAGGTGAAGAGTATAAGTGAGGAGAGTGTGTTCCCCTGATGGTTTACCATACACGGGACATGTCACCAGGTGAACACTGTATGTGAGGAGAGTGTGTTCCCCTGATGGTTTAATACGCACGGGACATGTTACCAGATGAACAGAAAAAGTGAGGAGAGTGTGTTCCCCTGATGGTTTTATGCACACGGGACATGTCACCAGGTGAAGAGTATAAGTGAGGAGAGTGTGTTCACCTGATGGTTTACCATACACGGCCATGTTACCAGGTGAACAGTATAAGTGAGGAGAGTGTCTTCCCCTGAATGTTTAATGCACTCGGGACATGTCACCAGGTGAACAGTATAAGTGAGGAGAGTGTGTTCCCCTGATGGTTTTATGCACACGGGACATGTCACCAGGTGAAGAGTATAAGTGAGGAGAGTGTGTTCCCCTGATGGTGTACCATACACGGGACATGTTACCAGGTGAACAGTATAAGTGAGGAGAGTGTGTTCCCCAGATGGTTTTATGCACACGGGACATGTCACCAGGTGAAAAGTGTAAGTGAGGATAGTATGTTCCCCTGATGGTTTAATACTGACAGGACATGTCACCAGGTGAACAATATAAGAGAGGAGATTGTGTTCCCCTGTTGGTTTAATATACACAGGACATGTCACCAGATGAATAGAACAAGAGAGGAGATTGTGTTCCCCTGTTGGTTTAATATACACAGGACATGTTACCAGGTGAACAGTGTATGTGAGGAGAATGTGTTCCCCTGATGGTTTAATACACACGGGACATGTTACCAGGTGAACAGTATAAGTGAGGAGAGTGTGTTCCCCTGATGGTTTAATACGCACGGGGCATGTTACCAGGTGAACAGTATAAGTGAGGAGAATGTGTTCCCCTGATGGTTTAATATACACGGGACATGTTACCAGGTGAACATTATAATTGAGGAGAGTGTGTTCCCCTGATGGTTTAATACACATGGGACATGTCACCAGGTGAAAAGTGTAAGTGAGGATAGTATGTTCCCCTGATGGTTTAATACTGACAGGACATGTCACCAGGTGAACAATATAAGAGAGGAGATTGTGTTCCCCTGTTGGTTTAATATACACAGGACATGTCACCAGATGAATAGAACAAGTGAGGAGAGTGTGTTCCCCTGATGGTTTAATATACACAGGACATGTTACCAGGTGAACAGTGTATGTGAGGAGAATGTGTTCCCCTGATGGTTTAATACACACGGGACATGTTACCAGGTGAACAGTATAAGTGAGGAGAGTGTGTTCCCCTGATGGTTTAATACACATGGGACATGTCACCAGGTGAAAAGTGTAAGTGAGGATAGTATGTTCCCCTGATGGTTTAATACACATGGGACATGTCACCAGGTGAAAAGTGTAAGTGAGGATAGTATGTTCCCCTGATGGTTTAATACTGACAGGACATGTCACCAGGTGAACAATATAAGAGAGGAGATTGTGTTCCCCTGTTGGTTTAATATACACAGGACATGTCACCAGATGAATAGAACAAGTGAGGAGAGTGTGTTCCCCTGATGGTTTAATATACACAGGACATGTTACCAGGTGAACAGTGTATGTGAGGAGAATGTGTTCCCCTGATGGTTTAATACACACGGGACATGTTACAAGGTGAACAGTATAAGTGAGGAAATTGTGTTCCCCTGATGGTTTAATACGCACGGGGCATGTTACCAGGTGAACAGTATAAGTGAGGAGAATGTGTTCCCCTGATGGTTTAATATACACGGGACATGTCATAAGGTGAACAGTATAAGTGAAGAGAATGTGTTCCCTTGATGGTTTAATATACACGGGATATGATCCCAGGTGAACAGTATAAGTGAGGAGAGTGTGTTCCCCTGATGGTTTAATATACACAGGACATGTAACCAGGTGAACAGCATACGTGAGGAGAGTGTGTTCCCCTGATGGTTTAATATACACGGGACATGTTACCAGATGAACAGTATAAGTGAGGAGAGTGTGTTCCCCTGATGCTTTAATATACACAGAACATGTAACCAGGTGAACAGTATAAGTGAGGAGAGTGTGTTCCCCTGATGGTTTAATATACACGGGACATGTTACCAGATGAACAGTATAAGTGAGGAGAGTGTGTTCCCCTGATGCTTTAATATACACAGAACATGTAACAAGTTGAACAGTATAAGTGAGGAGAGTGTGTTCCCCTGATTGTTTAATACGCACGGGACATTTCACCAGGTGAACAGTATAAGTGAGATGAGTGTGTTCCCATGATGGTTTAATATACTCGGGACATGTTACCAGGTGAACAGTATAAGTGAGGAGAGTGTGTTCCCCTGATGGTTTAATATACACGGGACAAGTTACCAGGTGAACAATGTAAGTGAGGAGAATGTGTTCCCCTGATTGTTTAATATACACGGGACATGATGGCAGGTGAACAGTATAAGTGAGGAGAGTGTGTTCCCCTGATGGTTTAATATAATCGGGACATGTTACCAGGTGAACAGTATAATTGAGGAGAGTGTGTTCCCCTGATGGTTTAATATACACTGGACATGTTACCAGGTGAACAGTATAAGTGAGGAGAGTGTGTTCCCATGATGGTTTAATATACTCGGGACATGTTACCAGGTGAACAGTATAAGTGAGGAGAGTGTGTTCCCCTGATGGTTTAATATACACGGGACAAGTTACCAGGTGATCAATGTAAGTGAGGAGAGTGTGTTCCCCTGATTGTTCAATATACACGGGACATGATGCCAGGTGAACAGTATAAGTGAGGAGAGTGTGTTCCCCTGATGGTTTAATATAATCGGGACATGTTACCAGGTGAACAGTATAAGTGAGGAGAGTGTGTTCCCCTGCTGATTTAATATACACGGAACATGTTACCAGGTGAACACTATAAGTGAGGAGAGTGTGTTCCCCTGATGGTTTAATTCTGACGGGACATGTTACCAGATGAACAGTATAAGTGAGGAGCTTGAGTTCCCCTGATGGTTTAATACACACGGGACATGTCAGCAAATGAACTGTATAAGTGAGGAGAGTGTGTTCCCCTGATGGTTTAATGCACACAGGACATGTTACCAGGTGAACAGTATAAGTGAGGAGAGTGTGTTCCCCTGATGGTTTAATATACACGGGACATGTTACCAGGTGAAGAGTATAAGTGAGGAGATTGTGTTCCCCTGATTGTTTAATACGCACAGGACATGTCACCAAGTGAACTGCATAAGTGAGGAGAATGTGTTCCCCTGATTGTTTAATATACACGGGACATGTTGCCAGGTGAACAGTATAAGTGAGGAGATTGTGTTCCCCTGATTGTTTGATACACACGGGACATGTCACCAAATGAACTGTATAAGTGAGGAGAGTGTGTTCCCCTGATGGTTTAATGCACACAGGACATGTTACCAGGTGAACAGTATAAGTGAGGAGAGTGTGTTCCCCTGATGGTTTAATATACACGGGACATGCTACCAGGTGAACAGTATAAGTGAGGAGAGTGTGTTCCCCTGGTTGTTTAATAAACCCGAGACATGTCACCAAATGAACTGTATAAGTGAGGAGAGTGTGTTCCCCTGATGGTTTAATGCACACAGGACATGTTACCAGGTGAACAGTATAAGTGAGGAGAGTGTGTTCCCCTGATGGTTTTATATACACGGGACATGTTACCAGGTGAACATTATATGTGAGGAGAATGTGTTCCCCTGATTGTTTAATACGCACAGGACTTGTCACCAAGTGAACTATATAAGTGAGGAGAATTTGTTCCCCTGATTGCTTAATATACACGGGGCATGTTGCCACTTGAACAGTATAAGTGAGGAGAGTGTGTTCCCCTGATGGTTTAATACTGACGGGACATGTTACCAAGTGAACAGTATAAGTGAGGAGAGTGTGTTCCCCTGATTGTTTAATACACACGCGACATGTCACCAGGTGAACAGTATAAGTGAGGAGAGTGTGTTCCCCTGATGGTTTAATACTGACGGGACATGTTACCAGATGAACAGTATAAGTGAGGAGAGTGTGTTCCCCTGATGGTTTAATATACACGGGACATGTTGCCAGGTGAACAGTATAAGTGAGGAGATGTGTTCCCCTGATTGTTTAATACACACGGGACATTTTGCCAGGTGAACAGTATAAGTGAGGAGAGTGTGTTCCCCTGATTGTTTAATACACACGGGACATGTCAACAGGTGAAATGTTTAAGTGAGGAGAGTGTGTTCCCCTGATGGTTTAATATCCATGGGACATGTTACCAGGTGAGCAGTATTAGTGAGGAGAGCGTGTTCCCCTGATTGTTTAATGCACACGGGACATGTCACCAGGAGAACAGAAAAAGTGAGGAGAGTGTGTTCCCCTGATGGTTTAATATAGACGGGACATTTCACCAGGTGAACAGTATAAGTGAGGTGTGTGTTTTCCCCTGATGGTTTAGTATACACAGGACATGATACCAGGTGAACAGTATAAGTGAGGAGAGTGAGTTCCCCTGATTGTTTAATATACCCGGGACATGTCAACAGGTGAACAGTATAAGTGAGGAGAGTGTGTTCCCCTGATGGTTAAATACGCATGGGACATTTCACCAAGTGAACTGTATAAGTGAGGAGAGTGTGTTCCCCTGATGGTTTAATGCAAACAGGACATGTTACCAGGTGAACAGTATAATTGAAGAGAGTGTGTTCCACTGATGGTTTAATACTGAGGGGACATGTTACCAGATGAACAGTAGAAGTGAGGAGAGTGTGTTCCCCTGATGGTTTAATATACACGGGACATGTTACCAGGTGAACAGTATAAGTGAGGTGAGTGCTTTCCCCTGATGGTTTAATACACACGGGACATGTTACCAGGTGAACAGTATAAGTGAGGAGAGTGTGTTCCCCTGATGGTTTAATACTGAGGGGACATGTTACCAGGTGAACACTCTCAGTGAGGAGAGTGTGTTCCCCTGATGATTTAATATGCACAGGACATGTTACCAGGTGAACAGTATAAGTGAGGAGAGTGTGTTCCCCTTATAGTTTAATATACACAGGACATGTTACCAGGTGAACAGTATATGTGAGGGGAGTGTGTTCCCCTGATGGTTTAATATACACGGGACATGTTACCAGGTGAACATTATAAGTGAGGAGAGTGAGTTCCCCTGATTGTTTAATACACACGGGACATGTTGCCAGGTGAACAGTATAAGTGAGGAGAGTGTGTTCCCCTGATTGTTTAATACACACGGGACATGTTGCCAGGTGAACAGTATAAGTGAGGAGAGTGTGTTCCCCTGATGGTTTAATATACATGGGACATGTTACCAGGTGAGCAGTATTAGTGAGGAGAGGGTGTCCCCTGATTGTTTAATGCACACGGGACATGTCACCAGGTGAACAGAAAAAGTGAGGCGAGTGTGTTCCCCTGATGGTTTAATATACACGGGACATGTTAGCAGGAAAACAGTATAAGTGAGGAGAGTGCGTTCCCCTGATTGTTTAATACGCACGGGACATTTCACCAGGTGAACAGTATAAGTGAGGTGAGTGTGTTCCCCTGATGGTTTAATACGCATGGGACATTTCACCAAGTGAACAGTATAAGTGAGGAGAGTGTGTTCCCCTGATGGCTTAATGCAAACAGGACATGTTACCAGGTGAACAGTATAATTGAAGAAAGTGTGTTCCACTGATGGTTTAATATACACGGGACATGTTACCAGGTGAACACTATAAGTGAGGAGAGTGTGTTCCCCTGATGGTTCAATACTGACGGGACATGTTACCAGATGAACAGTATAAGTGAGGAGAGTGTGTTCCCCTGATGGTTTAATACTGACGGGACATGTTACCAGATGAACAGTATAAGTGAGGAGAGTGTGTTCCCCTGATGGTTTAATATACACGGGACATGTTGCCAGGTGAACAGTATAAGTGAGGAGATGTGTCCCCCTGATTGTTTAATACACACGGGACATTTTGCCAGGTGAACAGTATAAGTGAGGAGAGTGTGTTCCCCTGATTGTTTAATACACACGGGACATGTCAACAGGTGAAATGTTTAAGTGAGGAGAGTGTGTTCCCCTGATGGTTTAATATCCATGGGACATGATACCAGGTGAGCAGTATTAGTGAGGAGAGCGTGTTCCCCTGATTGTTTAATGCACACGGGACATGTCACCAGGTGAACAGAAAAAGTGAGGAGAGTGTGTTCCCCTGATGGTTTAATATAGACGGGACATTTCACCAGGTGAACAGTATAAGTGAGGTGTGTGTTTTCCCCTGATGGTTTAGTATACACAGGACATGATACCAGGTGAACAGTATAAGTGAGGAGAGTGAGTTCCCCTGATTGTTTAATATACCCGGGACATGTCAACAGGTGAACAGTATAAGTGAGGAGAGTGTGTTCCCCTGATGGTTAAATACGCATGGGACATTTCACCAAGTGAACTGTATAAGTGAGGAGAGTGTGTTCCACTGATGGTTTAATACTGAGGGGACATGTTACCAGGTGAACACTCTCAGTGAGGAGAGTGTGTTCCCCTGATGATTTAATATGCACAGGACATGTTACCAGGTGAACAGTATAAGTGAGGAGAGTGTGTTCCCCTTATAGTTTAATATACACAGGACATGTTACCAGGTGAACAGTATATGTGAGGGGAGTGTGTTCCCCTGATGGTTTAATATACACGGGACATGTTACCAGGTGAACATTATAAGTGAGGAGAGTGAGTTCCCCTGATTGTTTAATACACACGGGACATGTTGCCAGGTGAACAGTATAAGTGAGGAGAGTGTGTTCCCCTGATTGTTTAATACACACGGGACATGTTGCCAGGTGAACAGTATAAGTGAGGAGAGTGTGTTCCCCTGATGGTTTAATATACATGGGACATGTTACCAGGTGAGCAGTATTAGTGAGGAGAGGGTGTCCCCTGATTGTTTAATGCACACGGGACATGTCACCAGGTGAACAGAAAAAGTGAGGCGAGTGTGTTCCCCTGATGGTTTAATATACACGGGACATGTTAGCAGGAAAACAGTATAAGTGAGGAGAGTGCGTTCCCCTGATTGTTTAATACGCACGGGACATTTCACCAGGTGAACAGTATAAGTGAGGTGAGTGTGTTCCCCTGATGGTTTAATACGCATGGGACATTTCACCAAGTGAACAGTATAAGTGAGGAGAGTGTGTTCCCCTGATGGTTTAATGCAAACAGGACATGTTACCAGGTGAACAGTATAATTGAAGAAAGTGTGTTCCACTGATGGTTTAATATACACGGGACATGTTACCAGGTGAACACTATAAGTGAGGAGAGTGTGTTCCCCTGATGGTTCAATACTGACGGGACATGTTACCAGATGAACAGTATAAGTGAGGAGAGTGTGTTCCCCTGATGGTTTAATACTGACGGGACATGTTACCAGATGAACAGTATAAGTGAGGAGAGTGTGTTCCCCTGATGGTTTAATATACACGGGACATGTTGCCAGGTGAACAGTATAAGTGAGGAGATGTGTTCCCCTGATTGTTTAATACACACGGGACATTTTGCCAGGTGAACAGTATAAGTGAGGAGAGTGTGTTCCCCTGATTGTTTAATACACACGGGACATGTCAACAGGTGAAATGTTTAAGTGAGGAGAGTGTGTTCCCCTGATGGTTTAATATCCATGGGACATGATACCAGGTGAGCAGTATTAGTGAGGAGAGCGTGTTCCCCTGATTGTTTAATGCACACGGGACATGTCACCAGGTGAACAGAAAAAGTGAGGAGAGTGTGTTCCCCTGATGGTTTAATATAGACGGGACATTTCACCAGGTGAACAGTATAAGTGAGGTGTGTGTTTTCCCCTGATGGTTTAGTATACACAGGACATGATACCAGGTGAACAGTATAAGTGAGGAGAGTGAGTTCCCCTGATTGTTTAATATACCCGGGACATGTCAACAGGTGAACAGTATAAGTGAGGAGAGTGTGTTCCCCTGATGGTTAAATACGCATGGGACATTTCACCAAGTGAACTGTATAAGTGAGGAGAGTGTGTTCCCCTGATGGTTTAATGCAAACAGGACATGTTACCAGGTGAACAGTATAATTGAAGAGAGTGTGTTCCACTGATGGTTTAATACTGAGGGGACATGTTACCAGATGAACAGTAGAAGTGAGGAGAGTGTGTTCCCCTGATGGTTTAATATACACGGGACATGTTACCAGGTGAACAGTATAAGTGAGGAGAGTGCTTTCCCCTGATGGTTTAATACACACGGGACATGTTACCAGGTGAACAGTATAAGTGAGGAGAGTGTGTTCCCCTGATGGTTTAATACTGAGGGGACATGTTACCAGGTGAACACTCTCAGTGAGGAGAGTGTGTTCCCCTGATGATTTAATATGCACAGGACATGTTACCAGGTGAACAGTATAAGTGAGGAGAGTGTGTTCCCGATATAGTTTAATATACACAGGACATGTTACCAGGTGAACAGTATATGTGAGGGGAGTGTGTTCCCCTGATGGTTTAATATACACGGGACATGTTACCAGGTGAACATTATAAGTGAGGAGAGTGAGTTCCCCTGATTGTTTAATACACACGGGACATGTTGCCAGGTGAACAGTATAAGTGAGGAGAGTGTGTTCCCCTGATTGTTTAATACACACGGGACATGTTGCCAGGTGAACAGTATAAGTGAGGAGAGTGTGTTCCCCTGATGGTTTAATATACATGGGACATGTTACCAGGTGAGCAGTATTAGTGAGGAGAGGGTGTCCCCTGATTGTTTAATGCACACGGGACATGTCACCAGGTGAACAGAAAAAGTGAGGCGAGTGTGTTCCCCTGATGGTTTAATATACACGGGACATGTTAGCAGGAAAACAGTATAAGTGAGGAGAGTGCGTTCCCCTGATTGTTTAATACGCACGGGACATTTCACCAGGTGAACAGTATAAGTGAGGTGAGTGTGTTCCCCTGATGGTTTAATACGCATGGGACATTTCACCAAGTGAACAGTATAAGTGAGGAGAGTGTGTTCCCCTGATGGTTTAATGCAAACAGGACATGTTACCAGGTGAACAGTATAATTGAAGAAAGTGTGTTCCACTGATGGTTTAATATACACGGGACATGTTACCAGGTGAACACTATAAGTGAGGAGAGTGTGTTCCCCTGATGGTTCAATACTGACGGGACATGTTACCAGATGAACAGTATAAGTGAGGAGAGTGTGTTCCCCTGATGGTTTAATGAACACAGGACATGTTACCAGGTGAACAGTATACTTGAGGAGAGTGTGTTCCACTGATGGTTTAATACTGAGGGGACATGTTACCAGGTGAACACTCTCAGTGAGGAGAGTGTGTTCCCCTGATTATTTAATATACACAGGACATGTTACCAGGTGAACAGTATAAGTGAGGAGAGTGTGTTCCCTGATGGTTTAATATACACGGTACATGTTACCAGGTGAACAGTATAAGTGAGGAGAGTGTGTTCCCCTTATGGTTTAATATACACAGGACATGTTACCAGGTGAACAGTATATGTGAGGGGAGTGTGTTCCCCTGATGGTTAAATATACACGGGACATGTTACCAGGTGAACAGTATAAGTGAGGAGAGTGTGTTCCCCTGATTGTTTAATACACATGGGACATGTTGCCAGGTGAACAGTATAAGTGAGGAGAGTGTGTTCCCTGAATGTTTAATACACACGGGGCATGTCAACAGGTGAAATGTTTAAGTGAGGAGAGTGTGTTCCCCTGATGGTTTAATATACATGGGACATGTTACCAGGTGAGCAGTATTAGTGAGGAGAGTGTGTTCCCTGATGGTTTAATATACACAGGACATGTTGCCAGGTGAACAGAAAATGTGAGGCGAGTGTGTTCCCCTGATGGTTTAATATACACGGGACATGTTACCAGGAAAACAGTATAAGTGAGGAGAGTGTGTTCCCCTGATTGTTTAATACGCACGGGACATGTAACCCACTGAAAAGTATAAGTGAGGAGAGTTTGTTCCCCTGATTGTTTAATATACCCGGGACATTTCACCAGGTGAACAGTGTAAGTGAGGTGAGTGTGTTCCCCTGATGGTTTAATATACACAGGACATGATACCAGGTGAACAGTATAAGTGAGGAGAGTGAGTTCCCCTGATTGTTTAATATACCCGGGACATGTCAACAGGTGAACAGTATAAGTGAGGAGAGTGTGTTCCCCTGATGGTTTAATACGCATGGGACATTTCACCAAGTGAACTGTATAAGTGAGGAGAGTGTGTTCCCCTAATGGTTTAATGCAAACATGACATGTTACCAGGTGAACAGTATAATTGAAGAGAGTGTGTTCCACTGATGGTTTAATACTGAGGGGACATGTTACCAGATGAACAGTATAAGTGAGGAGAGAGTGTTCCCCTGATGGTTCAATACTGACGGGACATGTTACCAGATGAACAGTATAAGTGAGGAGAGTGTGTTCCCCTGATTGTTTAATATACCCGGGACATTTCACCAGGTGAACAGTGTAAGTGAGGTGAGTGTGTTCCCCTGATTGTTTAATACACACGGGACATGTTACCAGATGAACAGTCTAAGTGAGGAGAGTGTGTTCCCCTGATGGTTTAATACGCATGGGACATTTCACCAAGTGAACTGTCTTAGTGAGGAGAGTGTGTTCCCCTGATGGTTTAATGCAAACAGGACATGTTACCAGGTGAACAGTATAATTGAAGAGAGAGTGTTCCACTGATGGTTTAATACTGAGGGGACATGTTACCAGATGAACAGTATAAGTGAGGAGAGAGTGTTCCCCTGATGGTTTAATATACACGGGACATGTTACCAGGTGAACAGTATAAGTGAGGAGAGTGTGTTCCCCTGATGGTTCAATACTGACGGGACATGTTACCAGATGAACAGTATAAGTGAGGAGCTTGTGTTCCCCTGATTGTTTAATACTGACGGGACATGTTACCAGATGAACAGTATAAGTGAGGAGAGAGTGTTCCCCTTATGGTTTAATATACACAGGACATGTTACCAGGTGAACAGTACAAGTGAGGAGAATGTGTTCCCCTGATGGTTTAATACTGACGGGACATGTTACCAGATGAACACTATAAGTGAGGAGAGTGTGTTCCCCTGATGGTTTAATATACATGGGACATGTTACCAGGTGAACAGTGTAAGTTAGGAGGGTGTGTTCCCCTGATTGTTTAATATACACGGGACATGTTGCCAGGTGAACAGTATAAGTGAGGAGAGTGAGTTCCCCTGATGATTTTATATACACGGGACATGTCACCAGGTGAACAGTATAAGTGAGGAGAGTTTGTTCCCCTGATGGTTTAATACAGGCGGGACATGTTACCAGATGAACAGTATAAGTGAGGAGAGTGTGTTCCCCTGATGGTTTAATATACACGGGACATGTTACCAGGTGAACAGTATAAGTGAGGAGAGTGTGTTCCCCTGATGGTTTAATATACACGGCACATGTTACCAGGTGAACAGTATAACTGAGGAGAGTGTGTTCCCCTGCTGGTTTCATATACACGGGACATGTTACCAGGTGAACACTATAAGTGAGGAGAGTGTGTTCCCCTGATGGTTTAATACTGACGGGACATGTTACCAGATTAACAGCATAAGTGAGGAGATTGTGTTCCCCTGATGGTTTAATACACACGGGACATGTTACCAGATGAACAGTATAAGTGAGGAGATTGTGTTCCCCTGATTGTTTAATATACACGGGACATGTCACCAGATGAACAGTATAAGTGAGGAGAGTGTGTTCCCCTGATGGTTTTATATACACGGACATGTCAACAGGTGAACAGTGTAAGTGAGGAGAGTGTGTTCCCCTGATGGTTTAATATACACGGGACATGTCACCAGGTGAACAGTATAAGAGAGGAGATTGTGTTCCCCTGATTGTTTAATATACACGGGACATGTTACCAGGTGAACAGTATAAATGAGGAGAGAGTGTTCCCCTGATTGTTTAATACACACGGGACATGTCACCAACTGAACTGTATAAGTGAGGAGAGTGTGTTCCCCTGATGGTTTAATGAACACAGGACATGTCACCAACTGAACTGTATAAGTGAGGAGAGTGTGTTCCCCTGATTATTTAATATACGCAGGACATGTTACCAGGTGAACAGTATAAGTGAGGAGAGTGTGTTCCCTGATGGTTTAATATACACAGGACATGTTACCAGGTGAACAGTATAAGTGAGGAGAGTGTGTTCCCTTGATGGTTTAATATACACGGGACATGTTACCAGGTGATCAGTATATGTGAGGAGAGTGTGTTCCCCTGATGGTTTAATTTACACGGTCCATGTTACCAGGTGAACTGTATAAGTGAGGAGAGTGTGTTCCCCTGATGATTTAATATACACAGGACATGTTACCAGGTGAACAGTATAAGTGAGGAGAGTGTGTTACCTTGATGGTTTAATATACACGGGACATGTTACCAGGTGAACAGTATAAGTGAGGGGAGTGTGTTCCCCTGATGGTTTAATATACACGGGACATGTTACCAGATGAACAGTATAAGTGAGGAGAGCCTGTTCCCCTGCTGGTTTAATATACACGGCACATGTTCCCAGCTGAACTCTATAAGTGAGGAGAGTGTGTTCCCCTGATGGTTTAATACTGACGGGACATGTTACCAGATGAACAGTAGAAGTGAGGAGCTTGTGTTCCCCTGATGGTTTAATACTGACGGGACATGTTACCAGATGAACAGTATAAGTGAGGGGAGTGTTTTCCCCAGATTGATTAATACACAAAGGCCATGTTACCAGGTGAACAGTATAAGTGAGGAGAGTGTGTTCCCCTGATGGTTTAATATACACGGGACATGTTACCAGGTGAACAGTATAAGTGAGGAGAGTGTGTTCCCCTGATGGTTTAATATACACGGGACATGTTACCTGGTGAACAGTGTAAGTGAAGTGAATGTGTTCCCCTGATTGTTAAATATACACGGGACATGATGCCAGGTGAACAGTATAAGTGAGGAGAGTGTGTTCACCTGATGGTTTAATATACATGGGACATGTTACCAGGTGAACAGTGTAAGTGAGGAGAGTGTGTTCCCCTGATGGTTTAATATACACGGGACATGTCACAAGGTGAAAAGTTTAAGTGAGGAGAGTCTGTTCCCCTGATTGTTTAATACACACGGGACATGTCACCAAATGAACTGTATGAGTGAGGAGACTGTGTTCCCCTGATGGTTTAATATACATGCGACATGTTACCAGGTGAACAGTATAAGTGAGGAGAGTGTGTTCCCCTGATTGTTTAATACACGCGGGACATGTTGCCAGGTGAACAGTATAAGTGAGGAGAGTGTGTTCCCCTGCTGATTTTATATACACGGGACATGTCACCAGGTGAACAGTATAAATGAGGAGAGTTTGTTCCGCTGATGGTTTAATACACACGGGACATGTTACCAGGTGAACAGTATAAGTGAGGAGAGTGTGTTCCCCTGATGGTTTAATATACACGGGAAATGTTACCAGATGAACAGTATAAGTGAGGAGAGAGTGTTCCCCTGATGGTTGAATATACACGGGACATGTTACCAGGTGAACAGTATAAGTGAGGAGAGTGTGTTCCCCTGATTGTTTAATATACATGGGAAATGTTACCAGATGAACAGTATAAGTGAGGAGAGTGTGTTCCCCTGATTGTTTAATACACACGTGACATGTCACCAGGTGAACAGTATAAGTGAGGAGAGTGTGTTCCCCTGATGGTTTAATACACGCGGGACATGTCACCAGGTGAACAGTATAAGTGTGGAGAGTGTGTTCCCCTGATGGTTTAATCTACACGGGACATGTTACCAGGTGAAGAGTATAAGTGTGGAGAGTGTGTTCCCCTGATGGTTTAATATACATGGGAAATGTTACCAGATGAACAGTATAAGTGAGGAGAGTGTGTTCCCCTGATTGTTTAATACACACGTGACATGTCACCAGGTGAACAGTATAAGTGAGGAGAGTGTGTTCCCCTGATGGTTTAATACACGCGGGACATGTCACCAGGTGAACAGTATAAGTGAGGAGAGTGTGTTCCCCTGATGGTTTAATCTAGACGGGACATGTTACTAGGTGAACAGTATAAGTGAGGAGAGTGTGTTCCCCTGATTGTTTAATATACACGGGACATGTCACCAGGTGAACAGTATAAGTGAGGAGAGTGTGTTCCCCTGATGGTTTAATCTACACGGGACATGTTACCAGGTGAAGAGTATAAGTGTGGAGAGTGTATTCCCCTGATGGTTTAATATACATGGGAAATGTTACCAGGTGAACTGTATAAGTGAGGAGAGTGTGTTCCCCTGATGGTTTAATACACACGGGACATGTCACCAGGTGAACAGTATAAGTGAGGAGAGTGTGTTCCCCTGATGGTTTAATCTACACGGGACATGTTACCAGGTGAAGAGTATAAGTGTGGAGAGTGTGTTCCCCTGATGGTTTAATGCGCACAGGACATGTTACCAGGTGAACAGTAGAGGTGAGGAGAGTGTGTTCCCCTGATGGTTTAATATACATGGGACATGTTACCAGGTGAACAGTTTAAGAGAGCAGAGTGTGTTCCCCTGATGGTTTAATATACATGGGACATGTCAACAGGTGAACAGTATAAGTGAGGAGAGTGTGTTCACCTGATGGTTTAATATACATGGGACATGTTACCAGGTGAACAGTGTAAGTGAGGAGAGTGTGTTTCCCTGATGGTTTAATATACACGGGACATGTCACAAGGTGAAAAGTTTAAGTGAGGAGAGTGTGTTCCCCTGATTGTTTAATACACACGGGACATGTCACCAAATGAACTGTATGAGTGAGGAGACTGTGTTCCCCTGATGGTTTAATATACATGCGACATGTTACCAGGTGAACAGTGTAAGTGAGGAGAGTGTGTTCCCCTGATTGTTTAATACACGCGGGACATGTTGCCAGGTGAACAGTATAAGTGAGGAGAGTGTGTTCCCCTGCTGATTTTATATACACGGGACATGTCACCAGGTGAACAGTATAAATGAGGAGAGTTTGTTCCCCTGATGGTTTAATACACACGGGACATGTTACCAGATAAACAGTATAAGTGAGGAGAGTGTGTTCCCCTGATGGTTTAATATACACGGGAAATGTTACCAGATGAACAGTATAAGTGAGGAGAGTGTGTTCCCCTGATGGTTGAATATACACGGGACATGTTACCAGGTGAAGAGTATAAGTGTGGAGAGTGTGTTCCCCTGATTGTTTAATATACATGGGACATGTTACCAGGTGAGCAGTATAAGTGAGGAGAGTGTGTTCCCCTGATTGTTTAATACACACGTGACATGTCACCAGGTGAACAGTATAAGTGAGGAGAGTGTGTTCCCCTGATGGTTTAATACACGCGGGACATGTCACCAGGTGAACAGTATAAGTGAGGAGAGTGTGTTCCCCTGATGGTTTAATCTAGACGGGACATGTTACTAGGTGAACAGTATAAGTGAGGAGAGTGTGTTCCCCTGATGGTTTAATACACGCGGGACATGTCACCAGGTGAACTGTATAAGTGAGGAGATTGTGTTCCCCTGATGGTTTAATACACACGGGACATGTCACCAGGTGAACAGTATAAGTGAGGAGAGTGTGTTCCCCTGATGGTTTAATCTACACGGGACATGTTACCAGGTGAAGAGTATAAGTGTGGAGAGTGTGTTCCCCTGATGGTTTAATGCGCAAAGGACATGTTACCAGGTGAACAGTATAAGTGAGGAGAGTGTGTTCCCCTGATGGTTTAATATACATGGGACATGTTACCAGGTGAACAGTTTAAGAGAGCAGAGTGTGTTCCCCTGATGGTTTAATATACATGGGACATGTCAACAGGTGAACAGTATAAGTGAGGAGAATGTGTTCCCCAGATGGTTTAATATGCACGGGACATGTTACCAGGTGAACAGTATAAGTGAGGAGATTGTGTTCCCCTGATGGTTTAATATACACGGGACATGTTACCAGATGAACAGTATAAGTGAGGAGAGTGTGTTCCCCTGATGGTTTAATACACACGGGACATGTTACCAGATGAACAGTATAAGTGAGGAGATTGTGTTCCCCTGATGGTTGAATACACACGGGACATGTTACCAGATGAACCGTATAAGTGAGGAGAGTGTGATCCCCTGATGGTTTAATACACACAGGACATGTTGCCAGATGAACAGCATAAGTGAGGAGATTGTGTTCCCCTGATGGTTTAATACACACGGGACATGTTACCAGATGAACAGTATAAGTGAGGAGATTGTGTTCCCCTGATTGTTTAATATACACGGGACATGTCACCAGGTGAACAGTATAAGTGAGGAGAGTGTGTTCCCCTGCTGGTTTTATATACACGGACATGTCAACAGGTGAACAGTGTAAGTGAGGAGAGTGTGTTCCCCTGATGGTTTAATATACACGGGACATGTCACCAGGTGAACAGTATAAGTGAGGAGAATGTGTTCCCCTGATTGTTTAATACACACGGGACATGTTTCCAGATGAACAGTATAAGTGAGTAGAGTGTGTTCCTCTGATTGTATAATACACACGGGACATGTTACCAGGTGAACAGTATAAGTGAGGACAGTGTGTTCCCATGATTGTTTAATACGCACGGGACTTGTTATCAGATGAACAGTATATGTGAGGAGAGTGTGTTCCTCTGATTGTTTAATACACACGGGACATGTTACCAGGTGAACAGTATAAGAGAGGAGATTGTTTTCCCCTGATTGTTTAATATAAACGGGACATGTTACCAAGTGAACAGTATAAATGAGGAGAGTGTGTTCCCCTGATTGTTTAATACACACAGGACATGTTACCAGGTGAACAGTATAAGTGAGGAGAGTGTGTTCCCCTGATTGTTTAATACACACGGGACATGTTACCAGGTGAACAGTATAAGTGAGGAGAGAGTGTTCCCCTGATTGTTTAATACACACGGGACATGTTACCAGGTGAACAGAATAAGTGAGGAGAGTGTGTTCCCATGATTGTTTAATACGCACGGGACATGTTACCAGGTGAAGAGTATAAGTGAGGAGAGTGTGTTCCCCTGATGGTTTAATGCGCACAGGACATGTTACCAGGTGAACAGTATAAGTGAGGAGAGTGTGTTCCCCTGATTGTTTAATGCGCACAGGACATGTTACCAGGTGAACACTACAATTGAGGAGAGTGTGTTCCCCTGATGGTTTAATATACACGGGACATGTTACCAAGTGAACAGTATAAGTGAGGAGAGTGTGTTCCCTGGATGGTTTAATACTGACGGGACATGTTACCAGATGAACTGGATAAGTGAGGAGAGTTTCTTCCCCTGATGGTTTAATATACACAGGACATGTTACCAGGTGAACAGTATAAGTGAGGAGAGTGTGTTCCCCTGATGTTTTAATATACACGGGACATGTTACCAGGTGAACAGTATAAGTGAGGAGAGTGTGATCCCCTGATTGTTTAATACACACAGGACATGTTACCAGGTGAACAGTATAAGTGAGGAGAGTGTTTTCCCCTGATGGTTTAATATACACGGGACATGTTACCAGGTGAACAGTATAAGTGAGGAGATTGTGTTCCCCTGATTGTTAAATACACACAGGACATGTTACCAGGTGAACAGTATAAGTGAGGAGATTGTGTTCCCCTGATGGTTTAATATACACGGGACATGTTACCAGGTGAACTGTATAAGTGAGGAGAGTGTGTTCCCCTGATGGTTGAATACACACGGGACATGTTACCAGATGAACCGTATAAGTGAGGAGAGTGTGTTTCCCTGATGGTTTAATACACACGGGACATGTTACCAGATTAACAGCATAAGTGAGGAGATTGTGTTCCCCTGATGGTTTAATACACACGGGACATGTTACCAGATGAACAGTATAAGTGAGGAGATTGTGTTCCCCTGATTGTTTAATATACACGGGACATGTCACCAGGTGAACAGTATAAGTGAGGAGAGTGTGTTCCCCTGATGGTTTTATATACACGTACATGTCAACAGGTGAACAGTGTAAGTGAGGAGAGTGTGTTCCCCTGATGGTTTAATATACACGGGACATGTTACCAGGTGAACAGTATAAATGAGGAGACTGTGTTCCCCTGATTGTTTAATACACACGGGACATGTTTCCAGATGAACAGTATAAGTGAGGAGAGTGTGTTCCCCTGATTGTTTAATACACACGGGACATGTTGCCAGGTGAACAGTATAAGTGAGGAGAGTGTGTTCCCATGATTGTTTAATACGCACGGGACATGTTACCAGGTGAAGAGTATAAGTGAGGAGAGTGTGTTCCCCTGATGGTTTAATGCGCACAGGACATGTTACCAGGTGTACAGTATAAGTGAGGAGAGTGTGTTCCCCTGATGGCTTAATATACACGGGACATGTTACCAGGTGAACAGTATAAGTGAGGAGAGTTTGTTCCCTGGATGGTTTAATACTGACGGGACATGTTACCAGATGAACTGGATAAGTGAGGAGAGTTTCTTCCCCTGATGGTTTAATATACACGGGACATGTCACCAGGTGAACAGTATAAGTGAGGAGAGTGTGTTCCCCTGATGGTTTTATATACACGGACATGTCAACAGGTGAACAGTGTAAGTGAGGAGAGTGTGTTCCCCTGATGGTTTAATATACACGTGACATGTTACCAGGTGAACAGTATAAATGAGGAGACTGTGTTCCCCTGATTGTTTAATATACACAGGACATGTTACCAGGTGAACAGTATAAGTGAGGAGAGTGTGTTCCCCTGATGTTTTAATATACACGGGACATGTTACCAGGTGAACAGTATAAGTGAGGAGAGTGTGATCCCCTGATTGCTTAATACACGCGGGACATGTCACCAGGTGAACTGTATAAGTGAGGAGAGTGTGTTCCCCTGATGGTTTAATACACACGGGACATGTCACCAGGTGAACAGTATAAGTGAGGAGAGTGTGTTCCCCTGATTGTTTAATATACATGGGAAATGTTACCAGATGAACAGTATAAGTGAGGAGAGTGTGTTCCCCTGATGGTTTAATACACACGGGACATGTCACCAGGTGAACTGTATAAGTGAGGAGAGTGTGTTCCCCTGATGGTTTAATATACACGGGACATGTCACCAGGTGAACAGTATAAGTGAGGAGAGTGTGTTCCCCTGATGGTTTAATCTACACGGGACATGTTACCAGGTGAAGAGTATAAGTGTGGAGAGTGTGTTCCCCTGATTGTTTAATATACCCGGGACATGTTACCAGGTGAACAGTTTAAGAGAGCGGAGTGTGTTCCCCTGATGGTTTAATATACATGGGACATGTCAACAGGTGAACAGTATAAGTGAGGAGAGTGTGTTCCCCAGATGGTTTAATGCGCACAGGACATGTTACCAGGTGAACAGTATAAGTGAGGAGAGTGTGTTCCCCTGATGGTTTAATATACATGGGATATGTCAACAGGTGAACAGTATAAGTGAGGAGAGTGTGTTCCCCTGATGGTTTAATGCGCACAGGACATGTTACCAGGTGAACAGTATAAGTGAGGAGAGTGTGTTCCCCTGATGGTTTAATATACATGGGACATGTTACCAGGTGAACAGTTTAAGAGAGCGGAGTGTGTTCCCCTGATGGTTTAATATACATGGGACATGTCAACAGGTGAACAGTATAAGTGAGGAGAGTGTGTTCCCCAGATGGTTTAATATGCACGGGACATGTTACCAGGTGAACAGTATAAGTGAGGAGATTGTGTTCCCCTGATGGTTTAATATACACGGGACATGTTACCAGATGAACAGTCTAAGTGAGGAGAGTGTGTTCCCCTGATGGTTTAATACACACGGGACATGTTACCAGATGAACAGTATAAGTGAGGAGATTGTGTTCCCCTGATGGTTGAATACACACGGGACATGTTACCAGATGAACCGTATAAGTGAGGAGAGTGTGTTCCCCTGATGGTTTAATACACACGGGACATGTTACCAGATGAACAGGATAAGTGAGGAGATTGTGTTCCCATGATTGTTTAATATACACGGGACATGTCACCAGGTGAACAGTATATGTGAGGAGAGTGTGTTCCCCTGATGGTTTTATATACACGGACATGTCAACAGGTGAACAGTGTAAGTGAGGAGAGTGTGTTCCCCTGATGGTTTAATATACACGGGACATGTCACCAGGTGAACAGTATAAGTGAGGAGAGTGTGTTCCCCTGATTGTTTAATACACACGGGACATGTTTCCAGATGAAAAGTATAAGTGAGGAGAGTGTGTTCCCCTGATTGTTTAATACGCACGGGACTTGTTACCAGATGAACAGTATAAGTGAGGAGAGTGTGTTCCTCTGATTGTTTAATACACACGGGACATGTCATCAGGTGAACAGTATAAGTGAGGAGAGTGTGTTCCCCTGATTGTTTAATACACACGGGACATGTTACCAGGTGAACAGTATAAGTGAGGAGAGTGTGTTCCTCTGATTGTTTAATACACACGGGACATGTTACCAGGTGAACAGTATAAGAGAGGAGATTGTGTTCCCCTGATTGTTTAATATACACGGGACATGTTACCAAGTGAACAGTATAAATGAGGAGAGTGTGTTCCCCTGATTGTTTAATACACACGGGACATGTTTCCAGATGAACAGTATAAGTGAGGAGAGTGTGTTCCCCTGATTGTTTAATACACACGGGACATGTTACCAGGTGAACACTACAAGTGAGGAGTGTGTGTTCCCCTGATGGCTTAATATACACGGGACATGTTACCAGGTGATCAGTATAAGTGAGGAGAGTGTGTTCCCTGAATGGTTTAATACTGACGGGACATGTTACCAGATGAACTGGATAAGTGAGGAGAGTGTGATCCCCTGATGTTTTAATATACACGGGACATGTTACCAGGTGAACAGTATAAGTGAGGAGAGTGTGATCCCCTGATTGTTTAATACACACAGGGCATGTTACCAGGTGAACAGTATAACTGAGGAGAGTGTTTTCCCCTGATGGTTTAATATGCACGGGACATGTTACCAGGTGAACAGTATATGTGAGGAGAGTGTGTTCCCCTGATTGTTAAATACACACAGGACATGTTACCAGGTGAACAGTATAAGTGAGGAGAGTGTGTTCCCCTGATGGTTGAATATACACGGGACATGTTACCAGGTGAACAGTATTAGTGAGGAGAGTGTGTTCCCTGATTGTTAAATATACACAGGACATGTTACCAGGTGAACAGTATAAGTGAGGAGATTGTGTTCCCCTGATGGTTTAATATACACGGGACATGTTACCAGATGAACAGTATAAGTGAGGAGATTGTGTTCCCCTGATGGTTGAATACACACGGGACATGTTACCAGATGAACCGTATAATTGAGGAGAGTGTGTTTCCCTGATGGTTTAATACACACGGGACATGTTACCAGATTAACAGCATAAGTGAGGAGATTGTGTTCCCCTGATGGTTTAATACACACGGGACATGTTACCAGATGAACAGGATAAGTGAGGAGATTGTGTTCCCCTGATTGTTTAATATACACGGGACATGTCACCAGGTGAACAGTATAAGTGAGGAGAGTGTGTTCCCCTGATGGTTTTATATACACGTACATGTCAACAGGTGAACAGTGTAAGTGAGGAGAGTGTGTTCCCCTGATGGTTTAATATACACGGGACATGTTACCAGGTGAACAGTATAAATGAGGAGACTGTGTTCCCCTGATTGTTTAATACACACGGGACATGTTTCCAGATGAACAGTATAAGTGAGGAGAGTGTGTTCCCCTGATTGTTTAATACACACGGGACATGTTGCCAGGTGAACAGTATAAGTGAGGAGAGTGTGTTCCCATGATTGTTTAATACGCACGGGACATGTTACCAGGTGAAGAGTATAAGTGAGGAGAGTGTGTTCCCCTGATGGTTTAATGCGCACAGGACATGTTACCAGGTGAACAGTATAAGTGAGGAGAGTGTGTTCCCCTGATTGTTTAATGCGCACAGGACATGTTACTAGTTGAACACTACAAGTGAGGAGAGTGTGTTCCCCTGATGGCTTAATATACACGGGACATGTTACCAGGTGAACAGTATAAGTGAGGAGAGTGTGTTCCCTGGATGGTTTAATACTGACGGGACATGTTACCAGATGAACTGGATAAGTGAGGAGAGTTTCTTCCCCTGATGGTTTAATATACACGGGACATGTCACCAGGTGAACAGTATAAGTGAGGAGAGTGTGTTCCCCTGATGGTTTTATATACACGGACATGTCAACAGGTGAACAGTGTAAGTGAGGAGAGTGTGTTCCCCTGATGGTTTAATATACACGGGACATGTTACCAGGTGAACAGTATAAATGAGGAGACTGTGTTCCCCTGATTGTTTAATATACACAGGACATGTTACCAGGTGAACAGTATAGGTGAGGAGAGTGTGTTCCCCTGATGTTTTAATATACACGGGACATGTTACCAGGTGAACAGTATAAGTGAGGAGAGTGTGATCCCCTGATTGCTTAATACACGCGGGACATGTCACCAGCTAAACTGTATAAGTGAGGAGAGTGTGTTCCCCTGATGGTTTAATACACACGGGACATGTCACCAGGTGAACAGTATAAGTGAGGAGAGTGTGTTCCCCTGATTGTTTAATATACATGGGAAATGTTACCAGATGAACAGTATAAGTGAGGAGAGTGTGTTCCCCTGATGGTTTAATACACGCGGGACATGTCACCAGGTGAACTGTATAAGTGAGGAGAGTGTGTTCCCCTGATGGTTTAATACACACGGGACATGTCACCAGGTGAACAGTATAAGTGAGGAGAGTGTGTTCCCCTGATGGTTTAATCTACACGGGACATGTTACCAGGTGAAGAGTATAAGTGTGGAGAGTGTGTTCCCCTGATGGTTTAATGCGCACAGGACATGTTACCAGGTGAACAGTATAAGTGAGGAGAGTGTGTTCCCCTGATGGTTTAATATACATGGGACATGTTACCAGGTGAACAGTTTAAGAGAGCGGAGTGTGTTCCCCTGATGGTTTAATATACATGGGACATGTCAACAGGTGAACAGTATAAGTGAGGAGAGTGTGTTCCCCAGATGGTTTAATATGCACGGGACATGTTACCAGGTGAACAGTATAAGTGAGGAGATTGTGTTCCCCTGATGGTTTAATATACACGGGACATGTTACCAGATGAACAGTCTAAGTGAGGAGAGTGTGTTCCCCTGATGGTTGAATACACACGGGACATGTTACCAGATGAACAGGATAAGTGAGGAGATTGTGTTCCCCTGATTGTTTAATATACACGGGACATGTCACCAGGTGAACAGTATATGTGAGGAGAGTGTGTTCCCCTGATGGTTTTATATACACGGACATGTCAACAGGTGAACAGTGTAAGTGAGGAGAGTGTGTTCCCCTGATGGTTTAATATACACGGAACATGTCACCAGGTGAACAGTATAAGTGAGGAGAGTGTGTTCCCCTGATTGTTTAATACACACGGGACATGTTTCCAGATGAAAAGTATAAGTGAGGAGAGTGTGTTCCCCTGATTGTTTAATACACACGGGACATGTTACCAGGTGAACAGTATAAGTGAGGAGAGTGTGTTCCCATGATTGTTTAATACGCACGGGACTTGTTACCAGATGAACAGTATAAGTGAGGAGAGTGTGTTCCTCTGATTGTTTAATACACACAGGACATGTTACCAGGTGAACAGTATAAGTGAGGAGAGTGTGTTCCTCTGATTGTTTAATACACACAGGACATGTTACCAGGTGAACAGTATAAGAGAGGAGATTGTGTTCCCCTGATTGTTTAATGCACACGGGACATGTTACCAGGTGAACAGTATAAGAGAGGAGATTGTGTTCCCCTGATTGTTTAATGCACACGGGACATGTTGCCAGGTGAACAGTATAAGTGAGGAGAGTGTGTTCCCCTGATTGTTTAATGCACACGGGACATGTTACCAGGTGAACAGTATAAGTGAGGAGAGTGTGTTCCTCTGATTGTTTAATACACACAGGACATGTTACCAGGTGAACAGTATAAGAGAGGAGATTGTGTTCCCCTGATTGTTTAATATACACGGGACATGTTACCAAGTGAACAGTATAAATGAGGAGAGTGTGTTCCCCTGATTGTTTAATACACACGGGACATGTTTCCAGATGAACAGTATAAGTGAGGAGAGTGTGTTCCCCTTATTGTTTAATACACACGGGACATGTTACCAGGTGAACACTACAAGTGAGGAGTGTGTGTTCCCCTGATGGCTTAATATACACGGGACATGTTACCAGGTGAACAGTATAAGTGAGGAGAGTGTGTTCCCTGGATGGTTTAATACTGACGGGACATGTCACCAGATGAACTGGATAAGTGAGGAGAGTGTGATCCCCTGATGTTTCAATATACACGGGACATGTTACCAGGTGAACAGTATAAGTGAGGAGAGTGTGATCCCCTGATTGTTTAATACACACAGGGCATGTTACCAGGTGAACAGTATAACTGAGGAGAGTGTTTTCCCCTGATGGTTTAATATGCACGGGACATGTTACCAGGTGAACAGTATATGTGAGGAGAGTGTGTTCCCCTGATTGTTAAATACACACAGGACATGTTACCAGGTGAACAGTATAAGTGAGGAGAGTGTGTTCCCCTGATGGTTGAATATACACGGGACATGTTACCAGGTGAACAGTATAAGTGAGGAGAGTGTGTTCCCTGATTGTTAAATATGCACAGGACATGTTACCAGGTGAACAGTATAAGTGAGGAGATTGTGTTCCCCTGATGGTTTAATATACACGGGACATGTTACCAGATGAACAGTATAAGTGAGGAGATTGTGTTCCCCTGATGGTTGAATACACACGGGACATGTTACCAGATGAACCGTATAATTGAGGAGAGTGTGTTTCCCTGATGGTTTAATACACACGGGACATGTTACCAGATTAACAGCATAAGTGAGGAGATTGTGTTCCCCTGATGGTTTAATACACACGGGACATGTTACCAGATGAACAGTATAAGTGAGGAGATTGTGTTCCCCTGATTGTTTAATACACACGGGACATGTCACCAGGTGAACAGTATAAGTGAGGAGAGTGTGTTCCCCTGATGGTTTTATATACACGGACATGTCAACAGGTGAACAGTGTGAGTGAGGAGAGTGTGTTCCCCTGATGGTTTAATATACACAGGACATGTCACCAGGTGAACAGTGTACGTGAGGAGATTGTGTTCCCCTGATGCTTTAATATACACTGGACATGTTACCAGGCGAACATTATAAGTGAGGATAGTGTGTTCCCCTGATTGTTTAATGCACACAGGACATGTCACCAGGCGAACAGTGTAAATGAGGAGAATGTGTTCCCCTGATGCTTTAATATACACTGGACATGTTACCAGGTGAACAGTATAAGTGAGGAGAGTGTTTTCCCCTGATTGTATAATACTGACGGGACATGTAACCAGGTGAACAGTATAAGTGAGGAGAGTGTGTTCCCCTGATTGTTTAATTCTGATGGGACATGTTGCCAGGTGAACAGTATAAGTGAGGAGAGTGCGTTCCCCTGATGGTTTAATAAACACGGGACATGTTACCAGGTGAACAGTATAAGTGAGGAGGGTGTGTTCCCCTGATTGTATAATACTGACGGGACATGTAACCAGGTGAACAGTATAAGTGAGGAGAGTGTGTTCCCCTGATGGTTTAATATACACGGGACATGTTACCAGGAGAACAGTATAAGTGAGGAGAGTGCGTTCCCCTGATGGTTTAATATACACGGGACATGTCAACAGGTGAACAGTATAAGTGAGGAGAGTGTGTTCCCCTGATGGTTCAATACACACGGGACATGTTACCAGATGAACAGTATAAGTGAGGAGAGTGTGTTCCCCTGATGGTTTAATACGCAGGGGACATGTTACCAGGTGAACAGTATAAGTGAGGAGAGAGTGTTCCCCTGATGGTTTAATATACACAGGACATGTTACCAGGTGAACTGTATAAGTGAGGAGAGTATGTTCCCCTGATGGTTTAATATGCACGGGACATGTTACCAGGTGAACAGTATAAGTGAGGAGAGTGAGTTCCCCTGATGGTTAAATACACACAGGACATGTCACAAATTGAACAGTATATGTGAGGAGAGTGTGTTGCCCTGATGGTTAAATACTCACGGGACCTGTTACCAGGTGAACAGTATAAGTGAGGAGAGTGTGTTCCCCTGATTGTTTAATTCTGATGGGACATGTTGCCAGGTGAACAGTATAAGTGAGGAGAGTGCGTTCCCCTGATGGTTTAATATACACGGGACATGTTACCAGGAGAACAGTATAAGTGAGGAGAGTGTGTTCCCCTGATTGTTTAATTCTGATGGGACATGTTGCCAGGTGAACAGTATAAGTGAGGAGAGTGCGTTCCCCTGATTGTTTAATACACACGGGACATGTTACCAGGTGAACAGGAGAAGTGAGGACAGTTTGTTGCCCTGATTATTTAATACTGACGGGACATGTCACCAGGTGAACAGCATAAGTGAGGAGAGTGTTTTCCCCTGATGGTTTAATACACACAGGACATGTTCCTAGGTGAACAGCATAAGTGAGGAGATTGTGTTCCCCTGATGTTTTAATACACACGGGACATGTTCCCAGATGAACAGTATAAGTGAGGAGAGTGTGTTCCCCTGATGGTTTAAAACACAC
Organism: Heterodontus francisci; assembly: GCF_036365525.1. Taxonomy (NCBI): domain Eukaryota; kingdom Metazoa; phylum Chordata; class Chondrichthyes; order Heterodontiformes; family Heterodontidae; genus Heterodontus; species Heterodontus francisci. The sequence goes on from NW_027140664.1 coordinate 3,524,549, forward strand.
GGGACATGTTACCAGATGAACAGCATAAGTGAGGAGATTGTGTTCCCCTGATTGTTTAATATACACGGGACATGTCACCAGGTGAACGGTATAAGTGAGGAGAGTGTGTTCCCCTGATGGTTGAATATACACGGACATGTCAACAGGTGAACAGTATAAGTGAGGAGAGGGTGTTCCCCTGACGGTTTAATACGCACGGGTCATGTTACCGGGTGAACAGTATAAGATAGGAGAGTGTGTTCCCCTGATTGTTTAATACACACGGGACATGTTACCAGGTGAACAGTATAAGTGAGGAGAGTGTGTTCCCCTGATTGTTAAATCTACACAGGACATGTTACCAGGTGAACAGTATAAGTGAGGAGAGTGTGTTCCCCTGATTGTTTAATACACACGGGACATGTTACCAGGAGAACAGTATAATTGAGGAGAGTGTGTTTCCCTGATGGTTGAATATACACGGGACATGTTACCAGGTGAACAGTATATGTGAGGAGAGTGTGTTCCCCTGATTGTTAAATACACACGGGACATATTACCAGGTGAACAGTATAAGTGAGGAGAGTGTGTTCCCCTGATGGTTGAATATACACGGGACATGTTACCAGGTGAACAGTATAAGTGAGGAGAGTGTGTTCCCCTGATGGTTGAATATACTCAGGACATGTTACCAGGTGAACAGTATAAGTGAGGAGAGTGTGTTCCCCTGATGGTTGAATATACACGGGACATGTTACCAGGTGAACAGTATAAGTGAGGAGAGTGTGTTCCCCTGATTGTTAAATATACACAGGACATGTTACCAGGTGAACAGTATAAGTGAGGAGAGTGTGTTCCCCTGATTGTTAAATATACACAGGACATGTTACCAGGTGAACAGTATAAGTGAGGAGAGTGTGTTCCCCTGATGTTTTAATATACACGGGACATGTTACCAGGTGAACAGTATAAGTGAGGAGAGTGTGTTCCCCTGATGGTTTAATATACACGGGACATGTTACCAGGTGAACATTATAAGTGAGGAGAGTGTGTTCCCCTGATTGTTAAATATACACAGGACATGTTACCAGGCGAACAGTATAAGTGAGGAGAGTGTGTTCCCCTGATGGTTGAATATACACGGGACATGTTACCAGGTGAACAGTATAAGTGAGGAGAGTGTGTTCCCCTGATGGTTGAATATACTCAGGACATGTTACGAGGTGAACAGGATAAGTGAGGAGAGTGTGTTCCCCTGATGGTTGAATATACACGGGACATGTTACCAGGTGAACAGTATAAGTGAGGAGAGTGTCTTCCCCTGATGGTTGAATATACACAGGACATGTTACCAGGTGAAAAGTATAAGTGAGGAGATTGTGTTCCCCTGATGGTTGAATATACACGGGACATGTTACCAGGTGAACAGGATAAGTGAGGAGAGTGTGTTCCCCTGATGGTTGAATATACACAGGACATGTTACCAGGTGAACAGTATAAGTGAGGAGAGTGTGTTCCCCTGATGGTTGAATATACACGGGACATGTTACCAGGTGAACAGTATAAGTGAGGAGAGTGTGTTCCCCTGATTGTTAAATATACACAGGACATGTTACCAGGTGAACAGTATAAGTGAGGAGAGTGTGTTCCCCTGATTGTTAAATATACACAGGACATGTTACCAGGTGAACAGTATAAGTGAGGAGAGTGTGTTCCCCTGATGTTTTAATATACACGGGACATGTTACCAGGTGAACAGTATAAGTGAGGAGAGTGTGTTCCCCTGATGGTTTAATATACACGGGACATGTTACCAGGTGAACATTATAAGTGAGGAGAGTGTGTTCCCCTGATTGTTAAATATACACAGGACATGTTACCAGGCGAACAGTATAAGTGAGGAGAGTGTGTTCCCCTGATGGTTGAATATACACGGGACATGTTACCAGGTGAACAGTATAAGTGAGGAGAGTGTGTTCCCCTGATGGTTGAATATACTCAGGACATGTTACGAGGTGAACAGGATAAGTGAGGAGAGTGTGTTCCCCTGATGGTTGAATATACACGGGACATGTTACCAGGTGAACAGTATAAGTGAGGAGAGTGTCTTCCCCTGATGGTTGAATATACACAGGACATGTTACCAGGTGAAAAGTATAAGTGAGGAGATTGTGTTCCCCTGATGGTTGAATATACACGGGACATGTTACCAGGTGAACAGGATAAGTGAGGAGAGTGTGTTCCCCTGATGGTTGAATATACACAGGACATGTTACCAGGTGAACAGTATAAGTGAGGAGAGTGTGTTCCCCTGATGGTTGAATATACACGGGACATGTTACCAGGTGAACAGTATAAGTGAGGAGAGTGTGTTCCCCTGATGGTTGAATATACACGGGACATGTTACCAGGTAAACCGTATAAGTGGGGAGAGTGTGTTCCCCTGATTGTTTAATACACACGGGACATGTTACCAGGTGAACAGTATAAGTGAGGAGAGTGTGTTCCCCTCATTGTTTAATAATGACGGGACATGTTACCAGGTGAACAGTATAAGAGAGGAGAGTGTGTTCCCCTGATGGTTTAATATACACGGGACATGTTACCAGGTGAACATTATAAGTGAGGAGAGTGTGTTCCCCTGATTGGTAAATATACACAGGACATGTTACCAGGTGATCAGTATAAGTGAGGAGAGTGTGTTCCCCTGATGGTTGAATATACACGGGACATGTTACCAGGTGAACAGTATAAGTGAGGAGAGTGTGTTCCCCTGATGGTTGAATATACACGGGACATGTTACCAGGTGAACAGGATAAGTGAGGAGAGTGTGTTCCCCTGATGGTTGAATATACACAGGACATGTTACCAGGTGAACAGTATAAGTGAGGAGAGTGTGTTCCCCTGATGGTTGAATATACACGGGACATGTTACCAGGTGAACAGTATAAGTGAGGAGAGTGTGTTCCCCTGATGGTTGAATATACACGGGACATGTTACCAGGTAAACCGTATAAGTGGGGAGAGTGTGTTCCCCTGATTGTTTAATACACACGGGACATGTTACCAGGTGAACAGTATAAGTGAGGAGAGTGTGTTCCCCTGATGGTTTAATATACACATGACATGTTAGCAGGTGAACTGTATAAGTGAGGAGAGAGTGTTCCCCTGATTGTTTAACATAAACGGGACATGTTAGCAGGTGAACAGAATAAGTGAGGAGAGTGTGTTCCCCTGATTGTTTAATACGCATGGGACATGTTACCAGGTGAACAGCATAAGTGAGGAGATTGTGTTCCCCTGATGGTTTAATACACACGGGACATGTTACCAGGTGAACAGTATAAGTGAGGAGAGTGTGTTCCCCTGATTGTTTAACATAAACGGGACATGTTACCAGTAGAACAGTATAAGTGAGGAGAGTGTGTTCTCCTGATGGTTTAATACACACGAGACATGTTACCAGGTGAACAGTCTAAGTGAGGAGAGTGTGTTCCCCTGATGGTTTAATACGCACGGGACATGTTACCAGGTGAACAGTATAAGTGAGGAGAGAGTGTTCCCCTGATGGTTTAATATACACAGGACATGTTACCAGGTGAACAGTATAATTGAGGAGAGTGTGTTCCCCTGATGGTTTAATATACACAGGACATGTTACCAGGTGAACAGTATAAGTGAGGAGAGTGTGTTCCCCTGATTGTTAAATATACACAGGACATGTTACCAGGTGAACAGTATAAGTGAGGAGAGTGTGTTCCCCTGATGGTTTAATACACACGGGACATGTTACCAGGTGAACAGTATAAGTGAGGACAGTGTGTTCCCCTGATGGTTGAATGTACACGGGACATGTTACCAGGTGAACAGTATATGTGAGGAGAGTGTTTTCCCCTGATTGTTAAATACACACAGGACATGTTACCAGGTGAACAGTATAGGTGAGGAGAGTGTGTTCCCCTGATGGTTGAATATACACGGGACATGTTACCAGGTGAACAGTATAAGTGAGGAGAGTGTGTTCCCCTGATTGTTAAATAAACACAGGACATGTTACCAGGTGAACAGTATAAGTGAGGAGAGTGTGTTCCCCTGATTGTTAAATACACACAGGACATGTTACCAGGTGAACAGTATAAGTGAGGAGAGTGTGTTCCCCTGATGGTTGAATATACACGGGACATGTTACCAGGTGAACAGTATAAGTGAGGAGAGTGTGTTCCCCTGATGGTTGAATATACACAGGACATGTTACCAGGTGAACAGTATAAGTTAGGAGAGTGTGTTCCCCTGATGGTTGAATATACACAGGACATGGTACCAGGTGAACAGTATAAGTGAGGAGAGTGTGTTCCCCTGATTGTTAAATATACACAGGACATGTTACCAGGTGAACAGTATAAGTGAGGAGAGTGTGTTCCCCTGATTGTTAAATATACACAGGACATGTTACCAGGTGAACAGTATAAGTGAGGAGAGTGTGTTCCCCTGATTGTTAAATACACACAGGACATGTTACCAGGTGAACAGTATAAGTGAGGAGATTGTGTTCCCCTGATTGTTAAATATACACAGGACATGTTACCAGGTGAACAGTATAAGTGAGGAGAGTGTGTTCCCCTGATTGTTAAATACACACAGGACATGTTACCAGGTGAACAGTATAAGTGAGGAGAGTGTGTTCCCCTGATGGTTGAATATACACGGGACATGTTACCAGGTGAACAGTATAAGTGAGGAGAGTGTGTTCCCCTGATGGTTGAATATACACGGGACATGTTACCAGGTAAACCGTATAAGTGGGGAGAGTGTGTTCCCCTGATTGTTTAATACACACGGGACATGTTACCAGGTGAACAGTATAAGTGAGGAGAGTGTGTTCCCCTGATGGTTTAATATACACAGGACATGTTAGCATGTGAACTGTATAAGTGATGAGAGAGTGTTCCCCTGATTGTTTAACATAAATGGGACATGTTAGCAGGTGAACAGTATAAGTGAGGAGAGTGTGTTCCCCTGATTGTTTAATACTGACGGGACATGTTACCAGGTGAACAGTATAAGTGAGGAGAGTGTGTTCCCCTGATTGTTTAACATAAACGGGACATGTTACCAGGTGAACAGTATAAGTCAGGAGAGTGTGTTCCCCTGATTGTTTAATACACACGGGACATGTTACCAGGTGAACAGTATAAGTGAGGAGAGTGTGTTCCCCTGATTGTTTAATACGCATGGGACATGTTACCAGGTGAACAGCATAAGTGAGGAGATTGTGTTTCCCTGATGGTTTAATACACACGGGACATGTTACCAGGTGAACAGTATAAGTGAGGAGAGTGTGTTCCCCTGATTGTTTAACATAAACGGGACATGTTACCAGGTGAACAGCATAAGTGAGGAGATTGTGTTTCCCTGATGGTTTAATACACATGGGACATGTTACCAGGAGAACAGTATAAGTGAGGAGAGTGTGTTCCCCTGATTGTTTAATACACACGGGACATGTTACCAGATGAACAGTATAAGTGAGGAGAGTGTGTTCCCCTGATTGTTTAATACACACGGGACATGTTACCAGATGAACAGTATAAGTGATGAGATTGTGTTCCCCTGATGGTTTAATACACACGGGACATGTTACCAGATGAACAGTATAAGTGAGGAGAGTGTGTTCTCCTGATGGTTTAATACACACGAGACATGTTACCAGGTGAACAGTCTAAGTGAGGAGAGTGTGTTCCCCTGATGGTTTAATACGCACGGGACATGTTACCAGGTGAACAGTATAAGTGAGGAAAGAGTGTTCCCCTGATGGTTTTATATACACAGGACATGTTACCAGGTGAACAGGTATAAGTGAGGAGAGTGTGTTCCCCTGATTGTTAAATATACACAGGACATGTTACCAGGTGAACAGTATAAGTGAGGAGAGTGTGTTCCCCTGATGGTTTAATACACACGGGACATGTTACCAGGTGAACAGTATAAGTGAGGACAGTGTGTTCCCCTGATGGTTGAATGTACATGCGACATGTTACCAGGTGAACAGTATAAGTGAGGAGAGTGTGTTCCCCTGATTGTTAAATACACACGGGACATGTTACCAGGTGAACAGTATATGTGAGGAGAGTGTTTTCCCCTGATTGTAAAATACACACAGGACATGTTACTAGGTGAACATTATAGGTGAGGAGAGTGTGTTCCCCTTATGGTTGAATATACACGGGACATGTTACCAGGTGAACAGTATAAGTGAGGAGAGTGTGTTCCCCTGATTGTTAAATACACACAGGACATGTTACCAGGTGAACAGTATAAGTGAGGAGAGTGTGTTCCCCTGATTGTTAAATACACACAGGACATGTTACCAGGTGAACTGTATAAGTGAGGAGAGTGTGTTCCCCTGATGGTTGAATATACACGGGACATGTTACCAGGCGAACAGTATAAGTGAGGAGAGTGTGTTCCCCTGATGGTTGAATATACACAGGACATGTTACCAGGTGAACAGTATAAGTGAGGAGAGTGTGTTCCCATGATGGTTGAATATACACAGGACATGGTACCAGGTGAACAGTATAAGTGAGGAGAGTGTGTTCCACTGATTGTTAAATTTTACACATCACATGTTACCAGGTGAACAGTATAAGTGAGGAGAGTGTGTTCCCCTGATTGTTAAATATACACAGGACATGTTACCAGGTGAACAGTATAAGTGAGGAGAGTGTGTTCCCCTGATTGTTAAATACACACAGGACATGTTACCAGGTGAATAGTATAAGTGAGGAGAGTGTGTTCCCCTGATTGTTAAATATACACAGGACATGTTACCAGGTGAACAGTATAAGTGAGGAGAGTGTGTTCCCCTGATGGTTGAATATACACGGGACATGTTACCAGGCGAACAGTATAAGTGAGGAGAGTGTGTTCCCCTGATGGTTGAATATACACAGGACATGTTACCAGGGGAACAGTATAAGTGAGGAGAGTGTGTTCCCCTGATGGTTGAATATACACAGGACATGTTACCAGGTGAACAGTATAAGTGAGGAGAGTGTGTTCCCCTGATGGTTGAATATACACGGGACATGTTACCAGGTGAACAGTATAATTGAGGAGAGTGTGTTCCCCTGATGGTTGAATATACACAGGACATGTTACCAGGTGAACACTGTAAGTGAGGAGAGTGTGTTCCCCTGATGGTTGAATATACACGGGACATGTTACCAGGTGAACAGTATAAGTGAGGAGAGTGTGTTCCCCTGATTGTTAAATACACACAGGACATGTTACCAGGTGAACAGTATAAGTGAGGAGAGTGTGTTCCCCTGATGGTTGAATATACACGGGACATGTCAACAGGTAAACAGTATAAGTGAGGAGAGTGTGTTCCCCTGATGGTTTAATATACATGGGACATGTTACCAGGTAAACAGTATAAGTGAGGAGAGTGTGTTCCCCTGATTGTTTAATACACTTGGGACATGTCACCAGGTGAACAGAATAAGTGAGGAGAGTGTGTTCCCCTGATGGTTGAATATACACGGGACATGTTACCAGGTGCACAGTATAAGTGAGGAGAGTGTGTTCCCCTGATTGTTTAACGCTCACGGGACATGTTCCCAGGTGAACAGAATAAGTGAGGAGAGTGTGTTCCCCTGATGGTTGAATATACACGGGACATGTTACCAGGTGAACAGTATAAGTGAGGAGAGTGTGTTCCACTGATTGTTTAATATACACGGGACTTGTTACCAGGTGAACAGAATAAGTGAGGAGAGTGTGTTCCCCTGATGGTTGAATATACACGGGACATGTTACCAGGTGATCAGTATAAGTGAGGAGAGTGTGTTCCACTGATTGTTTAATAAACACGGGACATGTCACCAGGTGAACAGTATAAGTGAGGAGAGTGTGTTCCCCTGATTGTTTAACGCTCACGGGACATGTTACCAGGTGAACAGAATAAGTGAGGAGTGTGTGTTCCCCTGATGGTTGAATATACACGGGACATGTTACCAGCTGATCAGTATAAGTGAGGAGAGTGTGTTCCACTGATTGTTTAAATACACGGGACATGTTACCAGGTGAACACTGTAAGTGAGGAGAGTGTGTTCCCCTGATGGTTGAATATACACGGGACATGTTACCAGGTGAACAGTATAAGTGAGGAGAGTGTGTTCCCCTGATTGTTAAATACACACAGGACATGTTACCAGGTGAACAGTATAAGTGAGGAGAGTGTGTTCCCCTGATGGTTGAATATACACGGGACATGTCAACAGGTAAACAGTATAAGTGAGGAGAGTGTGTTCCCCTGATGGTTTAATATACATGGGACATGTTACCAGGTAAACAGTATAAGTGAGGAGAGTGTGTTCCCCTGATTGTTTAATACACTTGGGACATGTCACCAGGTGAACAGAATAAGTGAGGAGAGTGTGTTCCCCTGATGGTTGAATATACACGGGACATGTTACCAGGTGCACAGTATATGTGAGGAGAGTGTGTTCCCCTGATTGTTTAATACACACGGGACATGTTACCAGATGAACAGTATAAGTGATGAGATTGTGTTCCCCTGATGGTTTAATACACACGGGACATGTTACCAGATGAACAGTATAAGTGAGGAGAGTGTGTTCTCCTGATGGTTTAATACACACGAGACATGTTACCAGGTGAACAGTCTAAGTGAGGAGAGTGTGTTCCCCTGATGGTTTAATACGCACGGGACATGTTACCAGGTGAACAGTATAAGTGAGGAGAGAGTGTTCCCCTGATGGTTTAATATACACAGGACATGTTACCAGGTGAACAGTATAAGTGAGGAGAGTGTGTTCCCCTGATGGTTTAATATACACAGGACATGTTACCAGGTGAACAGGTATAAGTGAGGAGAGTGTGTTCCCCTGATTGTTAAATATACACAGGACATGTTACCAGGTGAACAGTATAAGTGAGGAGAGTGTGTTCCCCTGATGGTTTAATACACACGGGACATGTTACCAGGTGAACAGTATAAGTGAGGACAGTGTGTTCCCCTGATGGTTGAATGTACACGCGACATGTTACCAGGTGAACAGTATATGTGAGGAGAGTGTTTTCCCCTGATTGTTAAATACACACAGGACATGTTACTAGGTGAACAGTATAGGTGAGGAGAGTGTGTTCCCCTTATGGTTGAATATACACGGGACATGTTACCAGGTGAACAGTATAAGTGAGGAGAGTGTGTTCCCCTGATTGTTAAATACACACAGGACATGTTACCAGGTGAACAGTATAAGTGAGGAGAGTGTTTTCCCCTGATTGTTAAATACACACAGGACATGTTACCAGGTGAACAGTATAAGTGAGGAGAGTGTGTTCCCCTGATGGTTGAATATACACGGGACATGTTACCAGGTGAACAGTATAAGTGAGGAGAGTGTGTTCCCCTGATGGTTGAATATACACAGGACATGTTACCAGGTGAACAGTATAAGTGAGGAGAGTGTGTTCCCATGATGGTTGAATATACACAGGACATGGTACCAGGTGAACAGTATAAGTGATGAGAGTGTGTTCCCCTGATTGTTAAATATACACAGGACATGTTACCAGGTGAACAGTATAAGTGAGGAGAGTGTGTTCCCCTGATTGTTAAATATACACAGGACATGTTACCAGGTGAACAGTATAAGTGAGGAGAGTGTGTTCCCCTGATTGTTAAATACACACAGGACATGTTACCAGGTGAATAGTATAAGTGAGGAGAATGTGTTCCCCTGATTGTTAAATATACACAGGACATGTTACCAGGTGAACAGTATAAGTGAGGAGAGTGTGTTCCCCTGATTGTTAAATACACACAGGACTTGTTACCAGGGGAATAGTATAAGTGAGGAGAGTGTGTTCCCCTGATGGTTGAATATACACAGGATATGTTACCAGGTGAACAGTATAAGTGAGGAGAGTGTGTTCCCCTGATGGTTGAATATACACAGGACATGTTACCAGGTGAACAGTATAAGTGAGGAGAGTGTGTTCCCCTGATGGTTCAATATACACGGGACATGTTACCAGGTGAACAGTATAAGTGAGGAGAGTGTGTTCCCCTGATGGTTGAATATACACAGGACATGTTACCAGGTGAACACTGTAAGTGAGGAGAGTGTTTTCCCCTGATGGTTGAATATACACGGGACATGTTACCAGGTGAACAGTATAAGTGAGGAGAGTGTGTTCCCCTGATTGTTAAATATACACAGGACATGTTACCAGGTGAACAGTATAAGTGAGGAGATTGTGTTCCCCTGATGGTTGAATATACACGGGACATGTCAACAGGTAAATAGTATAAGTGAGGAGAGTGTGTTCCCCTGATGGTTTAATATACATGGGACATGTTACCAGGTAAACAGTATAAGTGAGGAGAGTGTGTTCCCCTGATTGTTTAATACACTTGGGACATGTCACCAGGTGAACAGAATAAGTGAGGAGAGTGTGTTCCCCTGATGGTTGAATATACACGGGACATGTTACCAGGTGCACAGTATAAGTGAGGAGAGTGTGTTCCCCTGATTGTTTAACGCTCACGGGACATGTTCCCAGGTGAACAGAATAAGTGAGGAGAGTGTGTTCCCCTGATGGTTGAATATACACGGGACATGTTACCAGGTGCACAGTATAAGTGAGGAGAGTGTGTTCCCCTGATTGTTTAACGCTCACGGGACATGTTACCAGGTGAACAGTATAAGTGAGGAGAGTGTGTTCCACTGATTGTTTAATATACACGGGACTTGTTACCAGGTGAACAGAATAAGTGAGGAGAGTGTGTTCCCCTGATGGTTGAATATACACGGGACATGTTACCAGGTGAACAGTATAAGTGAGGAGAGTGTGTTCCACTGATTGTTTAATATACACGGGACATGTCACCAGGTGAACAGTATAAGTGAGGAGAGTGTGTTCCCCTGATTGTTTAACGCTCACGGGACATGTTACCAGGTGAACAGAATAAGTGAGGAGAGTGTGTTCCCCTGATGGTTGAATATACACGGGACATGTTACCAGGTGATCAGTATAAGTGAGGAGAGTGTGTTCCACTGATTGTTTAAATACACGGGACATGTTACCAGGTGAACACTGTAAGTGAGGAGAGTGTGTTCCCCTGATGGTTGAATATACACGGGACATGTTACCAGGTGAACAGTATAAGTGAGGAGAGTGTGTTCCCCTGATTGTTAAATACACACAGGACATGTTACCAGGTGAACAGTATAAGTGAGGAGAGTGTGTTCCCCTGATGGTTGAATATACACGGGACATGTCAACAGGTAAACAGTATAAGTGAGGAGAGTGTGTTCCCCTGATGGTTTAATATACATGGGACATGTTACCAGGTAAACAGTATAAGTGAGGAGAGTGTGTTCCCCTGATTGTTTAATACACTTGGGACATGTCACCAGGTGAACAGAATAAGTGAGGAGAGTGTGTTCCCCTGATGGTTGAATATACACGGGACATGTTACCAGGTGCACAGTATAAGTGAGGAGAGTGTGTTCCCCTGATTGTTTAACGCTCACGGGACATGTTACCAGGTGAACAGAATAAGTGAGGAGAGTGTGTTCCCCTGATGGTTGAATATACACGGGTCATGTTACCAGGTGATCAGTATAAGTGAGGAGAGTGTGTTCCACTGATTGTTTAAATACACGGGACATGTTACCAGGTGAACAGTATAAGTGATGAGAGTGTGTTCCCCTGATGGTTTAATACACACGGGACATGTTACCAGGTGAACAGTATAAGTGAGGAGAGTGTGTTCCCCTGATGGTTTAATACACCCGGGACATGTTACCATGTGAACAGTATAAGTGAGGAGAGTGTGTTCACCTGATTGTTTAATATACACGGGACATGTTACCAGGTGAACAGGATAAGTGAGGAGAGTGTGTTCCCCTGATGGTTTAATACACACGGGACATGTTACCAGGTGAACAGTATAAGTGAGGAGAGTGTGTTCCCCTGATGGTTTAATACACACGGGACATGTTACCATGTGAACAGTATAAATGAGGAGAGTGTGTTCACCTGATTGTTTAATATACACGGGACATGTTACCAGGTGAACAGAATAAGTGAGGAGAGTGTGTTCCCCTGATTGTTAAATATACACGGGACATGTTACCAGGTGAACAGTATAAGTGAGGAGAGTGTGTTCACCTGATTGTTTAATATACACGGGACATGTTACCAGGTGAACAGTATAAGTGAGGAGAGTGTGTTCCACTGATGGTTTAATACAGAGGGGACATGTCACCAGGTGAACAGTATAAGTGAGGTGAGTGTGTTCCCCTGATGGTTTAATATACACGGGACATGTCACCAGGTGAACAGTATAAGTGAGGAGAGTTTGTTCCCCTGATTGTTTAATACACACGGGACATGTTCACAGGTGAACAGTATTGGTGAGGAGAGTGTGTTCCCCTGATTGTTTAATATGCACAGGACATGTCACCAGGCGAACAGTGTAAATGAGGAGAATGTGTTCCCCTGATGGTTTAATATACACAGGACATGTCACCAGGTGAACAGTATAAGTGAGGAGAGTGTGTTCCCCTGATGCTTTCATATACACGGGACATGTTACCAGGAGAACAGTTTAAGTGAGGAGAGTGTGTTCCCCTGATTGTTTAATTCTGATGGGACATGTTGCCAGGTGAACAGTATAAGTGAGGAGAGTGCGTTCCCCTGATGGTTTAATATACACGGGACATGTTACCTCGAGAACAGTATAAGTGAGGAGAGTGTGTTCCCCTGATTGTTTAATACTGACGGGACATGTTACCAGGTGAACTGTATAAGTGAGGAGAGTGTGTTCCCCTGATTGTTTAATACACACGGGACATGTTACCAGGTGAACAGTAGAAGTGAGGACAGTTTGTTGCCCTGATTGTTTAATACTGACGGGACATGTCACCAGGTGAACAGCATAAGTGAGGAGAGTGTGTTCCCCTGATGGTTTAATACACACAGGACATGTTACTAGGTGAACAGCATAAGTGAGGAGATTGTGTTCCCCTGATGGTTTAATACACACGGGACATGTTACCAGATGAACAGTATAAGTGAGGAGAGTGTGTTCCCCTGATGGTTTAAAACACACGGGACATGTTACCAGATGAACAGTATAAGTGAGGAGATTGTGTTCCCTTGATTGTTTAATATACACGGGACATGTCACCAGGTGAACAGTATAAGTGAGGAGAGTGTGTTCCCCTGATGGTTTTATATACACGGACATGTCAACAGGTGAACAGTATAAGTGAGGAGAGTCTGTTCCCCTGATGGTTTAATACGCACGGGTCATGTGACCAGGTGAACAGTATAAGATAGGAGAGTGTGTTCCCCTGATTGTTTAATACACACGGGACATGTTACCAGGTGAACAGTATAAGTGAGGAGAGTGTTTTCCCCTGATTGTTAAATACACACAGGACATGTCAACAGGTGAACAGTATAAGTGAGGAGAGTGTGTTCCCCTGATTGTTTAATGCTCACGGGACATGTTACCAGGTGAACAGAATAAGTCAGGAGAGTGTGTCCCCCTGATGGTTTAATACACAGGGGACATGTTACCAGATGAATAGTATAAGTGATGAGATTGTGTTCCCCTGATGGTTTAATACACACGGGACATGTTACCAGATGAACAGTATAAGTGAGGAGAGTGTGTTCCCCTGATGGTTTAATACACACGGGACATGTTACCAGATGAACAGTATAAGTGAGGAGATTGTGTTCCCCTGATTTTTTAATATACACGGGATATGTCAACAGGTGAACAGTATAAGTGAGGAGAGTGTGTTTCCCTTATGGTTTAATATACACAGGACATGTTACCAGGTGAACAGTATAATTGAGGAGAGTGTGTTCCCCTGATTGTTAAATACACACAGGACATGTCACAAATTGAACAGTATATGTGAGGAGAGTGTGTTGCCCTGATGGTTAAATACTCACGGGACATGTTAACAGGTGAACAGAAGAAGTGAGGAGAGTGTTTTCCCCTGATGGTTTAATATACACAGGACATGTTACCAGGTGAACAGTATAAGTGAGGAGAGTGTGTTCCCCTGATGGTTTAATATACACAGAACATGTTACCAGGTGAATAGTATAAGTGAGGAGAGTCTGTTCCCCTGATTGTTAAATACACACAGGACATGTCACAAATTGAACAGTATATGTGAGGAGAGTGTGTTGCCCTGATGGTTAAATACTCACGGGACATGTTAACAGGTGAACAGAAGAAGTGAGGAGAGTGTTTTCCCCTGATGGTTTAATATACACAGGACATGTTACCAGGTGAACAGTATAAGTGAGGAGAGTGTGTTCCCCTGATGGTTTAATATACACAGAACATGTCACCAGGTGAACAGTATAAGTGGGGAGAGTGTGTTCCCCTGATTGTTTAACATACACGGGAAATGTTACGAGGTAAACAGGATAAGTGAGGAGAGTGTGTTCCCCTGATTGTTTAATACACATGGGACATGTTACCAGGTGAACAGTATAAGTGAGGAGAGTGTGTTCCCCTGATTGATTAATGCTCACGGGACATGTTACCAGGTGAACAGATTAAGTGAGGAGAGTGTGTCCCCTGATGGTTTAATACACACGGGACATGTTACCAGGTGAACAGTATAAGTGATGAGAGTGTGTTCCCCTGATTGTTTAACACACACGGGACATGTTACCAGGTGAACAGTATAAGTGAGGAGTGTGTGTTCCCCTGATGCTTTAATACACACGGGACATGTTACCAGGTGAACAGTATAAGTGATGAGAGTGTGTTCCCCTGATTGTTTAATGCTCACGGGACATGTTACCAGATGAACAGTATAAGTGATGAGATTGTGTTCCCCTGATGCTTTAATATACACGGGACATGGTACCAGGTGAACAGATTAAGTGAGGAGTGTGTGTTCCCCTGATGGTTTAATACACACGGGACATGTTACCAGATGAACAGTATAAGTGATGAGATTGTGTTCCCCTGATGGTTTAATACACACGGGACATGTTACCAGATGAACAGTATAAGTGAGGAGAGTGTGTTCCCCTGATGGTTTAATATACACGGGACATGTCACCAGGTGAACAGTATAAGTGAGGAGAGCGTGTTCCCCTGATTGTTTAATATACACGGGATATGTCAACCGGTGAACAGTATAAGTGAGGAGAGTATGTTCCCCTGATGGTTTAATACACACGGACATGTCAACAGGTGAACAGTATATGTGAGGAGAGTGTGTTGCCCTGATGGTTAAATACTCACGGGACCTGTTAACAGGTGAACAGAAGAAGTGAGGAGAGAGTTTTCCCCTGATGGTTTAATATACACAGGACATGTTACCAGGTGAACAGTATAAGTGAGGAGAGTGTGTTCCCCTGATGGTTTAATATACACAGAACATGTCACCAGGTGAACAGTATAAGTGGGGAGAGTGTGTTCCACTGATTGTTAAATATACACAGGACATGTTACCAGGTGAACAGTATAAGTGAGGAGAGTGTGTTCCCCTGATAGTTAAATATACACAGGACATGTTACCAGGTGAACAGTATAAGTGAGGAGAGTGTGTTCCCCTGATTGTTAAATATACACCGGACATGTTACCAGGTGAACAGTATAAATGAGGAGAGTGTGTTCCCCTGATGGTTTAATATACACGGGACATGTTACCAGGTGAACAGTATAAGTGAGGAGAGTGTGTTCCCCTGATTGTTTAATACTGATGGGACATGTTGCCAGGTGAACAGTATAAGTGAGGAGAGTATGTTCCCCTGATGGTTTAATATACACGGGACATGTAACCAGGTGAACAGTATAAGTGAGGAGAGTGTGTTCCCCTGATTGTTTAAAACGAACGGGACATGTAACAAGGTGAACAGTATAAGTGAGGAGAGTGTGTTCCCGTGATGGTTTAATACTGACGGGACATGTTACAAGGTGAACAGTATAAGTGAGGAGACTGTGTTCCCGTGATGGTTTAATACACATGGGACATGTTACCAGGAGAACAGAATAAGTGAGGAGAGTGTGTTCCCCTGATTGTTTAATACACAGGGGACATGTTAACAGGCGAACAGTGTAAGTGAGGAGAGTGTGTTCCCGTGATGGTTTAATACTGACGGGACATGTTACAAGGTGAACAGTATAAGTGAGGAGACTGTGTTCCCGTGATGGTTTAATACACATGGGACATGTTACCAGGAGAATAGTATAAGTGAGGAGAGTGTGTTCCCCTGATTGTTTAATATACATGGGATATGTAACCATGTGAACAGTAGAAGTGAGGAGAGTTTGTTGCCCTGATTGTTTAATATACACAGGACATGTTACAAGGCTAACAGTATAAGTGAGGAGAGTGTGTTCCCCTGATTGATTATTACACATGGGACAAGTTAACAGGCGAAGAGTATAAGTGAGGAGAGTGTGTTCCCCTGATGGTTTAAAACTGACGGGACACGTCACCAGGAGAACAGTATAAGGGAGGAGAGTGTGCTCCCCTGATGCTTTAATATACACAGGACATGTTACCAGGCGAACAGTATAAGTGAGGAGAATGTGTTCCCCTGATTGTTTAATACTGACGGGACATGTTAGCAGGTGAACAGCATAAGTGAGGAGAGTGTGTTCCCCTGATTGTTTAATACTGACGGGACATGTAACCAGGTGAACAGTATAAGTGAGGAGAGTGTGTTCCCCTGATGGTTTAATATGCACGGGACATGTTACCAGGTGAACAGTAGAAGTGCGGAGAGTTTGTTGCCCTGATTGTTTAATACTGACGGGACATGATACCAGGTGAACAGTATAAGTGAGGAGAGTGTGCTCCCCTGATGTTCTAATATACACGGGACATGTTACCAGGTGAACAGTAGAAGTGAGGAGAGTTTGTTGCCCTGATTGTTTAATACTGACGGGACATGTTACCAGCTGAACAGTATAAGAGAGGAGAGTGTGTTCCCCTGATTGTTTAATACATAAGGGACATGTTACCAGGTGAACTGTATAATTTAGGAGAGTGTGTTCCCCTGATTGTTTAATACACACAGGACATGTCACCACGTGAACAGTATAAGTGAGGAGAGTGTTTTCCCCTGATTGTTTAATACTGACGGGACATGTTACCAGGAAAACAGTATAAGTGAGGAGAGTGTGTTCCCCTGCTGGTTTAATATACACAGGACATGTTACCAGGAAAACAGTATAAGTGAGGAGAGTGTGTTCCCCTGATTGCTTAATGCACACAGGACATGTTACCACGGGAACAATATAAGTGAGGAGAGTGTGTTCCCCTGATTGTTTAATACTGATGGGACATGTTGCCAGGTGAACAGTATAAGTGAGGAGAGTGTGTTCCCCTGATTGTTTAATACTGACGGGACATGTCACCAGGCGAAAAGTATAAGTGAGGAGAGTGTGTTCCCCTGATTGTTTAATACTGATGGGACATGTTGCCAGGTGAACAGTATAAGTGAGGAGAGTGTGTTCCCCTGATTGTTTAATACTGACGGGACATGTCACCAGGCGAACAGTATAAGTGAGGAGAGTGTGTTTCCCTAATTGTTTAATGCACACAGGACATGTCACCAGGTGAACAGTATAAGTGAGGAGAGTGTGTTACCCTGATGCTTTAATAAACACGGGACATGTTACCATTTGAACAGTATAAGTGAGGAGATTGTGTTCCCCTGATTGTTTAATACTGACGGGACATGTTACCAGGTGAACAGTATAAGTGAGGAGAGTGTGTTCCCCTGATGGTTTAATAAACACGGACATGTTACCATTTGAACAGTATAAGTGAGGAGAGTGTGTTCCCCTGATTGTTTAATACTGACGGGACATGGAACCAGGTGAACAGTATAAATGAGGAGAGGTTGTTCCCCTGATTGTTTAATACTGACGGGACATTTCACCAGGTGAACAGTATAAGTGAGGAGAGTGTGTTCCCCTGATGCTTTAATATACACAGGACATGTTACCAGGTGAACAGTATAAGTGAGGAGAGTGTATTCCCCTGATGGTTTAATAAACACGGACATGTTACCATTTGAACAATATAAGTGAGGAGAGTGTGTTCCCCTGATTGTTTAATACACACGGGACATGTTACCAGGCGAACAGTAAAAGTGAGGAGAGTGTGTTCCCCTGATGGTTTAATAAACACGGGACATGTTACCATTTGAACAGTATAAGTGAGGAGAGTGTGTTCCCCTGATTGTTTAATACTGACGGGACATTTCACCAGGTGAACAGTATAAGTGAGGAGAGTGTGTTCCCCTGATTGTTTAACACTGACAGGACATGTTACCAGGCGAACAGTATAAGTGAGGAGAGTGTGTTCCCCTGATGGTTTAATAAACACGGGACATGTTACCAATTGAACAGTATAAGTGAGGAAGTCTGTTCCCCTGATTGTTTAATACTGACGGGACATTTCACCAGGTGAACAGTATAAGTGAGGAGAGTGTGTTCCCCTGATGGTTTAATATGCACAGGACATGCTTCCAGGAGAACAGTTTTAGTGAGGAGAGTGTGTTCCCCTCATGGTTTAATATACACTGGACATGTCACCAGGTGAACAGTATAAGTGAGGAGAGCGTGTTCCCCTGATTCTTTAATACATAAGGGACATGTTACCAGGTGAACAGTATAAGTGAGGAGAGTGTGTTCCCCTGATTGTTTAATACTGACGGGACATGTCACCAGGTGAACAGTATAAGTGGGGAGAGTGAGTTCCCATGATTGTTTAATATACACGGGACATGTTACCAGGTGAGCAGTATAAGTGAGGAGAGAGTGTTCCCCTGATGGTTTAAAACTGACGGGACATGTCACCAGGTGAACAGTATAAGTGCGGAGAGTATGTTCCCCTGATTGTTTAATGCACACGGGACATGTCACCAGGCGAACAGTATAAGTGAGGAGAGTGTGTTCCCCTGATTGTTTAATATACACAGGACATGTTGCCACGTGAACAGCATAAGTGAGGAGAGTGTGTTCCCCTGATGGTTTACTACACACGGGACATGTTACCAGGTGCACAGTAGAAGTGAGGCGAGTTTGTTGCCCTGATTGTTTAATACTGACGGGACATGTTACCAGGTGAACATTATAAGTGAGGAGAATGAGTTCCCCTGATTGTTGAATACATAAGGGACATGTTACCAGGCGAACAGCATAAGTGGGGAGAGTGTGTTCCCCTGATGCTTTAATATACACAGGACATGTTACCAGGCGAACAGTATAAGTGAGGAGAGTGTGTTCCCCTGATGGTTTAATATACACGGGACATGTTACCAGGTGAACAGGAAAAGTGAGGAGAGTGTGTTCCCCTGATTGTTTAATGCACAGAGGACATGTTACCAGGTGAACAGTATATGTGAGTAGAGTGTGTTCCCCTGATGGTTTAATATACACGGGACATGTTACCAGGTGAACAGTATAAGTGAGGAGAGTGTGTTCCCCTGATGGTTTAATATGCACGGGACATGTTACCAGGTGAACAGTAGAAGTGCGGAGAGTTTGTTGCCCTGATTGTTTAATACTGACGGGACATGTTACCAGGTGAACAGTATAAGTGAGGAGAGTGTGTTCCCCTGATGGTTTAATACACACAGGACATGTTACCAGGTGAACAGTAAGTGTGAGGAGAGTGTGTTCCCCTGATGGTTTAATATACACGGGACATGTTACCAGGTGAACAGTATAAGTGAGGAGAGTGTGTTCCCCAGATTGTTTAATACTGACAGGACATTTCACCAGTTGAACAGTATAAGTGAGGAGAGTGTGTTCCCCTAATTGTTTAATGCACACAGGACATGTCACCAGGTGAACAGTATAAGTGAGGAGAGTGTGCTCCCCTCATGGTTTAATATACACAGGACATGGCATTAGGTGAACAGCATAAGTGAGGAGAGTATGTTCCCCTGATTGTTTAACACACACAGGACATGTTACCAGGTGAACAGTATGAGTGAGGAGACTTTGTTCCCATGATGGTTTAATATACACGGGACATGTTACCAGGTGAAAAGGAAGGCGAGCAGAATGTGTTCCCCTGATTGTTTAATATACACGGGACATGTTAGCAGGTGAACAGTATAAGTGAGGAGAGTGTGTTCCCCTGATTGTTCAATTTACACGGGACGTGTTACCAGGTGAACAGTATAAGTGAGGAGAGTGTGTTCCCCTGATGGTTTAATATACAAGGAACGTGTTACCAGGTGAACAGTATAAGTGTGGAGAGTGTGTTCCCCTGATTGTTCAATTTATACGGGACGTGTTACCAGGTGAACAGTATAAGTGAGGAGAGTGTGTTCCCCTGATTGTTCAATTTACACGGGACGTGTTACCAGGTGAACAGTATAAGTGGGGAGAGTGTGTTCCCCTGATGGTTTAATATACAAGGAACATGTTACCAGGTGAACAGGAAGGCGAGGAGAGTGTGTTCCCCTGATGGTTTAATATACAAGGAACGTGTTACCAGGTGAACAGTATAAGTGAGGAGATTGTGTTCCCCTGATTGTTCAATTTACACGGGACGTGTTACCAGGTGAACAGTATAAGTGGGGAGAGTGTGTTCCCCTGATGATTTAATATACAAGGAACATGTTACCAGGTGAACAGGAAGGCGAGGAGAGTGTGTTCCACTGATTGTTTAATATACACGGGACATGTTACCAGGTGAACAGTATAAGTGAGGAGAGTGTGTTCCCCTGATGGTTTAATATACAAGGAACATGTTACCAGGTGAACAGTATAAGTGAGGAGAGTGTGTTCCCCTGATGGTTTAATATACAAGGAACATGTTACCAGGGGAACAGTATAAGTGAGGAGAGTGTGTTCCCCTGATGGTTTAAGACACACGGGACATGTTAGCAGGCGAACAGTATAAGTGAGGAGAGTGTGTTCCCCTGATGTTTTAATACACACGGGACATGTTACTAGGTGAACAGTATACATGAGGAGAGTGTGTTCCCCTAATGTTTTAATAGACACGGGACATGTTACCAGGAGAACAGTATAAGTCAGGAGAGTGTGTTTCGCTGATGTTTTAATACACACGGTACATGTTACCAGGTGAACAGTATAAGTTAGGCGAGTGTGGTCCCCAGATTGTTTAATACATACAGGGCATGTTACCAGGTGAACAGTATAAGTGAGGAGAGTGTTTTCCCCTGATTGTTTAATACACAAGGGACATGTTACCAGGTGAACAGTATAAGTGAGGAGTGTGTGTTCCCCTGATTGTTTTTTATACACAGGACATGTTACCAGTTGAACAGTATAAGTGAGCAGAGTGTGTTCCCCTGATTGTTAAATACACAAGGGACATGTCACCAGGAGAACAGTATAAGTGAGGAGAGTGTGTTCCCCTGATGGTTTAATGCACACAGGACATGTTACCAGGTCAACAGTATAAGTGAGGAGAGTGTGTTCCCCTGATTGTTTAATATACACAGGACATGTTACCATTTGAACAGTATAAGTGAGGAGAGTGTGTTCCCCTGATGGTTTAATGCACACAGGACATGTTACCAGGTGAACAGTATAAGTGAGGAGAGTGTGTTCCCCTGATTGTTTAATACACACAGGACATGTTACCATTTGAACAGTATAACTGAGGAGAGTGTGTTCCCCTGATGGTTTAATACACACAGGACATGTTACCAGGTGAACAGTATATCTGAGGAGAGTGTGTTCCCCTGATTCTTTAACACTGACGGGACATGTCACCAGGCGAACAGTATAAGTGAGGAGAGTGTGTTCCCCTAATTGTTTAATGCACACAGGACATGTCACTAGGTGAACACTATAAGTGAGGAGACTTTGTTCCCCTGATGGTTTAATATACACGGGGCATGTTGCCAGGTGAACAGTATAAGTGAGGAGAGTGCGTTCCCCTGATTGTTTAATACTGACGGGACATGTCACCAGGCGAACAGTATAAGTGAGGAGAGTGTGTTCCCGTGATGGTTTAATATACACGGGACATGTTACCAGGTGAACAGGAAGGCGAGGAGAGTGTGTTCCCCTGATTGTTTAATATACACGGGACATGTTACCAGGTGAACAGTATAAGTGAGGAGAGTGTGTTCCCCTGATTGTTCAATTTACACGGGACGTGTTACCAGGTGAACAGTGTAAGTGAGGAGAGTGTGTTCCCCTGATGGTTTAATATACAAGGAACATGTTACCAGGTGAACAGTCTAAGTCAGGAGAGTGTGTTTCGCTGATGTTTTAATACACACGGTACATGTTACCAGGTGAACAGTATAGGTTAGGCGAGTGTGGTCCCCAGATTGTTTAATACATACAGGACATGTTAGCAGGTGAGCATTATAAGTGAGGAGAGTGTGTTCCCCTGATTGCTTAATACACACTGGACATGTTACCAGGTGAACAGTATAAGTGAGGAGAGTGTGTTCCCCTGATTGTTTTTTATACACAGGACATGTTACCAGGTGAACAGTATAAGTGAGGAGAGTGTGTTCCCCTGATTGTTTTTTATACACAGGACATGTTACCAGGTGAACAGTATAAGTGAGCAGAGTGTGTTCCCCTGATTGTTTAATACACACAGGACATGTTACCAGGTGAACAGTATATGTGAGGAGAGTGTGTTCCCCTGATTCTTTAATACTGACGGGACATGTTACCAGGTGAACTGTAGTAGTGAGGAGAGTGTGTTCCTCTGATGGTTTAATACTGACAGGACATTTCACCAGTTGAACAGTATAAGTGAGGAGAGTGCGTTCCTCTGATTGTTTAATACTGACGGGACATGTAACCAGGCGAACAGTATAACTGAGGAGATTGTGTTCCCCTGATTGTTTAATGCACACAGGACATGTTACCAGGTGAACAGTATAAGTGAGGAGAGTGTGCTCCCCTCATGGTTTAATATACACAGGACATGGCATTAGGTGAACAGCATAAGTGAGGAGAGTATGTTCCCCTGATTGTTTAACACACACAGGACATGTTACCAGGTGAACTGTATAAGTGTGGAGAGTGTGTTCCCCTGATGGTTTAATATACACGGGACATGATACCAGGTGAACAGGAAGGCGAGGAGAGTGTGTTCCCCTGATTGTTTAATATACACGGGACATGTTACCAGGTGAACAGTATAAGTGTGGAGAGTGTGTTCCCCTGATTGTTCAATTTACACGGGACGTGTTACCAGGTGAACAGTATAAGTGAGGAGAATGTGTTCCCCTGATGGTTTAATATACAAGGAACATGTTACCAGGTGAACAGTATGAGTGAGGAGACTGTGTTCCCCTGATGGTTTAATATACACGGGACATGTTATCAGGTGAACAGGAAGGCGAGGAGAGTGTGTTCCCCTGATGGTTTAATATACAAGGAACATGTCACCAGGCGAACAATATAAGTGAGGAGAGTGTGTTCCCCTGATGGTTTAAGACACACGGGACATGTTAGCAGGCGAAGAGTATAAGTGAGGAGAGTGTGTTCCCCTGATGTTTTAATACACACGGGACATGTTACCAGGTGAACAGTATAAGTTAGGCGAGTGTGTTTCGCTGATGTTTTAATACACACGGTACATGTTACCAGGTGAACAGTATAAGTTAGGCGAGTGTGGTCCCCAGATTGATTAATACATACAGGACATGTTACCAGGTGAACAGTATAAGTGAGGAGAGTGTTTTCCCCTGATTGTTTAATACACAAGGGACATGTTACCAGGTGAACAGTATAAGTGAGGAGAGTGTGTTCCCCTGATTGTTTTTTATACACAGAACATGTTACCAGTTGAACAGTATAAGTGAGCAGAGTGTGTTCCCCTGATTGTTTAATACACAAGGGACATGTCACCAGGAGAACAGTATAAGTGAGGAGAGTGTGTTCCCCTGATGGTTTAATGCACACAGGACATGTTATCAGGTGAACAGTATAAGTGAGGAGAGTGTGTTCCCCTGATTGTTTAATATACACAGGACATGTTACCATTTGAACAGTATAAGTGAGGAGAGTGTGTTCCCTTGATTGTTTAATACACACAGGACATGTTACCAGGTGAACAGGATAAGTGAGGCGAGTGTGTTCCCCTGATTGTTTAATATACACAGGACATGTTACCATTTGAACAGTATAACTGAGGAGAGTGTGTTCCCCTGATGGTTTAATACACACAGGACATGTTACCAGGTGAACAGTATATCTGAGGAGAGTGTGTTCCCCTGATTCTTTAATACTGACGGGATATGTTACCAGGTGAACTGTATAAGTGAGGAGAGTGTGTTCCCCTGATTGTTTAATACACACGGGACATGTTACCAGGTGAACTGTAGTAGTGAGGAGAGTGTGTTCCTCTGATGGTTTAATACTGACAGGACATTTCACCAGTTGAACAGTATAAGTGAGGAGAGTGCGTTCCCCTGATTGTTTAATACTGACGGGACATGTCACCAGGCGAACAGTATAAGTGAGGAGAGTGCTTTCCCCTGATTGTTTAATACTGACGGGACATGTCACCAGGCGACCAGTATAAGTGAGGAGAGTGTGTTCCCCTAATTGTTTAATGCACACAGGACATGTCACTAGGTGAACACTATAAGTGAGGAGAGTGTGCTCCCCTGATGGTTTAATATACAAGGAACATGTTACCAGGTGAACTGTATGAGTGAGGAGACTGTGTTCCCCTGATGGTTTAATATACACGGGACATGTTACCAGGTGAACAGTATACGTGAGGAGAGTGTGTTCCCCTAATATTTTAATAGAGACGGGACATGTTACCAGGTGAACAGTATAAGTCAGGAGAGTGTGTTTCGCTGATGTTTTAATACACACGGTACATGTTACCAGGTGAACAGTATAAGTTAGGCGAGTGTGGTCCCCAGATTGATTAATACATACAGGACATGTTACCAGGTGAACAGTATAAGTGAGGAGAGTGTTTTCCCCTGATTGTTTAATACACAAGGGACATGTTACCAGGTGAACAGTATAAGTGAGGAGTGTGTGTTCCCCTGATTGTTTTTTATACACAGGACATGTTACCAGTTGAACAGTATAAGTGAGCAGAGTGTGTTCCCCTGATTGTTAAATACACAAGGGACATGTCACCAGGAGAACAGTATAAGTGAGGAGAGTGTGTTCCCCTGATGGTTTAATGCACACAGGACATGTTACCAGGTCAACAGTATAAGTGAGGAGAGTGTGTTCCCCTGATTGTTTAATATACACAGGACATGTTACCATTTGAACAGTATAAGTGAGGAGAGTGTGTTCCCCTGATGGTTTAATGCACACAGGACATGTTACCAGGTGAACAGTATAAGTGAGGATAGTGTGTTCCCCTGATTGTTTAATACACACAGGACATGTTACCATTTGAACAGTATAACTGAGGAGAGTGTGTTCCCCTGATGGTTTAATACACACAGGACATGTTACCAGGTGAACAGTATATCTGAGGAGAGTGTGTTCCCCTGATTCTTTAACACTGACGGGACATGTTACCAGCTGAACTGTATAAGTGAGGAGAGTGTGTTCCCCTGATTGTTTAATACTGACGGGACATGTCACCAGGCGAGCAGTATAAGTGAGGAGAGTGCTTTCCCCTGATTGTTTAATACTGACGGGACATGTCACCAGGCGACCAGTATAAGTGAGGAGAGTGTGTTCCCCTAATTGTTTAATGCACACAGGACATGTCACTAGGTGAACACTATAAGTGAGGAGAGTGTGCTCCCCTCATGGTTTAATATACACAGGACATGGCATTAGGTGAACAGTATGAGTGAGGAGACTTTGTTCCCCTGATGGTTTAATATACACGGGGCATGTTGCCAGGTGAACAGTATAAGTGAGGAGAGTGCGTTCCCCTGATTGTTTAATACTGACGGGACATGTCACCAGGCGAACAGTATAAGTGAGGAGAGTGTGTTCCCGTGATGGTTTAATATACACGGGACATGTTACCAGGTGAACAGGAAGGCGAGGAGAGTGTGTTCCCCTGATTGTTTAATATACACGGGACATGTTACCAGGTGAACAGTATAAGTGAGGAGAGTGTGTTCCCCTGATTGTTCAATTTACACGGGACGTGTTACCAGGTGAACAGTGTAAGTGAGGAGAGTGTGTTCCCCTGATGGTTTAATATACAAGGAACATGTTACCAGGTGAACAGTCTAAGTCAGGAGAGTGTGTTTCGCTGATGTTTTAATACACACGGTACATGTTACCAGGTGAACAGTATAGGTTAGGCGAGTGTGGTCCCCAGATTGTTTAATACATACAGGACATGTTAGCAGGTGAGCATTATAAGTGAGGAGAGTGTGTTCCCCTGATTGCTTAATACACACTGGACATGTTACCAGGTGAACAGTATAAGTGAGGAGAGTGTGTTCCCCTGATTGTTTTTTATACACAGGACATGTTACCAGGTGAACAGTATAAGTGAGGAGAGTGTGTTCCCCTGATTGTTTTTTATACACAGGACATGTTACCAGGTGAACAGTATAAGTGAGCAGAGTGTGTTCCCCTGATTGTTTAATACACACAGGACATGTTACCAGGTGAACAGTATATGTGAGGAGAGTGTGTTCCCCTGATTCTTTAATACTGACGGGACATGTTACCAGGTGAACTGTAGTAGTGAGGAGAGTGTGTTCCTCTGATGGTTTAATACTGACAGGACATTTCACCAGTTGAACAGTATAAGTGAGGAGAGTGCGTTCCTCTGATTGTTTAATACTGACAGGACATGTCACCAGGCGAACAGTATAACTGAGGAGATTGTGTTCCCAAGAATGTTTAATGCACACAGGACATGTTACCAGGTGAACAGTATAAGTGAGGAGAGTGTGCTCCCCTCATGGTTTAATATACACAGGACATGGCATTAGGTGAACAGCATAAGTGAGGAGAGTATGTTCCCCTGATTGTTTAACACACACAGGACATGTTACCAGGTGAACTGTATAAGTGTGGAGAGTGTGTTCCCCTGATGGTTTAATATACACGGGACATGATACCAGGTGAACAGGAAGGCGAGGAGAGTGTGTTCCCCTGATTGTTTAATATACACGGGACATGTTACCAGGTGAACAGTATAAGTGTGGAGAGTGTGTTCCCCTGATTGTTCAATTTACACGGGACGTGTTACCAGGTGAACAGTATAAGTGAGGAGAATGTGTTCCCCTGATGGTTTAATATACAAGGAACATGTTACCAGGTGAACAGTATGAGTGAGGAGACTGTGTTCCCCTGATGGTTTAATATACACGGGACATGTTATCAGGTGAACAGGAAGGCGAGGAGAGTGTGTTCCCCTGATGGTTTAATATACAAGGAACATGTCACCAGGCGAACAGTATAAGTGAGGAGATTGTGTTCCCCTGATGGTTTAAGACACACGGGACATGTTAGCAGGCGAAGAGTATAAGTGAGGAGAGTGTGTTCCCCTGATGTTTTAATACACACGGGACATGTTACCAGGTGAACAGTATAAGTTAGGCGAGTGTGTTTCGCTGATGTTTTAATACACACGGTACATGTTACCAGGTGAACAGTATAAGTTAGGCGAGTGTGGTCCCCAGATTGATTAATACATACAGGACATGTTACCAGGTGAACAGTATAAGTGAGGAGAGTGTTTTCCCCTGATTGTTTAATACACAAGGGACATGTTACCAGGTGAACAGTATAAGTGAGGAGAGTGTGTTCCCCTGATTGTTTTTTATACACAGAACATGTTACCAGTTGAACAGTATAAGTGAGCAGAGTGTGTTCCCCTGATTGTTTAATACACAAGGGACATGTCACCAGGAGAACAGTATAAGTGAGGAGAGTGTGTTCCCCTGATGGTTTAATGCACACAGGACATGTTATCAGGTGAACAGTATAAGTGAGGAGAGTGTGTTCCCCTGATTGTTTAATATACACAGGACATGTTACCATTTGAACAGTATAAGTGAGGAGAGTGTGTTCCCTTGATTGTTTAATACACACAGGACATGTTACCAGGTGAACAGTATAAGTGAGGCGAGTGTGTTCCCCTGATTGTTTAATATACACAGGACATGTTACCATTTGAACAGTATAACTGAGGAGAGTGTGTTCCCCTGATGGTTTAATACACACAGGACATGTTACCAGGTGAACAGTATATCTGAGGAGAGTGTGTTCCCCTGATTCTTTAATACTGACGGGATATGTTACCAGGTGAACTGTATAAGTGAGGAGAGTGTGTTCCCCTGATTGTTTAATACACACGGGACATGTTACCAGGTGAACTGTAGTAGTGAGGAGAGTGTGTTCCTCTGATGGTTTAATACTGACAGGACATTTCACCAGTTGAACAGTATAAGTGAGGAGAGTGCGTTCCCCTGATTGTTTAATACTGACGGGACATGTCACCAGGCGAACAGTATAAGTGAGGAGAGTGCTTTCCCCTGATTGTTTAATACTGACGGGACATGTCACCAGGCGACCAGTATAAGTGAGGAGAGTGTGTTCCCCTAATTGTTTAATGCACACAGGACATGTCACTAGGTGAACACTATAAGTGAGGAGAGTGTGCTCCCCTGATGGTTTAATATACAAGGAACATGTTACCAGGTGAACTGTATGAGTGAGGAGACTGTGTTCCCCTGATGGTTTAATATACACGGGACATGTTACCAGGTGAACAGTATACGTGAGGAGAGTGTGTTCCCCTAATATTTTAATAGAGACGGGACATGTTACCAGGTGAACAGTATAAGTCAGGAGAGTGTGTTTCGCTGATGTTTTAATACACACGGTACATGTTACCAGGTGAACAGTATAAGTTAGGCGAGTGTGGTCCCCAGATTGATTAATACATACAGGACATGTTACCAGGTGAACAGTATAAGTGAGGAGAGTGTTTTCCCCTGATTGTTTAATACACAAGGGACATGTTACCAGGTGAACAGTATAAGTGAGGAGAGTGTGTTCCCCTGATTGTTTTTTATACACAGAACATGTTACCAGTTGAACAGTATAAGTGAGCAGAGTGTGTTCCCCTGATTGTTTAATACACAAGGGACATGTCACCAGGAGAACAGTATAAGTGAGGAGAGTGTGTTCCCCTGATGGTTTAATGCACACAGGACATGTTATCAGGTGAACAGTATAAGTGAGGAGAGTGTGTTCCCCTGATTGTTTAATATACACAGGACATGTTACCATTTGAACAGTATAAGTGAGGAGAGTGTGTTCCCTTGATTGTTTAATACACACAGGACATGTTACCAGGTGAACAGTATAAGTGAGGCGAGTGTGTTCCCCTGATTGTTTAATATACACAGGACATGTTACCATTTGAACAGTATAACTGAGGAGAGTGTGTTCCCCTGATGGTTTAATACACACAGGACATGTTACCAGGTGAACAGTATATCTGAGGAGAGTGTGTTCCCCTGATTCTTTAATACTGACGGGATATGTTACCAGGTGAACTGTATAAGTGAGGAGAGTGTGTTCCCCTGATTGTTTAATACACACGGGACATGTTACCAGGTGAACTGTAGTAGTGAGGAGAGTGTGTTCCTCTGATGGTTTAATACTGACAGGACATTTCACCAGTTGAACAGTATAAGTGAGGAGAGTGCGTTCCCCTGATTGTTTAATACTGACGGGACATGTCACCAGGCGAACAGTATAAGTGAGGAGAGTGCTTTCCCCTGATTGTTTAATACTGACGGGACATGTCACCAGGCGACCAGTATAAGTGAGGAGAGTGTGTTCCCCTAATTGTTTAATGCACACAGGACATGTCACTAGGTGAACACTATAAGTGAGGAGAGTGTGCTCCCCTGATGGTTTAATATACAAGGAACATGTTACCAGGTGAACTGTATGAGTGAGGAGACTGTGTTCCCCTGATGGTTTAATATACACGGGACATGTTACCAGGTGAACAGTATACGTGAGGAGAGTGTGTTCCCCTAATATTTTAATAGAGACGGGACATGTTACCAGGTGAACAGTATAAGTCAGGAGAGTGTGTTTCGCTGATGTTTTAATACACACGGTACATGTTACCAGGTGAACAGTATAAGTTAGGCGAGTGTGGTCCCCAGATTGATTAATACATACAGGACATGTTACCAGGTGAACAGTATAAGTGAGGAGAGTGTTTTCCCCTGATTGTTTAATACACAAGGGACATGTTACCAGGTGAACAGTATAAGTGAGGAGTGTGTGTTCCCCTGATTGTTTTTTATACACAGGACATGTTACCAGTTGAACAGTATAAGTGAGCAGAGTGTGTTCCCCTGATTGTTAAATACACAAGGGACATGTCACCAGGAGAACAGTATAAGTGAGGAGAGTGTGTTCCCCTGATGGTTTAATGCACACAGGACATGTTACCAGGTCAACAGTATAAGTGAGGAGAGTGTGTTCCCCTGATTGTTTAATATACACAGGACATGTTACCATTTGAACAGTATAAGTGAGGAGAGTGTGTTCCCCTGATGGTTTAATGCACACAGGACATGTTACCAGGTGAACAGTATAAGTGAGGAGAGTGTGTTCCCCTGATTGTTTAATACACACAGGACATGTTACCATTTGAACAGTATAACTGAGGAGAGTGTGTTCCCCTGATGGTTTAATACACACAGGACATGTTACCAGGTGAACAGTATATCTGAGGAGAGTGTGTTCCCCTGATTCTTTAACACTGACGGGACATGTTACCAGGTGAACTGTATAAGTGAGGAGAGTGTGTTCCCCTGATTGTTTAATACTGACGGGACATGTCACCAGGCGAACAGTATAAGTGAGGAGAGTGCTTTCCCCTGATTGTTTAATACTGACGGGACATGTCACCAGGCGACCAGTATAAGTGAGGAGAGTGTGTTCCCCTAATTGTTTAATGCACACAGGACATGTCACTAGGTGAACACTATAAGTGAGGAGAGTGTGCTCCCCTCATGGTTTAATATACACAGGACATGGCATTAGGTGAACAGTATGAGTGAGGAGACTTTGTTCCCCTGATGGTTTAATATACACGGGGCATGTTGCCAGGTGAACAGTATAAGTGAGGAGAGTGCGTTCCCCTGATTGTTTAATACTGACGGGACATGTCACCAGGCGAACAGTATAAGTGAGGAGAGTGTGTTCCCGTGATGGTTTAATATACACGGGACATGTTACCAGGTGAACAGGAAGGCGAGGAGAGTGTGTTCCCCTGATTGTTTAATATACACGGGACATGTTACCAGGTGAACAGTATAAGTGAGGAGAGTGTGTTCCCCTGATTGTTCAATTTACACGGGACGTGTTACCAGGTGAACAGTGTAAGTGAGGAGAGTGTGTTCCCCTGATGGTTTAATATACAAGGAACATGTTACCAGGTGAACAGTCTAAGTCAGGAGAGTGTGTTTCGCTGATGTTTTAATACACACGGTACATGTTACCAGGTGAACAGTATAGGTTAGGCGAGTGTGGTCCCCAGATTGTTTAATACATACAGGACATGTTAGCAGGTGAGCATTATAAGTGAGGAGAGTGTGTTCCCCTGATTGCTTAATACACACTGGACATGTTACCAGGTGAACAGTATAAGTGAGGAGAGTGTGTTCCCCTGATTGTTTTTTATACACAGGACATGTTACCAGGTGAACAGTATAAGTGAGGAGAGTGTGTTCCCCTGATTGTTTTTTATACACAGGACATGTTACCAGGTGAACAGTATAAGTGAGCAGAGTGTGTTCCCCTGATTGTTTAATACACACAGGACATGTTACCAGGTGAACAGTATATGTGAGGAGAGTGTGTTCCCCTGATTCTTTAATACTGACGGGACATGTTACCAGGTGAACTGTAGTAGTGAGGAGAGTGTGTTCCTCTGATGGTTTAATACTGACAGGACATTTCACCAGTTGAACAGTATAAGTGAGGAGAGTGCGTTCCTCTGATTGTTTAATACTGACGGGACATGTCACCAGGCGAACAGTATAACTGAGGAGATTGTGTTCCCCTGATTGTTTAATGCACACAGGACATGTTACCAGGTGAACAGTATAAGTGAGGAGAGTGTGCTCCCCTCATGGTTTAATATACACAGGACATGGCATTAGGTGAACAGCATAAGTGAGGAGAGTATGTTCCCCTGATTGTTTAACACACACAGGACATGTTACCAGGTGAACTGTATAAGTGTGGAGAGTGTGTTCCCCTGATGGTTTAATATACACGGGACATGATACCAGGTGAACAGGAAGGCGAGGAGAGTGTGTTCCCCTGATTGTTTAATATACACGGGACATGTTACCAGGTGAACAGTATAAGTGTGGAGAGTGTGTTCCCCTGATTGTTCAATTTACACGGGACGTGTTACCAGGTGAACAGTATAAGTGAGGAGAATGTGTTCCCCTGATGGTTTAATATACAAGGAACATGTTACCAGGTGAACAGTATGAGTGAGGAGACTGTGTTCCCCTGATGGTTTAATATACACGGGACATGTTATCAGGTGAACAGGAAGGCGAGGAGAGTGTGTTCCCCTGATGGTTTAATATACAAGGAACATGTCACCAGGCGAACAGTATAAGTGAGGAGATTGTGTTCCCCTGATGGTTTAAGACACACGGGACATGTTAGCAGGCGAAGAGTATAAGTGAGGAGAGTGTGTTCCCCTGATGTTTTAATACACACGGGACATGTTACCAGGTGAACAGTATAAGTTAGGCGAGTGTGTTTCGCTGATGTT
Organism: Heterodontus francisci; assembly: GCF_036365525.1. Lineage (NCBI taxonomy): Eukaryota > Metazoa > Chordata > Chondrichthyes > Heterodontiformes > Heterodontidae > Heterodontus > Heterodontus francisci. The sequence goes on from NW_027140664.1 coordinate 3,557,321, forward strand.
TTAATACACACGGTACATGTTACCAGGTGAACAGTATAAGTTAGGCGAGTGTGGTCCCCAGATTGATTAATACATACAGGACATGTTACCAGGTGAACAGTATAAGTGAGGAGAGTGTTTTCCCCTGATTGTTTAATACACAAGGGACATGTTACCAGGTGAACAGTATAAGTGAGGAGAGTGTGTTCCCCTGATTGTTTTTTATACACAGAACATGTTACCAGTTGAACAGTATAAGTGAGCAGAGTGTGTTCCCCTGATTGTTTAATACACAAGGGACATGTCACCAGGAGAACAGTATAAGTGAGGAGAGTGTGTTCCCCTGATGGTTTAATGCACACAGGACATGTTATCAGGTGAACAGTATAAGTGAGGAGAGTGTGTTCCCCTGATTGTTTAATATACACAGGACATGTTACCATTTGAACAGTATAAGTGAGGAGAGTGTGTTCCCTTGATTGTTTAATACACACAGGACATGTTACCAGGTGAACAGTATAAGTGAGGCGAGTGTGTTCCCCTGATTGTTTAATATACACAGGACATGTTACCATTTGAACAGTATAACTGAGGAGAGTGTGTTCCCCTGATGGTTTAATACACACAGGACATGTTACCAGGTGAACAGTATATCTGAGGAGAGTGTGTTCCCCTGATTCTTTAATACTGACGGGATATGTTACCAGGTGAAATGTATAAGTGAGGAGAGTGTGTTCCCCTGATTGTTTAATACACACGGGACATGTTACCAGGTGAACTGTAGTAGTGAGGAGAGTGTGTTCCTCTGATGGTTTAATACTGACAGGACATTTCACCAGTTGAACAGTATAAGTGAGGAGAGTGCGTTCCCCTGATTGTTTAATACTGACGGGACATGTCACCAGGCGAACAGTATAAGTGAGGAGAGTGCTTTCCCCTGATTGTTTAATACTGACGGGACATGTCACCAGGCGACCAGTTTAAGTGAGGAGAGTGTGTTCCCCTAATTGTTTAATGCACACAGGACATGTCACTAGGTGAACACTATAAGTGAGGAGAGTGTGCTCCCCTGATGGTTTAATATACAAGGAACATGTTACCAGGTGAACTGTATGAGTGAGGAGACTGTGTTCCCCTGATGGTTTAATATACACGGGACATGTTACCAGGTGAACAGTATACGTGAGGAGAGTGTGTTCCCCTAATGTTTTAATAGAGACGGGACATGTTACCAGGTGAACAGTATAAGTCAGGAGAGTGTGTTTCGCTGATGTTTTAATACACACGGTACATGTTACCAGGTGAACAGTATAAGTTAGGCGAGTGTGGTCCCCAGATTGATTAATACATACAGGACATGTTACCAGGTGAACAGTATAAGTGAGGAGAGTGTTTTCCCCTGATTGTTTAATACACAAGGGACATGTTACCAGGTGAACAGTATAAGTGAGGAGAGTGTGTTCCCCTGATTGTTTTTTATACACAGAACATGTTACCAGTTGAACAGTATAAGTGAGCAGAGTGTGTTCCCCTGATTGTTTAATACACAAGGGACATGTCACCAGGAGAACAGTATAAGTGAGGAGAGTGTGTTCCCCTGATGGTTTAATGCACACAGGACATGTTACCAGGTGAACAGTATAAGTGAGGCGAGTGTGTTCCCCTGATTGTTTAATATACACAGGACATGTTACCATTTGAACAGTATAACTGAGGAGAGTGTGTTCCCCTGATGGTTTAATACACACAGGACATGTTACCAGGTGAACAGTATATCTGAGGAGAGTGTGTTCCCCTGATTCTTTAATACTGACGGGATATGTTACCAGGTGAACTGTATAAGTGAGGAGAGTGTGTTCCCCTGATTGTTTAATACACACGGGACATGTTACCAGGTGAACTGTAGTAGTGAGGAGAGTGTGTTCCTCTGATGGTTTAATACTGACAGGACATTTCACCAGTTGAACAGTATAAGTGAGGAGAGTGCGTTCCCCTGATTGTTTAATACTGACGGGACATGTCACCAGGCGAACAGTATAAGTGAGGAGAGTGCTTTCCCCTGATTGTTTAATACTGACGGGACATGTCACCAGGCGACCAGTATAAGTGAGGAGAGTGTGCTCCCCTGATGGTTTAATATACAAGGAACATGTTACCAGGTGAACTGTATGAGAGAGGAGACTGTGTTCCCCTGATGGTTTAATATACACGGGACATGTTACCAGGTGAACAGTATACGTGAGGAGAGTGTGTTCCCCTAATATTTTAATAGAGACGGGACATGTTACCAGGTGAACAGTATAAGTGAGGAGAGTGTGTTCCCCTGATTGTTTTTTATACACAGGACATGTTACCGGGTGAAAAGTATAAGTGAGGCGAGTGTGTTTCCCTGATTGTTTAATATACACAGGACATGTTACCATTTGAACAGTATAAGTGAGGAGAGTGTGTTCCCCTGATGGTTTAATGCACACAGGACATGTTACCAGGTGAACAGTATAAGTGAGGAGAGTGTGTTCCCCTGATGGTTTCATACACACAGGATATGTTACCAGGTGAACAGTATGTGTGAGGAGAGTGTGTTCCCCTGATTGTTTAATACACACGGGACATGTTACCAGGTGAACTGTATAATTGAGGAGACTGTGTTCCTCTGATGGTTTAATACTGACAGGACATTTCACCAATTGAACAGTATAAGTGAGGAGAGTGCGTTCCCCTGATTGTTTAATACTGACGGGACAAGTCACCAGGCGAACAGGAAAGTGAGGAGAGTGTGTTCCCCTAATTGTTTAATGCACACAGGACATGTCACCAGGTGAACAGTATAAGTGAGGAGATTGCGTTCCCCTGATTGTTTAATACTGACGGGACATGTCACCAGGCGAACAGTTTAAGTGAGGAGAGTGTGCTCCCCTCATGCTTTAATATACACAGGACATGGCATTAGGTGAACAGCATAAGTGAGGAGAGTATGTTCCCCTGATTGTTTAATATACACGGGACATGTTACCAGGTGAACAGTATAAGTGAGGAGAGTGTGTTCCCCTGATTGTTCAATTTACACGGGACGTGTTACCAGGTGAACAGTATAAGTGAGGTGAGTGTGTTCCCCTGATGGTTTAATATACAAGGAACATGTTACCAGGTGAACAGTATGAGTGAGGAGACTGTGTTCCCCTGATGGTTTAATATACACGGGACATGTTACCAGGTGAACAGGAAGGCGAGGAGAGTGTGTTCCCCTGATTGTTTAATATACACGGGACATGTTACCAGGTGAACAGTATAAGTGTGGAGAGTGTGTTCCCCTGATTGTTCAATTTACACGGGACGTGTTACCAGGTGAACAGTATAAGTGAGGAGAGTGTGTTCCCCTGATGGTTTAATATACAAGGAACATGTCACCAGGCGAACAGTATAAGTGAGGAGAGCGTGTTCCCCTGATTGTTCAATTTACACGGGACGTGTTACCAGGTGAACAGTATAAGTGAGGAGAGTGTGTTCCCCTGATGGTTTAATATGCAAGGAACATGTTACCAGGTGAACAGTATGAGTGAGGAGACTGTGTTCCCCTGATGGTTTAATATACACGGGACATGTTACCATGTGAACAGGAAGGCGAGGAGAGTGTGTTCCCCAGATTGTTTAATATACACGGGACATGTTACCAGGTGAACAGTATAAGTGAGGAGAGTGTGTTCCCCTGATTGTTTAATATACACGGGACGTGTTACCAGGTGAACAGTATAAGTGAGGAGAGTGTGTTCCCCTGATGGTTTAATATACAAGGAACATGTCACCAGGCGAACAGTATAAGTGAGGAGATTGTGTTCCCCTGATGGTTTAAGACACACGGGACATGTTAGCAGGCGAACAGTATAAGTGAGGAGAGTGTGTTCCCCTGATGTTTTAATACACACGGGACATGTTACCAGGTGAACAGTATACGTGAGGAGAGTGTGTTCCCCTAATGTTTTAATAGACACGGGACATGTTACCAGGAGAACAGTATAAGTCAGGAGAGTGTGTTTCGCTGATGTTTTAATACACACGGTACATGTTACCAGGTGAGCAGTATAAGTGAGGAGAGTGTTTTCCCCTGATTGTTTGATGCACACTGGACATGTTACCAGGTGAACAGTATAAGTTAGGCGAGTGTGGTCCCCAGATTGTTTAATACATACAGGACATGTTACCAGGTGAACAGTATAAGTGAGGCGAGTGTGTTCCCCTGATTGTTTAATACACACTGGACATGTTACCAGATGAACAGTATAAGTGAGGAGAGTGTGTTCCCCTGATTGCTTAATACACACTGGACATGTTACAAGGTGAACAGTATAAGTGAGGAGAGTGTTTTCCCCTGATTGTTTGATACACAAGGGACATGTTACCAGGTGAACAGTATAAGTGAGGAGAGTGTGTTCCCCTGATTGTTTTTTATACACAGGACATGTTACCAGGTGAACAGTATAAGTGAGCAGAGTGTGTTCCCCTGATGGTTTAATGCACACAGGACATGTTACCAGGTGAACAGTAGAAGTGAGGAGAGTGTGTTCCCCTGATGGTTTAATATACACGAGACATGTCAGCAGGTGATCAGTATAAGTGAGGAGAGTGTGTTCCACTGATAGTTTAATAGACACGGGACATGTTACCAGGTGATCAGTATAAGTGAGGAGAGTGTGTTCCCCTGATGTTTTAATAGACATGGGACATGTTACCAGGTGAACAGTATAAGTGAGCAGAGTGTGTTCCCCTGATGGTTTAATGCACACAGGACATGTTACCAGGTGAACAGTAGAAGTGAGGAGAGTGTGTTCCCCTGATGGTTTAATATACACGAGACATGTCAGCAGGTGATCAGTATAAGTGAGGAGAGTGTGTTCCCCTGATGTTTTAATAAACACAGGACAAGTTACCAGGTGAACAGTATAAGTGAGGAGAGTGTGTTCCCCTGATGTTTTAATACACACGGGACAAGTTACCAGGTGAACAGTATAAGTGAGGAGAGTGTGTTCCCCTGATGTTTTAATAAACACAGGACAAGTTACCAGGTGAACAGTATAAGTGAGGAGAGTGTGTTCCCCTGATGTTTTAATACACACGGGACAAGTTACCAGGTGAACAGTATAAGTGAGGAGAGTGTGTTCCCCTGATGTTTTAATAAACACAGGACAAGTTACCAGGTGAACAGTATAAGTGAGGAGAGTGTGTTCCACTGATAGTTTAATAGACACGGGACATGTTACCAGGTGAACAGTATAAGTGAGGAGAGTGTGTTCCCCTGATGTTTTAATAAACACAGGACAAGTTACCAGGTGAACAGTATAAGTGAGGAGAATGTGTTCCACTGATAGTTTAATAGACACGGGACATGTTACCAGGTGAACAGTATAAGTGAGGAGAGTGTGTTCCCCTGATGTTTTAATACACACGGGACAAGTTACCAGGTGAACAGTATAAGTGAGGAGAGTGTGTTCCCCTGATGTTTTAATAAACACAGGACAAGTTACCAGGTGAACAGTATAAGTGAGGAGAGTGTGTTCCACTGATAGTTTAATAGACACGGGACATGTTACCAGGTGAACAGTATAAGTGAGGAGAGTGTGTTCCCCTGATGTTTTAATACACACGGGACAAGTTACCAGGTGAACAGTATAAGTGAGGAGAGTGTGTTCCCCTGATGTTTTAATAAACACAGGACAAGTTACCAGGTGAACAGTATAAGTGAGGAGAGTGTGTTCCACTGATAGTTTAATAGACACGGGACATGTTACCAGGTGAACAGTATAAGTGAGGAGAGTGTGTTCCCCTGATTGTTTAATACACACGGGACATGTTACCAGGTGAACAGTATAAGTGAGGAGAGTGTGTTCCCCTGACGGTTTAATATACACGAGACATGTTACCAGTTGAACAGTATAAGTGAGGAGAGTGTGTTCCCCTGACGGTTTAATATACACGAGACATGTTACCAAGTGAACAGTATAAGTGAGGAGAGTGTGTTCCCCTAATGTTTTAATAGACATGGGACATGTTACCAGGTGAACAGTATAAGTCAGGAGAGTGTGTTTCGCTGATGTTTTAATACACACGGTACATGTTACCAGGTGAACAGTATAAGTTAGGCGAATGTGGTCCCCAGATTGTTTAATACATACAGGACATGTTAGCAGGTGAGCAGTATAAGTGAGGAGAGTGTGTTCCCCTGATTGTTTTTTATACACAGGACATGTTACCAGGTGAACAGTATAAGTGAGCAGAGTGTGTTCCCCTGATTGTTTAATACACAAGGGACATGTCACCAGGAGAACAGTATAAGTGAGGCGAGTGTGTTCCCCTGATTGTTTAATATACACAGGACATGTTACCATTTGAACAGTATAAGTGAGGAGAGTGTGTTCCCCTGATGGTTTAATGCACACAGGACATGTTACCAGGTGAACAGTATAAGTGAGGAGAGTGTGTTCCCCTGATTGTTTAATATACACAGGACATGTTACCAGGTGAACAGTATAAGTGAGGAGAGTGTGTTCCCCTGATGGTTTAATGCACACAGGACATGTTACCAGGTGAACAGTATAAGTGAGGCGAGTGTGTTCCCCTGATTGTTTAATACACACAGGACATGGCATTAGGTGAACAGCATAAGTGAGGCGAGTATGTTCCCCTGATTGTTTAACACACACAGGACATGTTACCAGGTGAACAGTATGAGTGAGGAGACTGTGTTCCCCTGATGGTTTAATATACACGGGACATGTTACCAGGTGAACAGGAAGGCGAGGAGAGTATGTTCCCCTGATTGTTTAATATGCACGGGACATGTTACCAGGTGAACAGTATAAGTGAGGAGAGTGTGTTCCCTGATGGTTTAATATACAAGAAACATGTTACCAGGTGAACAGTATAAGTGAGCAGAGTGTGTTCCCCTGATTGTTTAATACACAAGGGACATGTCACCAGGAGAACAGTGTAAGTGAGGCGAGTGTGTTCCCCTGATTGTTTAATATACACAGGACATGTTACCATTTGAACAGTATAAGTGAGGAGAGTGTGTTCCCCTGATGGTTTAATGCACACAGGACATGTTACCAGGTGAACAGGATAAGTGAGGAGAGTGTGTTCCCCTGATTGTTTAATACACACAGGACATGTTACCAGGTGAACAGTTTCAGTGAGGCGAGTGTGTTCCCCTGATGGTTTAATACACACAGGACATTTTACCAGGTGAACAGTATATGTGAGGAGAGTGTGTTCCCCTGATTCTTTAATACTGACGGGACATGTTACCAGGTGAACTGTAGTAGTGAGGAGAGTGTGTTCCTCGGATGGTTTAATACTGACAGGACATTTCACCAGTTGAACAGTATAAGTGAGGAGAGTGCGTTCCCCTGATTGTTTAATGCACACAGGACATGTCACTAGGTGAACAGTATAAGTGAGGAGAGTGTGCTCCCCTCATGGTTTAATATACACAGGACATGGCATTCGGTGAACAGCATAAGTGAGGAGAGTATGTTCCCCTGATTGTTTAACACACACAGGACCTGTTACCAGGTGAACAGTATGAGTGAGGAGACTGTGTTCCCCTGATGGTTTAATATACACGGGACACTCCCTGGTGTGCAGCAAGGTTAGACTCAGACCAAAGAAGTTGCATCATTCCAAGCAGAAGGGCCATCCGCGCATCAACACGAGCAGAATTTCTCACCCACAGCTGTTACAAAAATTTCTAAATTCACTTGTAACAGCCCTTCAAAACACTCCCACAGGGGATGCTGAGACCAAGTGGGCCCACATCAGAGACGCCATCTATGAGTCAGCTTTGACCACCTACGGCAAAAGTGCGAAGAGAAATGCAGACTGGTTTCAATCTCATAATGAAGAGCTGGAACCTGTCATAGCCGCTAAGCGCATTGCACTTTTGAACTACAAGAAAGCCCCCAGCGATTTAACATCCGCAGCACTTAAAGCAGCCAGAAGTACTGCACAAAGAACAGCTAGGCGTTGCGCAAACGACTACTGGCAACACCTATGCAGTCATATTCAGCTGGCCTCAGACACCGGAAACATCAGAGGAATGTATGATGGCATGAAGAGAGCTCTTGGGCCAACCATCAAGAAGATCACCCCCCTCAAATCTAAATCGGGGGACATAATCACTGACCAACGCAAACAGATGGACCGCTGGGTTGAGCACTACCTAGAACTGTACTCCAGGGAGAATGCTGTCACTGAGACTGCCCTCAATGCAGCCCAGCCTCTACCAGTCATGGATGAGCTGGACATACAGCCAACCAAATCGGAACTCAGTGATGCCATTGATTCCCTAGCCAGCGGAAAAGCCCCTGGGAAGGACAGCATTACCCCTGAAATAATCAAGAGTGCCAAGCCTGCTATACTCTCAGCACTACATGAACTGCTATGCCTGTGCTGGGACGAGGGAGCAGTACCCCAGGACATGCGCGATGCCAACATCATCACCCTCTATAAAAACAAAGGTGACCGCGGTGACTGCAACAACTACCGTGGAATCTCCCTGCTCAGCATAGTGGGGAAAGTCTTTGCTCGAGTCGCTCTGAACAGGCTCCAGAAGCTGGCCGAGCGCGTCTACCCTGAGGCACAGTGTGGCTTTCGTGCAGAGAGATCGACTATTGACATGCTGTTCTCCCTTCGTCAGATACAGGAGAAATGCCGTGAACAACAGATGCCCCTCTACATTGCTTTCATTGATCTCACCAAAGCCTTTGACCTCGTCAGCAGACGTGGTCTCTTCAGACTACTAGAAAAGATCGGATGTCCACCAAAGCTACTAAGTATCATCACCTCATTCCATGACAATATGAAAGGCACAATTCAACATGGTGGCTCCTCATCAGAGCCCTTTCCTATCCTGAGTGGTGTGAAACAGGGCTGTGTTCTCGCACCCACACTTTTTGGGATTTTCTTCTCCCTGCTGCTTTCACATGCGTTCAAATCCTCTGAAGAAGGAATTTTCCTCCACACAAGATCAGGGGGCAGGTTGTTCAACCTTGCCCGTCTAAGAGCGAAGTCCAAAGTACGGAAAGTCCTCATCAGAGAACTCCTCTTTGCTGACGATGCTGCTTTAACATCTCACACTGAAGAATGCCTGCAGAGTCTCATCGACAGGTTTGCGTCTGCCTGCAATGAATTTGGCCTAACCATCAGCCTCAAGAAAACGAACATCATGGGGCAGGATGTCAGAAATGCTCCATCCATCAATATTGGCGACCACGCTCTGGAAGTGGTTCAAGAGTTCACCTACCTAGGCTCAACTATCACCAGTAACCTGTCTCTAGATGCAGAAATCAACAAGCGCATGGGTAAGGCTTCCACTGCTATGTCCAGACTGGCCAAGAGAGTGTGGGAAAATGGCGCACTGACACGGAACACAAAAGTCCGAGTGTACCAGGCCTGTGTCCTCAGTACCTTGCTCTACGGCAGCGAGGCCTGGACAACGTATGCCAGCCAAGAGCGACGTCTCAATTCATTCCATCTTCGCTGCCTTCGGAGAATACTTGGCATCAGGTGGCAGGACTATATCTCCAACACAGAAGTCCTTGAAGCGGCCAACACCCCCAGCTTATACACACTACTGAGTCAGCGGCGCTTGAGATGGCTTGGCCATGTGAGCCGCATGGAAGATGGCAGGATCCCCAAAGACACATTGTACAGCGAGCTCGCCACTGGTATCAGACCCACCGGCCGTCCATGTCTCCGTTATAAAGACGTCTGCAAACGCGACATGAAATCGTGTGACATTGATCACAAGTCGTGGGAGTCAGTTGCCAGCATTCGCCAGAGCTGGCGGGCAGCCATAAAGACAGGGCTAAATTGTGGCGAGTCGAAGAGACTTAGTAGTTGGCAGGAAAAAAGACAGAGGCGCAAGGGGAGAGCCAACTGTGCAACAGCCCCAACAAACAAATTTCTCTGCAGCACCTGTGGAAGAGCCTGTCACTCCAGAATTGGCCTTTCTAGCCACTCCAGGCGCTGCTTCACAAACCACTGACCACCTCCAGGCGCGTATCCATTGTCTCTCGAGATAAGGAGGCCCAAAAGAAAGAAAGAAAAAGAACATGTTACCAGGTGAACAGGAAGGCGAGGAGAGTGTGTTCCCCTGATTGTTTAATATACACGGGACATGTTACCAGGTGAACAGTATAAGTGTGGAGAGTGTGTTCCCCTGATGGTTTAATATACAAGGAACATGTTACCAGGTGAACAGTATGAGTGAGGAGACTGTGTTCCCCTGATAGTTTAATAGACACGGGACATGTTACCAGGTGAACAGTATAAGTGAGGAGAGTGTGTTCCCCTGATGTTTTAATACACACGGGACATGTTCCCAGATGAACAGTATCAGTGAGGAGAGTGTGTACCCCTAATGTTTTAATAGACACGGGACAAGTTACCAGGTGAACAGTATAAGTGAGGAGAGTGTGATCCCCTGATTGTTTAATACACACGGGACATGTTACCAGGTGAACAGTATAAGTGAGCAGAGTGTGTTCCCCTGACGGTTTAATATACACGAGACATGTTACCAGTTGAACAGTATAAGTGAGGAGAGTGTGATCCCCTGATTGTTTAATACACACGGGACATGTTACCAAGTGAACAGTATAAGTGAGGAGAGTGTGTTCCCCTAATGTTTTAATAGACATGGGACATGTTACCAGGTGAACAGTATAAGTCAGGAGAGTGTGTTTCGCTGATGTTTTAATACACACGGTACATGTTACCAGGTGAACAGTATAAGTTAGGTGAATGTGGTCCCCAGATTGTTTAATACATACAGGACATGTTAGCAGGTGAGCAGTATAAGTGAGGAGAGTGTGTTCCCCTGATTGTTTAATACACAATGGACATGTTACCAGGTGAACAGTATAAGTGAGGAGAGCGTGTTCCCCTGATTGTTTAATATACACAGGACATGTTACCAGGTGAACAGTATAAGTGAGGAGAGTGTGTTCCCCTGATTGTTTAATATACACAGGACATGTTACCAGGTGAACAGTATAAGTGAGGAGAGTGTGTTCCCCTGATTGTTTTTTATACACAGGACATGTTACCAGGTGAACAGTATAAGTGAGCAGAGTGTGTTCCCCTGATTGTTTAATACACAAGGGACATGTCACCAGGAGAACAGTATAAGTGAGGCGAGTGTGTTCCCCTGATTGTTTAATATACACAGGACATGTTACCATTTGAACAGTATAAGTGAGGAGAGTGTGTTCCCCTGATGGTTTAATGCACACAGGACATGTTACCAGGTGAACAGTATAAGTGAGGAGAGTGTGTTCCCCTGATTGTTTAATATACACAGGACATGTTACCAGGTGAACAGTATAAGTGAGGAGAGTGTGTTCCCCTGATGGTTTAATGCACACAGGACATGTTACCAGGTGAACAGTATAAGTGAGGCGAGTGTGTTCCCCTGATTGTTTAATACACACAGGACATGGCATTAGGTGAACAGCATAAGTGAGGAGAGTATGTTCCCCTGATTGTTTAACACACACAGGACATGTTACCAGGTGAACAGTATGAGTGAGGAGACTGTGTTCCCCTGATGGTTTAATATACACGGGACATGTTACCAGGTGAACAGGAAGGCGAGGAGAGTATGTTCCCCTGATTGTTTAATATGCACGGGACATGTTACCAGGTGAACAGTATAAGTGAGGAGAGTGTGTTCCCTGATGGTTTAATATACAAGAAACATGTTACCAGGTGAACAGTATAAGTGAGCAGAGTGTGTTCCCCTGATTGTTTAATACACAAGGGACATGTCACCAGGAGAACAGTGTAAGTGAGGCGAGTGTGTTCCCCTGATTGTTTAATATACACAGGACATGTTACCATTTGAACAGTATAAGTGAGGAGAGTGTGTTCCCCTGATGGTTTAATGCACACAGGACATGTTACCAGGTGAACAGTATAAGTGAGGCGAGTGTGTTCCCCTGATTGTTTAATATACACAGGACATGTTACCATTTGAACAGTATAAGTGAGGAGAGTGTGTTCCCCTGATGGTTTAATGCACACAGGACATGTTACCAGGTGAACAGTATATGTGAGGAGAGTGTGTTCCCCTGATTCTTTAATACTGACGGGACATGTTACCAGGTGAACTGTAGTAGTGAGGAGAGTGTGTTCCTCGGATGGTTTAATACTGACAGGACATTTCACCAGTTGAACAGTATAAGTGAGGAGAGTGCGTTCCTCTGATTGTTTAATACTGACGGGACATGTCACCAGGCGAACAGTATAAGTGAGGAGAGTGTGTTCCCCTGATTGTTTAATGCACACAGGACATGTCACTAGGTGAACAGTATAAGTGAGGAGAGTGTGCTCCCCTCATGGTTTAATATACACAGGACATGGCATTCGGTGAACAGCATAAGTGAGGAGAGTATGTTCCCCTGATTGTTTAACACACACAGGACCTGTTACCAGGTGAACAGTATGAGTGAGGAGACTGTGTTCCCCTGATGGTTTAATATACACGGGACATGTTACCAGGTGAACAGGAAGGCGAGGAGAGTGTGTTCCCCTGATTGTTTAATATACACGGGACATGTTACCAGGTGAACAGTATAAGTGTGGAGAGTGTGTTCCCCTGATGGTTTAATATACAAGGAACATGTTACCAGGTGAACAGTATGAGTGAGGAGACTGTGTTCCCCTGATGGTTTAATATACACGGGACATGTTACCAGGTGAACAGGAAGGCGAGGAGAGTGTGTTCCCCTGATTGTTTAATATACACGGGGCATGTTACCAGGTGAACAGTATAAGTGAGGAGAGTGTGTTCCCCTGATGTTTTAATATACAAGGAACATGTTACCAGGTGAACAGTATGAGTGAGGAGACTGTGTTCCCCTGATGGTTTAATATACACGGGGCATGTTACCAGGTGAACAGGAAGGCTTGGAGAGTGTGTTCCCCTGATTGTTTAATATACACGGGACATGTTACCAGGTGAACAGTATAAGGGAGGAGAGTGTGTTCCCCTGATGTTTTTATACCCACGGGACATGTTACCAGGTGAACAGTATACGTGAGGAGAGTGTGTTCCCCTAATGTTTTAATAGACACGGGACATGTTACCAGGTGAACAGTATAAGTGAGGCGAGTGTGTTCCCCAGATTGCTTAATACATACAGGACATGTTACCAGGTGAGCAGTATAAGTGAGGAGAGTGTGTTCCCCAGATTGTTTAATACATACAGGACATGTTACCAGGTGAGCAGTATAAGTGAGGAGAGTGTGTTCCCCTGATGGTTTAATATACAAGGAACATGTTACCAGGTGAACAGTATGAGTGAGGAGACTGTGTTCCCCTGATGGTTTAATATACACGGGACATGTTACCAGGTGAACAGGAAGGCGAGGAGAGTGTGTTCCCCTGATTGTTTAATATACACGGGGCATGTTACCAGGTGAACAGTATAAGTGAGGAGAGTGTGTTCCCCTGATGTTTTAATATACAAGGAACATGTTACCAGGTGAACAGTATGAGTGAGGAGACTGTGTTCCCCTGATGGTTTAATATACACGGGACATGTTACCAGGTGAACAGGAAGGCGAGGAGAGTGTGTTCCCCTGATTGTTTAATATACACGGGGCATGTTACCAGGTGAACAGTATAAGTGAGGAGAGTGTGTTCCCCTGATGTTTTTATACCCACGGGACATGTTACCAGGTGAACAGTATACGTGAGGAGAGTGTGTTCCCCTAATGTTTTAATAGACACGGGACATGTTACCAGGTGAACAGTATAAGTGAGGCGAGTGTGTTCCCCAGATTGCTTAATACATACAGGACATGTTACCAGGTGAGCAGTATAAGTGAGGAGAGGATGTTCCCCAGATTGTTTAATACATACAGGACATGTTACCAGGTGAGCAGTATAAGTGAGGAGAGTGTGTTCCCCTGATTGTTAAATACACACTGGACATGTTACCAGGTGAACAGTATAAGTGAGGAGAGTGTGTTCCCCTGATTGTTTTTTATACACAGGCCATGTTACCAGGTGAACAGTATAAGTGAGCAGAATGTGTTCCCCTGATTGTTTTTTATACACAGGCCATGTTACCATTTGAACAGTATAAGTGAGGAGAGTGTGTTCCCCTGATTGTTTTTTATACACAGGCCATGTTACCAGGTGAACAGTATAAGTGAGCAGAATGTGTTCCCCTGATTGTTTTTTATACACAGGCCATGTTACCAGGTGAACAGTATAAGTGAGCAGAATGTGTTCCCCTGATTGTTTAATATACACGAGACATGTCAGCAGGTGAACAGTATAAGTGAGGAGAGTGTGTTCCACTGATAGTTTAATAGACACGGGACATGTTACCAGGTGATCAGTATAAGTGAGGAGAGTGTGTTCCCCTGATGTTTTAATAGACACGGGACAAGTTACCAGGTGAACAGTATAAGTGAGGAGAGTGTGTTCCCCTGATGTTTTAATAGACACGGGACAAGTTACCAGGTGAACAGTATAAGTGAGGAGAGTGTGTTCCCCTGATGTTTTAATACACACGGGACAAGTTACCAGGTGAACAGTATAAGTGAGGAGAGTGTGTTCCCCTGATGTTTTAATACACACGGGACAAGTTACCAGGTGAACAGTATAAGTGAGGAGAATGTGTTCCCCTGATTGTTTAATATACACAGGACATGTTGCCAGGTGAACAGTATAAGTGAGCAGAGTGTGTTCCCCTGATTGTTTAATACACAAGGGACATGTCACCAGGAGAACAGTATAAGTGAGGAGAGTGTGTTCCCCTGATGGTTTAATGCACACAGAACATGTTACCAGGTGAACAGTATAAGTGAGGAGAGTGTGTTCCACTGATGTTTTAATACACACGGGACATGTTACCATTTGAACAGTATAAGTGAGGAGAGTGTGTTCCCCTGATGGTTTAATGCACACAGAACATGTTACCAGGTGAACAGTATAAGTGAGGAGAGTGTGTTCCACTGATGTTTTAATACACACGGGACATGTTACCAGATGAACAGTATAAGTGAGGAGAGTGTGTTCCCCTAATGTTTTAATAGACAAGGGACAAGTTACCAGGTGAACAGTATAAGTGAGGAGAGTGTGTTCCCCTGACGGTTTAATATACACGAGACATGTTACCAGGTGAACAGTATAAGTGAGGAGAGTGTGATCCCCTGATTGTTTAATACACACGGGACATGTTACCAGGTGAACAGTATAAGTGAGGAGAGTGTGTTCCCCTGATGTTTTAATACACACGGGACATGTTACCAGGTGAACAGTATACGTGAGGAGAGTGTGTTCCCCTAATGTTTTAATAGACAAAGGACATGTTACCAGGTGAACAGGATAAGTCAGGAGAGTGTTTTCCCCTGATTGTTTAATACACAAGGGACATGTTACCAGGTGAACAGTATAAGTGAGCAGAGTGTGTTCCCCTGATTGTTTAATACACAAGGGACATGTCACCAGGAGAACAGTATATGTGAGGCGAGTGTGTTCCCCTGATTGTTTAATATACACAGGACATGTTACCATTTGAACAGTATAAGTGAGGAGAGTGTGTTCCCCTGATGGTTTAATGCACACAGGACATGTTACCAGGTGAACAGTATAAGTGAGGCGAGTGTGTTCCCCTGATTGTTTAATATACACGGGACATGTTACCAGGTGAACAGTATAAGTGAGGCGAGTGTGTTCCCCTGATTGTTTAATACACACAGGACATGTTACCAGGTGAACAGTATATGTGAGGAGAGAGTGTTCCCCTGATTCTTTAATACTGACGGGACATGTTACCAGGTGAACTGGATAAGTGAGGAGAGTGTGTTCCCCTGATTGCTTAATACACACGGGACATGTCACCAGGCGAACAGTATAAGTGAGGAGAGTGTGTTCCCCTGATTGTTTAATGCACACAGAACATGTCACTAGGTGAACAGTATAAGTGAGGAGAGTGTGCTCCCCTCATGGTTTAATATACACAGGACATGGCATTAGGTGAACAGCATAAGTGAGGAGAGTATGTTCCCCTGATTGTTTAACACACACAGGACATGTTACCAGGTGAACAGTATGAGTGAGGAGACTGTGTTCCCCTGATGGTTTAATACCCACGGGACATGTTACCAGGTGAACAGGAAGGCGAGGAGAGTGTGTTCCCCTGATTGTTTAATATACACGGGACATGTTACCAGGTGAACACTATAAGTGTGGAGAGTGTGTTCCCCTGATTGTTCAATTTACACGGGACGTGTTACCAGGTGAACAGTATAAGTGAGTAGAGTGTGTTCCCCTGATGGTTTAATATACAAGGAACATGTTACCAGGTGAACAGTATGAGTGAGGAGACTGTGTTCCCCTGATGGTTTAATATACACGGGACATGTTACCAGGTGAACAGGAAGGCGAGGAGAGTGTGTTCCCCTGATGGTTTAAGACACACGGGACATGTTAGCAGGCGAACAGTATAAGTGAGGAGAGTGTGTTCCCCTGATGTTTTAATACACACGGGACATGTTACCAGGTGAACAGTATAAGTCAGGAGAGTGTGTTTCGCTGATGTTTTAATACACACGGTACATGTTACCAGGTGAACAGTATAAGTTAGGCGAGTGTGGTCCCCAGATTGTTTAATACATACAGTACATGTTACCAGGTGAGCAGTATAAGAGAGGAGAGTGTGTTCCCCTGATTGTTTAATACACACTGGACATGTTACAAGGTGAACAGTATAAGTGAGGAGAGTGTGTTCCCCTGATTGCTTAATACACACTGGACATGTTACAAGGTGAACAGTATAAGTGAGGAGAGTGTGTTCCCCTGATTGTTTTTTATACACAGGACATGTTACCAGGTGAACATGATAAGTGAGCAGAGTGTGTTCCCCTGATTGTTTAATACACAAGGGACATGTCACCAGGAGAACAGTATAAGTGAGCAGAGTGTGTTCCCCTGATGGTTTAATGCACACAGGACATGTTACCAGGTGAACAGTATAAGTGAGGCGAATGTGTTCCCCTGATTATTTAATATAGACAGGACATGTTACCATTTGAACAGTATAAGTGAGCAGAGTGTGTTCCCCTGATGGTTTAATGCACACAGGACATGTTACCAGGTGAATAGTATAAGTGAGGAGAGTGTGTTCCCATGATGTTTTAATACACACGGGACATTTTGCCAGGTGAACAGTATAAGTGAGGAGAGTGTGTTCCCCTGATGTTTTAATAGACATGGGACAAGTTACCAGGTGAATAGTATAAGTGAGGAGAGTGTGTTCCCCTGATGTTTTAATACACACGGGACATGTTACCAGGTGATCAGTATAAGTGAGGAGAGAGTGTTCCCCTGATTGTTTAATACACACAGGGCATGTTACCAGGTGAATAGTATAAGTGAGGAGAGTGTGTTCCCCTGATGTTTTAATACACACGGGACAAGTTACCAGGTGAACAGTATAAGTGAGGAGAGTGTGTTCCAATGATAGTTTAATAGACACGGGACATGTTACCAGGTGATCAGTATAAGTGAGGAGAGTGTGTTCCCCTGACGTTTTAATAGACACGGGACAAGTTACCAGGTGAACAGTATAAGTGAGGAGAGTGTGTTCCCCTGATGTTTTAATAGACACGGGACAAGTTACCAGGTGAACAGGATAAGTGAGGAGAGTGTGTTCCCCTAATGTTTTAATAGACACGGGACA
The DNA here is from genome assembly GCF_036365525.1 of Heterodontus francisci. Lineage (NCBI taxonomy): Eukaryota > Metazoa > Chordata > Chondrichthyes > Heterodontiformes > Heterodontidae > Heterodontus > Heterodontus francisci. The sequence continues at coordinate 3,575,053 of NW_027140664.1, forward strand.
AGTTACCAGGTGAACAGGATAAGTGAGGAGAGTGTGTTCCCCTGACGGTTTAATATACACGGGACATGTTACCAGGTGAACAGTATAAGTGAGGAGAGTGTGTTCCCCTGATTGTTTAATACACACGGGACATGTTACCAGGTGAACAGTATAATTGATGAGAGTGTGTTCACCTGATTGTTTAATATACACGGGACATGTTACCAGGTGAACAGTTTAAGTGAGGAGAGTGTGTTTCGCTGATTGTTTAATATACACGGGACATGTTACCAGGTGAGCTGTATAAGTGAGGAGAGTGTGTTCCCCTGATTGTTTAATATACACAGGACATGTTACCAGGTGAACAGTATAAGTGAGGAGAGTGTGTTCCCCTGATTGTTTAATACACACAGGACATGTTACCAGGTGAACAGTATAAGTGAGGAGAGTGTGTTCCCCTGATTGTTTAATACACACAGGACATGTTACCAGGGGAACAGTATAAGAGAGGTGAGTGTGTTCCCCTGATTGTTTAATATACACGGGACATGTTACCAGGTGAACAGTATAAGTGAGCAGAGTGTGTTCCCCTGATTGTTTAATACACACAGGACATGTTACCAGGTGAACATTATAAGAGAGGTGAGTGTGTTCCCCAGATTGTTTAATATACACGGGACATGTTACCAGGTGAACAGTAGAAGTGCGGAGAGTGTGTTCCCCTGATTGTTTAATACACACTGGACATGTTACCAGGTGAACAGTATAAGTGAGGAGAGTGTGTTCCCCTGATTGTTTAATATACACAGGACATGTTACCAGGTGAACAGTATAAGTGAGGAGAGTGTGTTCCCCTGATTGCTTAATACACACTGGACATGTTACAAGGAGAACAGTATAAGTGCGGAGAGTGTGTTCCCCTGATTGTTTAATATACACAGGACATGTTACCAGGTGAACAGTAGAAGTGCGGAGAGTGTGTTCCCCTGATTGTTTAATACACACTGGACATGTTACCAGGTGAACAGTATAAGTGGGGAGAGTGTGTTCCCCTGATTGTTTTTTATACACAGGACATGTTACCAGGTGAACAGTATAAGTGAGGAGAGTGTGTTCCACTGATAGTTTAATAGACACGGGACATGTTACCAGGTGATCATTATAAGTGAGGAGAGTGTGTTCCGCTGATGTTTTAATAGACACGGGACATGTTACCAGGTGAACAGTATAAGTGAGGAGAGTGTGTTCCCCTGATGTTTTAATACACACGGGACATGTTACCAGATGAACAGTATAAGTGAGGAGAGTGTGTTCCCCTAATGTTTTAATAGACACGGGACAAGTTACCAGGTGAACAGTATAAGTGAGGAGAGTGTGTTCCCCTGACGGTTTAATATACACGAGACATGTTACCAGGTGAACAGTAGAAGTGAGGAGAGTGTGTTCCCCTGATGTTTTAATACACACGGGACATGTTACCAGGTGAACAGTATACGTGAGGAGAGTGTGTTCCCCTAATGTTTTAATATTCAAAGGACATGTTACCAGGTGAACAGTATAAGTCAGGAGAGTGTGTTTCGCTGATGTTTTAATACACACGGTACATGTTACCAGGTGAACAGTATAAGTTAGGCGAGTGTGGTCCCCAGATTGTTTAATACATACAGGACATGTTAGCAGGTGAGCAGTATATGTGAGGAGAGTGTGTTCCCCTGATTGTTTAATACACACTGGACATGTTAACAGGTGAACAGAATAAGTGAGGAGAGTGTGTTCCCCTGATTGTTTAATATACACGGGACATGTTACCAGGTGAACAGTTTAAGTGTGGAGAGTGTGTTCCCCTGATTGTTCAATTTACACGGGACGTGTTACCAGGTGAACAGTATAAGTGAGGAGAGTGTGTTCCCCTGATGGGTTAATATACAAGGAACATGTCAGCAGGCGAACAGTATAAGTGAGGAGATTGTGTTCCCCTGATGATTTAAGACACACGGGACATGTTAGCAGGCGAACAGTATAAGTGAGGAGAGTGTGTTCCCCTGATGTTTTAATACACACGGGACATGTTACCAGGTGAACAGTATACGTTAGGAGAGTGTGTTCCCCTAATGTTTTAATAGACACGGGACATGTTACCAGGTGAACAGTATAAGTCGGGAGAGTGTGTTTCGCTGATGTTTTAATACACACGGTACATGTTACCAGGTGAACAGTATGAGTTAGGCGAGTGTGGTCCCCAGATTGTTTAATACATATAGGACATGTTACCAGGTGAGCAGTATAAGTGAGGAGAGTGTGTTCCCCTGATTGTTTAATACACACTGGACATGTTACAAGGTGAACAGGATAAGTGAGGAGAGTGTGTTCCCCTGATTGTTTTTTATACACAGGACATGTTACCAGGTGAACAGTATAAGGGAGGAGAGTGTGTTCCCCTGATTGTTTAATATACACAGGACATGTTACCAGGTGAACAGTATAAGTGAGGAGAGTGTGTTCCCCTGATGGGTTAATGCACACAGGACATGTTACCAGGTGAACAGTATAAGTGAGGCGAATGTGTTCCCCTGATTGTTTAATATACACAGGACATGTTACCATTTGAACAGTATAAGTGAGCAGAGTGTGTTCCCCTGATGGTTTAATGCACACAGGACATGTTACCAGGTGAACAGTATAAGTGAGGAGAGTGTGTTCCCCTGATTGTTTAATACACACAGGTCATGTTACCAGGTGAACAGTATAAGTGAGGAGAGTGTGTTCCCCTGATGGTTTAATATACACAAGACATGTCAGCAGCAGAACAGTATAGGTGAGGAGAGTGTGTTCCCCTGATGGTTTAATACACACGGGACATTTTGCCAGGTGAACAGTATAAGTGAGGAGAGTGTGTTCCCCAGATTGTTTAATACACACGGGACATGTTACCAGGTAAACAGTATAAGTGAGGAGAGTGTGTTCCACTGATAGTTTAATAGACACGGGACATGTTACCAGGTGATCAGTATAAGTGAGGAGAGTGTGTTCCCCTGACGTTTTAATAGACACGGGACAAGTTACCAGGTGAACAGTATAAGTGAGGAGAGTGTGTTCCCCTGATGTTTTAATACACACGGGACATGTTACCAGATGAACAGTATAAGTGAGGAGAGTGTGTTCCCCTGATTGTTTAATAAACACGGGACATGTTACCAGGTGAACATTATAATTGATGAGAATGTGTTCCCCTGATTGTTTAATACTGACGGGACATGTGACCAGGTGAACAGTTTAAGTGAGGAGAGTGTGTTTCGCTGATTGTTTAATATACACGGGACATGTTACCAGGTGAGCTGTATAAGTGAGGAGAGTGTGTTCCCCTGATTGTTTAATATACACAGGACATGTTACCAGGTGAACAGTATAAGTGAGGAGAGTGTGTTCCCCTGATTGTTTAATACACACAGGACATGTTACCAGGTGAACATTATAAGAGAGGTGAGTGTGTTCCCCTGATTGTTTAACATACACGGGACATGTTACCAGGTGAACAGTATAAGTGAGCAGAGTGTGTTCCCCTGATTGTTTAATACACACAGGACATGTTACCAGGTGAACATTATAAGAGAGGTGAGTGTGTTCCCCAGATTGTTTAATATACACGGGACATGTTACCAGGTGAACAGTAGAAGTGTGGAGATTGTGGTCCCCTGATTGTATAATATACACAGGACATGTCACCAGGTGAACAGAAGAAGTGAGGAGAGTGTGTTCCCCTGATGTTTTAATACACACGGGACATGGTACCAGGTGAACAGTATAAGTGAGGAGAGTGTGTTCCCCTGATGTTTTAATACACACGGGACATGTTACCAGGTGAACAGTATAACTGAGGAGAGTTTGTTCCCCTGATTGTTTTTTATACATGGGACATTTCACCAGGTGAACAGTATAAGTGAGGAGAGTGTGTTCCCCTGATGTTTTAATGCACACGGGACATGTTACCAGGTGAACAGTATAACTGAGGAGAGTTTGTTCCCCTGATTGTTTTTTATACATGGGACATTTCACCAGGTGAACAGTATAAGTGAGGAGAGTGTGTTCCCCTGATGGTTTAATATACACGAGACATGTTACCAGTTGAACAGTGTAAGTGAGGAGAGTGTGTTCCCCTGATGGTTTAACATACACGTGACATGTTACCAGGTGAACAGGATAAGTCAGGAGAGTGTGTTTCGCTGATGTTTTAATACAGAAGGTACATGTTACCAGGTGAACAGTATAAGTTAGGCGAGTGTGGTCCCCAGATTGTTTAATACATACAGGACATGTTAGCAGGTGAGCAGTATAAGTGAGGAGAGTGTGTTCCCCTGATTGTTTAATATACACAGGACATGTTACCAGGTGAACAGAATAAGTGAGGAGAGTGTTTTCCCCTGATTGTTTAATACACAAGGGACATGTTACCAGGTGAACAGTATAAGTGAGCAGAGTGTGTTCCCCTGATTGCTTAATACACACTGGACATGTTACAAGGTGAACAGTATAAGTGAGGAGAGTGTGTTCCACTGATAGTTTAATAGACACGGGACATGTTACCAGGTGATCAGTATAAGTGAGGAGAGTGTGTTCCCCTGATGTTTTAATAGACACGGGACAAGTTACCAGGTGAACAGTATAAGTGAGGAGAGTGTGTTCCCCAGATGTTTTAATACACAGGGGACAAGTTACCAGGTGAACAGTATAAGTGAGGAGAGTGTGTTCCCCTGATGTTTTAATAGACACGGGACAAGTTACCAGGTGAACAGTATAAGTGAGGAGAGTGTGTTCCCCAGATGTTTTAATACACAGGGGACAAGTTACCAGGTGAACAGTATAAGTGAGGAGAGTGTGTTCCACTGATAGTTTAATAGACAAAGGACATGTTACCAGGTGAACAGTATACGTGAGGAGAGTGTGTTCCCCTAATGTTTTAATAGACAAAGGACATGTTACCAGGTGAACAGTATAAGTCAGGAGAGTGTGTTCCCCTGATTGTTTAATACACACTGGACATGTTACCAGGTGAACAGAAGAAGTGAGGAGAGTGTGTTCCCCTGATTGTTTTTTATACACAGGACATGTTACCAGGTGAACAGTATAAGTGAGCAGAGTGTGTTCCCCTGATTGTTTAATACACAAGGGACATGTCACCAGGAGAACAGTATAAGTGAGGCGAGTGTTTTCCCCTGATTGTTTAATATACACAGGACATGTTACCAGGTGAACAGTATAAGTGAGGCGAGTGTGTTCCCCTGATTGTTTAATACACACAGGACATGTTACTAGGTGAACAGTATATGTAGGAGAGTGTGTTCCCCTGATTCTTTAATACTGACGGGACATGTTACCAGGTGAACTGGATAGGTGAGGAGAGTGTGTTCCCCTGATTGTTTAATACACACGGGACATGTCACCAGGCGAACAGTATAAGTGAGGAGAGTGTGTTCCCCTGATTGTTTAATGCACACAGAACATGTCACTAGGTGAACAGTATAAGTGAGGAGAGTGTGCTCCCCTCATGGTTTAATATACACAGGACATGGCATTAGGTGAACAGCATAAGTGAGGAGAGTATGTTCCCCTGATTGTTTAACACACACAGGACATGTTACCAGGTGAACAGTATGAGTGAGGAGACTGTGTTCCCCTGATGGTTTAATATACACGGGACATGTTACCAGGTGAACAGGAAGGCGAGGAGAGTGTGTTCCCCTGATTGTTTAATATACACGGGACATGTTACCAGGTGAACAGTATAAGTGTGGAGAGTGTGTTCCCCTGATTGTTCAATTTACACGGGACGTGTTACCAGGTGAACAGTATAAGTGAGGAGAGTGTGTTCCCCTGATGGTTTAATATACAAGGAACATGTTACCAGGTGAACAGTATGAGTGAGGAGACTGTGTTCCCCTGATGGTTTAATATACACGGGACATGTTACGAGGTGAACAGGAAGGCGAGGAGAGTGTGTTCCCCTGATTGTTTAATATACACGGGACATGTTACCAGGTGAACAGTTTAAGTGTGGAGAGTGTGTTCCCCTGATTGTTCAATTTACACGGGACGTGTTACCAGGTGAACAGTATAAGTGAGGAGAGTGTGTTCCCCTGATGGGTTAATATACAAGGAACATGTCACCAGGCGAACAGTATAAGTGAGGAGATTGTGTTCCCCTGATGGTTTAAGACACACGGGACATGTTAGCAGGCGAACAGTATAAGTGAGGAGAGTGTGTTCCCCTGATGTTTTAATACACACGGGACATGTTACCAGGTGAACAGTATACGTGAGGAGAGTGTGTTCCCCTAATGTTTTAATAGACACGGGACATGTTACCAGGTGAACAGTATAAGTCGGGAGAGTGTGTTTCGCTGATGTTTTAATACACACGGTACATGTTACCAGGTGAACAGTATAAGTTAGGCGAGTGTGGTCCCCAGATTGTTTAATACATATAGGACATGTTACCAGGTGAGCAGTATAAGTGAGGAGAGTGTGTTCCCCTGATTGTTTAATACACACTGGACATGTTACCAGGTGAACAGCATAAGTGAGGAGAGTGTGTTCCCCTGATTCCTTAATACGCACTGGACATGTTACAAGGTGAACAGTATAAGTGAGGAGAGTGTGTTCCCCTGATTGTTTAATATACACAGGACATGTTACCAGGTGAACAGTATAAGTGAGGAGAGTGTGTTCCCCTGATTGCTTAATACACACTGGACATGTTACAAGGTGAACAGTATAAGTGAGGAGAGTGTGTTCCACTGATAGTTTAATAGACACGGGACATGTTACCAGGTGATCAGTATAAGTGAGGAGAGTGTGTTCCCCTGATGTTTTAATAGACACGGGACAAGTTACCAGGTGAACAGTATAAGTGAGGAGAGTGTGTTCCCCTGATGTTTTAATACACAGGGGACAAGTTACCAGGTGAACAGTATAAGTGAGGAGAGTGTGTTCCGCTGATGTTTTAATAGACACGGGACAAGTTACCAGGTGAACAGTATAAGTGAGGAGAGTGTGTTCCCCTGATGTTTTAATACACACGGGACATGTTACCAGATGAACAGTATAAGTGAGGAGAGTGTGTTCCCCTAATGTTTTAATAGACACGGGACAAGTTACCAGGTGAACAGTATAAGTGAGGAGAGTGTGTTCCCCTGACGGTTTAATATACACGAGACATGTTACCAGGTGAACAGTAGAAGTGAGGAGAGTGTGTTCCCCTGATGTTTTAATACACACGGGACATGTTACCAGGTGAACAGTATACGTGAGGAGAGTGTGTTCCCCTAATGTTTTAATATTCAAAGGACATGTTACCAGGTGAACAGTATAAGTCAGGAGAGTGTGTTTCGCTGATGTTTTAATACACACGGTACATGTTACCAGGTGAACAGTATAAGTTAGGCGAGTGTGGTCCCCAGATTGTTTAATACATACAGGACATGTTAGCAGGTGAGCAGTATATGTGAGGAGAGTGTGTTCCCCTGATTGTTTAATACACACTGGACATGTTAACAGGTGAACAGAATAAGTGAGGAGAGTGTGTTCCCCTGATTGTTTAATATACACGGGACATGTTACCAGGTGAACAGTTTAAGTGTGGAGAGTGTGTTCCCCTGATTGTTCAATTTACACGGGACGTGTTACCAGGTGAACAGTATAAGTGAGGAGAGTGTGTTCCCCTGATGGGTTAATATACAAGGAACATGTCACCAGGCGAACAGTATAAGTGAGGAGATTGTGTTCCCCTGATGATTTAAGACACAGGGGACATGTTAGCAGGCGAACAGTATAAGTGAGGAGAGTGTGTTCCCCTGATGTTTTAATACACACAGGACATGTTACCAGGTGAACAGTATACGTTAGGAGAGTGTGTTCCCCTAATGTTTTAATAGACACGGGACATGTTACCAGGTGAACAGTATAAGTCGGGAGAGTGTGTTTCGCTGATGTTTTAATACACACGGTACATGTTACCAGGTGAACAGTATAAGTTAGGCGAGTGTGGTCCCCAGATTGTTTAATACATATAGGACATGTTACCAGGTGAGCAGTATAAGTGAGGAGAGTGTGTTCCCCTGATTGTTTAATACACACTGGACATGTTACCAGGTGAACAGTATAAGGGAGGAGAGTGTGTTCCCCTGATTGTTTAATATACACAGGACATGTTACCAGGTGAACAGTATAAGTGAGGAGAGTGTGTTCCCCTGATGGGTTAATGCACACAGGACATGTTACCAGGTGAACAGTATAAGTGAGGCGAATGTGTTCCCCTGATTGTTTAATATACACAGGACATGTTACCATTTGAACAGTATAAGTGAGCAGAGTGTGTTCCCCTGATGGTTTAATGCACACAGGACATGTTACCAGGTGAACAGTATAAGTGAGGAGAGTGTGTTCCCCTGATTGTTTAATACACACAGGACATGTTACCAGGTGAACAGTATAAGTGAGGAGAGTGTGTTCCCCTGATGGTTTAATATACACAAGACATGTCAGCAGCAGAACAGTATAGGTGAGGAGAGTGTGTTCCCCTGATGGTTTAATACACACGGGACATTTTGCCAGGTGAACAGTATAAGTGAGGAGAGTGTGTTCCCCAGATTGTTTAATACACACGGGACATGTTACCAGGTAAACAGTATAAGTGAGGAGAGTGTGTTCCACTGATTGTTTAATACACACGGGACATGTTACCAGGTAAACAGTATAAGTGAGGAGAGTGTGTTCCCCTGACGTTTTAGTAGACACGGGACAAGTTACCAGGTGAACAGTATAAGTGAGGAGAGTGTGTTCCCCTGATGTTTTAATACACACGGGACATGTTACCAGATGAACAGTATAAGTGAGGAGAGTGTGTTCCCCTGATTGTTTAATACACACGGGACATGTTACCAGGTGAACATTATAATTGATGAGAGTGTGTTCCCCTGATTGTTTAATACTGACGGGACATGTGACCAGGTGAACAGTTTAAGTGAGGAGAGTGTGTTTCGCTGATTGTTTAATATACACGGGACATGTTACCAGGTGAGCTGTATAAGTGAGGAGAGTGTGTTCCCCTGATTGTTTAATATACACAGGACATGTTACCAGGTGAACAGTATAAGTGAGGAGAGTGTGTTCCCCTGATTGTTTAATACACACAGGACATGTTACCAGGTGAACATTATAAGAGAGGTGAGTGTGTTCCCCTGATTGTTTAACATACACGGGACATGTTACCAGGTGAACAGTATAAGTGAGCAGAGTGTGTTCCCCTGATTGTTTAATACACACAGGACATGTTACCAGGTGAACATTATAAGAGAGGTGAGTGTGTTCCCCAGATTGTTTAATATACACGGGACATGTTACCAGGTGAACAGTAGAAGTGTGGAGATTGTGGTCCCCTGATTGTATAATATACACAGGACATGTCACCAGGTGAACAGAAGAAGTGAGGAGAGTGTGTTCCCCTGATGTTTTAATACACACGGGACATGGTACCAGGTGAACAGTATAAGTGAGGAGAGTGTGTTCCCCTGATGTTTTAATACACACGGGACATGTTACCAGGTGAACAGTATAACTGAGGAGAGTTTGTTCCCCTGATTGTTTTTTATACATGGGACATTTCACCAGGTGAACAGTATAAGTGAGGAGAGTGTGTTCCCCTGATGTTTTAATGCACACGGGACATGTTACCAGGTGAACAGTATAACTGAGGAGAGTTTGTTCCCCTGATTGTTTTTTATACATGGGACATTTCACCAGGTGAACAGTATAAGTGAGGAGAGTGTGTTCCCCTGATGGTTTAATATACACGAGACATGTTACCAGTTGAACAGTGTAAGTGAGGAGAGTGTGTTCCCCTGATGGTTTAACATACACGTGACATGTTACCAGGTGAACAGGATAAGTCAGGAGAGTGTGTTTCGCTGATGTTTTAATACAGAAGGTACATGTTACCAGGTGAACAGTATAAGTTAGGCGAGTGTGGTCCCCAGATTGTTTAATACATACAGGACATGTTAGCAGGTGAGCAGTATAAGTGAGGAGAGTATGTTCCCCTGATTGTTTAATATACACAGGACATGTTACCAGGTGAACAGAATAAGTGAGGAGAGTGTTTTCCCCTGATTGTTTAATACACAAGGGACATGTTACCAGGTGAACAGTATAAGTGAGCAGAGTGTGTTCCCCTGATTGTTTAATACACAAGGGACATGTCACCAGGAGAACAGTATAAGTGAGGCGAGTGTGTTCCCCTGATTGTTTAATATACACAGGACATGTTACCATTTGAGCAGTATAAGTGAGGAGAGTGTGTTCCCCTGATGGTTTAATACACACGGGGCATGTTACCAGGTGAACAGTATAAGTGAGGAGAGTGTGTTCCCCTGATGATTTAATACACACGGGACATGTTACCAGGTGAACAGTATAAGTGAGGAGAGTGTGTTCCCCTGATGTTTCAATACACACGGGACATTTTGCCAGGTGAACAGTATCAGTGAGGAGAGTGTGTTCCCCAGATTGTTTAATACACACGGGACATGTTACCAGGTAAACAGTATTAGTGAGGAGAGGGTGTTCCCCTTATGTTTTAATACACACGGGACATGTTACCAGGTGAACAGTATAAGTGAGGAGAGTGTGTTCCCCAGATTGTTTAATACACACGGGACATGTTACCAGGTAAACAGTATTAGTGAGGAGAGGGTGTTCCCCTTATGTTTTAATACACACGGGACATGTCACCAGGTGAACAGTATAATTGAGGAGAGTGTGTTCCCCTGATGGTTTAATACACACGGGACATGTTACCAGGTGAACAGTATTAGTGAGGAGAGGGTGTTCCCCTTATGTTTTAATACACACGGGACATGTCACCAGGTGAACAGTATAATTGAGGAGAGTGTGTTCCCCTGATTGTTTATTACACACGGGACATGTTACCAGGTGAACAGTTTAAGTGAGGAGAGTGTGTTTCGCTGATTGTTTAATACACACGGGACATGTTACCAGGTGAACAGTATAAGTGAGGAGAGTGTGTTCCCCTGATTGTTTATTACACACGGGACATGTTACCAGGTGAACAGTATAAGTGAGGAGAGTGTGTTCCCCAGATTGTTTAATACACACGGGACATGTTACCAGGTAAACAGTATTAGTGAGGAGAGGGTGTTCCCCTTATGTTTTAATACACACGGGACATGTTACCAGGTGAACAGTATAAGTGAGGAGAGTGTGTTCCCCTGATTGTTTATTACACACGGGACATGTTACCAGGTGAACAGTTTAAGTGAGGAGAGTGTGTTTCGCTGATTGTTTAATACACACGGGACATGTTACCAGGTGAACAGTATAAGTGAGGAGAGTGTGTTCCCCTGATTGTTTATTACACACGGGACATGTTACCAGGTGAACAGTATAAGTGAGGAGAGTGTGTTTCGCTGATGTTTTAATACACACGGGACATGTTACCAGGTGAACAGTATAAGTGAGGAGAGTGTATTTCGCTGATGTTTTAATACACACGGGACATGTTGCCAGGTGAACAGTATAAGTGAGGAGAGTGTGTTCCCCAGATTGTTTAATATACACAGGACATGTTCCCAGGTGAACAGTTTAAGTGAGGAGAGTGTGTTTCGCTGATGTTTTAATACACACGGGACATGTTACCAGGTGAACAGTATAAGTGAGGCGAGGGTGTTCCCCAGATTGTTTAATATACACGGGACATGTTACCAGGTGAACAGTATAAGTGAGCAGAGGGTGCTCCCCTGATTGTTTAATACACACGGGACATGTTGCCAGGTTAGCAGTATAAGTGAGGAGAGTGTGTTCCCCAGATTGTTTAATACGCACGGGACATGTTACCAGGTGAACAGTATAAGTGAGGAGAGTGTGTTTCGCTGATGTTTTAATACACACGGGACATGTTACCAGGTGAACAGTATAAGTGAGGCGAGGGTATTCCCCAGATTGTTTAATATACAAGGGACATGTTACCAGGTGAACAGTATAAGTGAGCAGAGGGTGCTCCCCTGATGGTTTAATATACACGAGACATGTTACCAGGTGAACAGTATAAGTGAGGAGAGTGTGTTCCCCTGATGTTTTAATACACACAGGACATGTTACCAGGTGAACAGTATAAGTGAGGAGAGTTTGTTCCCCTGATTGTTTTTTATACATGGGACATTTCACCAGGTGAACAGTATAAGTGAGGAGAGTGTGTTCCCCTGATGTTTTAATACACACGGGTCATGTTACCAGGTGAACAGTATAAGTGAGGAGAGTGTGTTCCCCTGATGGTTTAATATACACGGGACATGTTACCAGGTAAACAGTATAAGTGGGGAGAGTGTGTTCCCCAGATTGTTTAATATACACTGGACATGTTACCAGGTGAACAGTATAAGTGAGGAGAGTGTGTTCCCCTGATGGTTTAATATACACGAGACATGTTACCAGGTGAACAGTATAAGTGAGGAGAGTGTGTTCCCCTGATGTTTTAATACACACGGGACATGTTACCAGGTGAACAGTATAAGTGAGGAGAGTGTGTTCCCCAGATGTTTTAACACACACGGGACATGTTACAAGGTGAACAGTATAAGTGAGGAGAGTGTGTTCCCCTGATGTTTTAATACACACGGGACATTTTGCCAGGGGAACAGTATAAGTGAGGAGAGTGTGTTCCCCAGATTGTTTAATACACACGGGACATGTTACCAGGTGAACAGTATAAGTGAGGAGAGTGTGTTCCCCTGATGGTTTAATATACACGAGACATGTTACCAGTTGAACAGTGTAAGTGAGGAGAGTGTGTTCCCCTGATGGTTTCATACACACGTGACATGTTACCAATGAACAGTGTAAGTGAGGAGAGTGTGTTCCCCTGACGATTTAATATACACGTGACATGTTACCAGGTGAAGAGTATAAGTGAGGAGAGTGTGTTCCACAGATTGTTTAATACACACGGGACATGTAACCAGGTGAAAAGTATAGGTGAGGAGACTGTGTTCCACTGATATTTTAATAGACACGGGACATGTTACCAGGTGAACAGTATAAGTGAGGAGAGTGTGTTCCCCTGATTGTTTAATATACACAGGACATGTTCCCAGGTGAACAGTTTAAGTGAGGAGAGTGTGTTTCGCTGATGTTTTAATACACACGGGACTTGTTCCCAGGCGAACAGTATAATTGAGGAGAGTGTATTTCGCTGATGTTTTAATACACACGGGACATGTTGCCAGGTGAACAGTATAAGTGAGGAGAGTGTGTTCCCCAGATTGTTTAATATACACAGGACATGTTCCCAGGTGAACAGTTTAAGAGAGGAGAGTGTGTTTCGCTGATGTTTTAATACACACGGGACATGTTACCAGGTGAACAGTATAAGTGAGGCGAGGGTGTTCCCCAGATTGTTTAATATACACGGGACATGTTACCAGGTGAACAGTATAAGTGAGCAGAGGGTGCTCCCCTGATTGTTTAATACACACGGGACATGTTGCCAGGTGAGCAGTATAAGTGAGGAGAGTGTGTTCCCCAGATTGTTTAATACGCACGGGACATGTTACCAGGTGAACAGTATAAGTGAGGCGAGCGTGTTCCCCAGATTGTTTAATATACACGGGACATGTTGCCAGGTGAACTGTTTCAGTGAGGAGAGTGTGTTCCCCTGTTTGTTTAATACACACGGGACATGTTACCAGGTGAACAGTATAAGTGAGCAGAGTGTGTTCCCCTGATGGTTTAATATACACGAGACATTTTACCAGGTGAACAGTATGAGTGAGGAGAGTGTGTTCCCCAGATTGTTTAATACACACGGGACATGTTACCAGGTGAACAGTATAAGTGAGCTGAGTGTGTTCCCCTGATGTTTTAATACACACGGGACATGTTGCCAGGTGAACAGTATAAGTGAGGAGAGTGTGTTCCCCAGATTGTTTAATACACACGGGACATGTTACCAGGTGAACAGTATAGGTGAGGAGACTGTGTTCCACTGATAGTTTAATAGACACGGGACTTGTTACCAGGTGAACAGTATAAGTGAGGAGAGGGTGTTCCCCTGATGTTTTAATACACACGGGACATGTTACCAATTGAACAGTATAAGTGAGGAGAGTGTGTTCCCCTAATGTTTTAATAGACACGAGTCATGTTACCAGGTGAACAGTATAATTGAGGAGAGTGTGTTCCCCTGATGTTTTAATACACACGGGACATGTTACCAGGTGAACAGTATAAGTGAGGAGAGTGTGTTCCCCTGATGTTTTAATACACACGGGACATGTTACCAGGTGAACAGTATAAGTGAGGAGAGTTTGTTCCCCTGATTGTTTTTTATACATGGGACATTTCACCAGGTGAACAGTATAAGTGAGGAGAGTGTGTTCCCCTGATGTTTTAATACACACGGGACATGTTACCAGGTGAACAGTATAAGTGAGGAGAGTGTGTTCCCCTGATGTTTTAATACACACGGGACATTTTGCCAGGTGAACAGTATAAGTGAGGAGAGTGTGTTCCCCAGATTGTTTAATACACACGGGACATGTTACCAGGTAAACAGTATTAGTGAGGAGAGGGTGTTCCCCTTATGTTTTAATACACACGGGACATGTTACCAGGTGAACAGTTTAAGTTAGGAGAGTGTGTTTCGCTGATGTTTTAATACACACGGGACATGTTACCAGGTAAACAGTATAAGTGAGGAGAGTGTGTTCCCCAGATTGTTTAATATACACAGGACATGTTCCCAGGCGAACAGTATAAGTGAGGAGAGTGTATTTCGCTGATGTTTTAATACACACGGGACATGTTGCCAGGTGAACAGTATAAGTGAGGAGAGTGTGTTCCCCAGATTGTTTAATATACACAGGACATGTTCCCAGGTGAACAGTTTAAGTGAGGAGAGTGTATTTCGCTGATGTTTTAATACACACGGGACATGTTACCAGGTGAACAGTATAAGTGAGGCGAGGGTGTTCCCCAGATTGTTTAATATACACGGGACATGTTACCAGGTGAACAGTATAAGTGAGCAGAGGGTGCTCCCCTGATTGTTTAATACACACGGGACATGTTGCCAGGTGAACAGTATAAGTGAGGCGAGCGTGTTCCCCAGATTGTTTAATATACACGGGACATGTTACCAGGTGAACTGTTTCAGTGAGGAGAGTGTGTTCCCCTGTTTGTTTAATACACACGGGACATGTTACCATTTGAACAGTGTAAGTGAGGAGAGTGTGTTCCCCTGATGGTTTAATACACACGGGACATGTTACCAGGTGAACAGTGTAAGTGAGGAGAGTGTGTTCCCCTGATGGTTTAATATACACGTGACATGTTACCAGGTGAACAGTATAAGTGAGCTGAGTGTGTTCCCCTGATGTTTTAATGCACACGGGACATGTTACCAGGTGAACAGTGTAAGTGAGGAGAGTGTGTTCCCCTGATGGTTTAATATACACGTGACATGTTACCAGGTGAACAGTATAAGTGAGCTGAGTGTGTTCCCCTGATGTTTTAATACACACGGGACATGTTGCCAGGTGAACAGTATAAGTGAGGAGAGTGTGTTCCCCAGATTGTTTAATACACACGGGACATGTTACCAGGTGAACAGTATAAGTGAGCAGAGTGTGTTCCCCTGATGGTTTAATATACACGAGACATGTTACCAGGTGAACAGTATGAGTGAGGAGAGTGTGTTCCCCAGATTGTTTAATACACAAGGGACATGTTACCAGGTGAACAGTATAAGTGAGCTGAGTGTGTTCATCTGATGTTTTAATACACACGGGACATGTTGCCAGGTGAACAGTATAAGTGAGGAGAGTGTGTTCCCCGGATTGTTTAATACACACGGGACATGTTACCAGGTGAACGGTATAGGTGAGGAGACTGTGTTCCACTGATAGTTTAATAGACACGGGACATGTTACCAGGTGAACAGTATAAGTTAGGAGAGTGTGTTCCCCTGATGTTTTAATACACACGGGACATGTTACCAGATGAACAGTATAAGTGAGGAGAGTGTGTTCCCCTAATGTTTTAATAGACACGGGACAAGTTAACAGGTGAACAGTATAAGTGAGGAGAGTGTGTTCCCCTGATGGTTTAATATACACGAGACATGTTACCAGGTGAACAGTATAAGTGAGGAGAGTGTGTTTCCCTGATGTTTTAATATACACGAGACATGTTACCAGGTGAACAGTATAAGTGAGGAGAGTGTGTTCCCCTGATGGTTTAATATACACGGGACATGTCACCAGGTGAACAGTATAAGGGAGGAAGTGTTTTCCCCTGTTTGTTTAATATACATGGGACATGTTACAAGGCGAACAGTAAAGTGAGGAGAGTGTGTTCCCCTGATGTTTTAATACACACGGGACATGTTTCCAGACAAACAGAAGAAGTGAGGAGAGTGTGTTCCCCTGATGGTTTAATACAAACCGGACATGTCACGAGGTGAACAGTATAAGCAAGGAGAGTGTGTTCCCCTGTTTGTTTAATGCACACAGAACATGTTACCAGGTGAACAGTATAAGTGAGGAGAGTGTGTTCCCCTGTTTGTTTAATATACACGGGACATGTCACCAGGTGAACAGGATAAGTGAGGAGAGTGTTTACCCCTGATGGTTTAATATAGACGGGACATGTTACCAGGTGAACAGTATAAGTGAGGAGAGTGTGTTCCCCTGATTGTTTAATACTGACGGGATGGGAGTGGTGGAGAGCAGTGGGGGAGTGGAGTGGGGGAGTGGAGTGGGAGGGGAGTGGGGGAATGGAGTGGGAAGGGAGTGGGGGAGTGCAGTGGGAGGCGGCTGGGAGGGGGAGTGGGAGGCGAGTGGGAGGGGGAGTGGGAGGGGTAGTGGGAGGCGAGTGGGAGGGGGAGTGGGAGGCGAGTGGGAGGGGGAGTGGGAG